>NC_043708.1:115451110-115539391 GCF_006229205.1 Suricata suricatta | reverse complement strand
ATCAAAACCCCAACTTCTATTTCATGTAATTATACTTATACAGAAATTAGAAGGTTAAGTAACAACTAGCTAATCACCTAATTTCACAGCTATCTGAAGTGGCGATCGTTATATAGCAGCTTATCTATGATACATTCAAGATAAATGATACAATATATTACTTGTTCATAGGCTACAACACAGCCTGCTTAATACCTTTCCTTAAATTCCACCTCTATACTACAGTATGCTTGAGGTCCATGCAAAAATGTAGCTACCTTTTATGTAGGAAATGGATGATTAAGTCTTTGGTGTTGTAAAAGCGACTTCATTTAAACATAACCACCCCCACCACCAAAAAAAGAAGAGGAAAAAAAAAAAAAGTAAAGAAAATAATAAGGGAAAAACCCAAGACACTCTTCCTAGGGGAAAAAAAAAACAGCGTGTAATTTCTGTCCCTGACAGAATGTATTAAATAAGCAAACACCACCAACAAGCAAAACAAGTACTACAATGTAAAAATATTTTTTAAAAAAAGACAACCGTCTCACATGCATAAATGAAAGATTGCACACAAAGAACTCACATCTTTTCAAGCTTCAATAGAAAATATTCTGCTCTTTAGAGTGGCCTACAGTTCATAGTTCAGCGGACCTTGAAGGTGTGGCTTTCAACAACCAGCCACAAAAGACATTTTAACATCTGGAAGCACAAGTTTCTATTGATTTCTTTTCCTATACAAAGCTCCTCTCACTTGCTTATTACTTTAAATGTACTTAAGAATGTTCTTGTTAAATTGCAAAGAAAGTTTCTTAACACTCATTTGATTTACAGTCTTGACAAAACAATAGCTATCAAAATATGGAACACCTATTACTATGTTATCTGTCTTAGGTGAATTCTAAGAGGAACCTTCTGAGCTAAGCATCCTTAACCCAGTCTTACCATCAAGGAAGGGAAGGTCGGGAAGCTGGGCTAACCCAGTCAATAACTGCTAGGATTTGTTACTTAGCACTCCTCAGTAATTCAACTCTAGTGGTTCTTGGATGCACAGAGCTTGCTGGACAGGTCTGAGTCAAATAAATCTATAAATGAAGAGAATGTAATTCTGAAAGCTATTCTCTGCTTTGGGGTAGAGAGCTTTTTCTGTTCTGAGATTAGGGGGGGAAAAGAATAGTGGAAAGCTCTGTCTTTCCTCCCTAAAGAGTTTGTGTGATTGGGTTCCAAATAAAAATGAAAGGGGAAGCATGCAAGGCTCTAATTTGAACATTTTGGGACAAGAGAAATACTTCTGCAAATACCGAAAAGAAACTAGACAACTGGTGGAGGGTAAAGACGGTTACACAAGACTGGTCAGTAAGCCAAAGGAAAGAGACAAGGTGCATTTTTGTGCATATACAAAGTTACACTCAGTGTTTGTGACAAGTATGTGGATTTGGCAATCAGAAAATTTATAAATGTGATAAGTAAAGTATATTTAATGGTTATATGATAATGTGAAATTGCTTGGAAGCATAAGAGTATTGTTTCTTTCGCTTCTCTCAACTTGATTAGTCACCAGCAGCTCATTTTCAATAGCCTTTATAATTCTTTTATTAGTTTTAAGTTATATAACAGAGCATGAGTCAAACATATAATGGAACAGAAGCCTTTTTGACTGTCAGCCTTATGTTATGTCACATTTGGAGAGATGACATTATTTAAATCATTATAATTATTTTAATAAGACCAATAATCAGAAGAACATGGTATAAAAACTAGCACAGAAACAAAATTTGAATCAATGTAGTATCAAAATATATAATATTAAATTTAAACTGGAATTAATTTATCATCATTTGAAAAATCACACTTTATCAGATTCGATTGACCAGTGATAATCATACGATAAATTTGAGCATTATCAACCTAATAATAATAAAATTTGTTTCCATTCATTTATTTGTATTAAATGTATTTTAGGGGTTTATCCACTGGAAAAGAAAAAGTGCATTAGAATTTTATTACAAGGGAACTAACATTCAAATGTACTTTAGGAAACAACATTTTATAATTAGCAATTAAAAGCAGACTCTTGTAGAAGTAACGTATGAACATGAATAGACAAAGTGATTATTTGTCTACACGTATGTGCTAAGCTGTACCTTTGGTTTCATGAAGAGAGCTTTTTGATACGCATTCTCAAGGACAGTTCTTTTCTTTTAACTAGAGCAGAAAGTATGTTCTCTCTGAATCATTCAGCTACACACAATGTCTTTTTAAATGGCAAGTTCTCTCTTGTGAATCCCCAGATGGCAAGTTCTTCCTGCATTATGGTTGCAGGTTCCTGAGACCCAGGACAAATGGTCACTGTAACAATGATTTAAAAAAAAAAAAAAGACACCCAGAAGCACCGCCTAAGCAGTTAGGATACTGGCAGGTGGTGGGACATCTTAGGTGGAGGCTGCAGAGAGGGCTAGAGATCAGAAAGGTAGATCTCGCATATAGCAAAAATTTTAGGTGACTAAGACCTTGCTACAGAGTAATGCTGAACGTTTCTTAAGGTACCAAATGAAAATACTTCCAATTACATGCTTTATAGAGGAAACTTTTAGCGTGTTCCTCATGCCAATAGGCAGTGAGTTAAGCAAAGCTTAGAAGGACAGTCAGCTTAGCCAACCCGGTCTGGCAGTCAGCTCCAAGATGAGTCACTGGCTTGGTTCAAGGGGAGAAGGAGAATGTGAGCTTTTGGACTTTTACAAAGGTGCGATTGCATAACATGCATATTTTACTTGGGGTGAAATTTGAGAGGAAAATATTAGAATCAAAAGTATAAAGAAATTTTATCATAGAACTCTGTTGGTAGCAACAATAATTATCAGTGTTTATAAGGGTTTATATTTCCTTCATTTCTAGAAAGCATTTTCAAAACAATGTACTCCTTTTCTTCCACTACAAAAAAAACTCCTTTTGTAAGTGAAGACTTCAGGCTGTAGAATGTGTCTAAGTTTTAGAATCAGGATCCATATCAGGGATCAGGGCCTGGACCAGTTCTCTCCACTATAGGACCTTCTCCAGAATGTCTTAATATTTAAGGTGCAATCAAAAGGGAAAGAATGAGGGTGGAAATCTATAGATTGGGAACAAAAGAATGTCCTAATCTAGAACTCAAATAACACTGTTCTAAAGATAGTGTGTCTGACACAGCTTGAATAAAATCAAACACAAAATATGTCCTATGAAGTAAAATATTATAGAGAAGGGATCATATGATAGTAAAAGTAAGATATGCTAGGAAACAGGTGTTAGAAGTTCATTGAAAACTCTATTTCATTTGTATTTATTTAACAAGTTATTTCAAAATCAAAAAGCAAACCTAAAAATAAATGAAATCCAGGATCAGATCATTTTCAATTTTAACAAACAAAAAAATTGGGACATCACTCTATAATCAAATCGGCTCCTGTGTTAGGACCCCTGTCAAGTGTATAGGGATAGCACTAGATATCGCTTTGACAGAGAGCAGTCAGGCTGCTTTGATCTCTGTTGCTGCACACTCTCTGTGTGGCTGCAAAAGAATTTCTAAACCTGCCTGCAACTCAGTTTCCTCATCTCAAAGTGGAGTTAATAATGGATCCTACGTCACAGGGCTGATGTGAAGAATACATTGCTGAATGTATGCTAAATGCTGAAACAAGGCCAGGTAGGGAGGGGTTGCTAAGTATAGGCTAGCTATCTTTCTGGATATTGTGACCAGGAGACACCCAAGGTTTGCTAGACCTACAGGATGAGCATGGTGCTGGGCCAGGGCCTGAACACAGAAAAGTCAATAACCTTAATCACGTCTGTAGAGTCTCCTTGCCATGTAAAGTAGCACATCCATAGTCATAAGCTGGGATGTGAGCATCGTGGAGGACATTGCCCTGCTGCTGCATCAATGTGTATTGAGTCCTTACTATGTGCCAGGCACTCTTCTAGGTGCAGAGATCCTGCACTGGGCAGAGTAGAGCCTTCAAGGAGGATGCATTCTGGTTTTTACATGTCAGATGGGTCACAATTGCTATTAAGAATTGTCATAGGTCTAACAGGAGAACAGGAGAAACCTAATGGAGGACCATGGGGAGGGGAGGGGGGAAAGAGAGTTGGGGAGAGAGAGGGATGCAAAACCTGAGAGACTGTTAAATACTGAAAAGGAACTGAATGGAGGGTTGAAGGGGGAGGGGGAGGAGGAAGGGAGATAGTGGTAATGGAGGAGGGCACTTGTGGAGAAGAGCACTAGGTGTTATATGGAAACCAATCTGATAATGAACTATTTAAAAAAAGAATTGTTTAGACTAGGAGACAGCGAGTGTGCTGAAGACAGATGTTTGCACAAACATCTGAGGGATGTGAGGACGTAAGCGGTGCTGTACATGGAGAAGGCTGAACAAGTGAGAGTAGGAGCAAATGCACTGGCATGCTTGGATGGCAGGGACAGCAAGGAGGCCAGTGCACAGAAGGGAAAGATTGGTAGGAGGCATAATCAGAATTGCAGTGGGGAGGAGAAAGGGTTCATATGGTGAAAGACTTTGTAGGCCATGCTAGGTAGTACCAAGAAGAGCAGTTAGCCCTTATTTTATAGGTCAAAGAGGGTCTTCGATTGGTTTTAAGTAGGAGTGAAGTATGATCCAATTGAGGTGTGATAGTAATGTGACTTAAACTTTAAAGCTTGCTCTGGCTGCTGAGTGGAGGATGGAATAGAATCTGGGGCAGGGGTAAAGGAAGGAGCAGTGAGGGCAGTTAAGGGGTGAATGCAATGATCCAGGGGAAGGATGATTTTAGGGCAATGGGGTCTGTAAGTGGGTTGATATGGGCATGAAATAAAGGAGTCAAGGATGACCCTCCTTCCCCCGCTGGTATTTGACCTGAAAACATAACAAATTCAATTGCCTATTGCTGAGCTGGAGAAGATCGTAGGAGAAAAGATTTTAGTGAAAATCCTCAGTGCAGTTACGGACATATTAAACCCTGTTATATATCCAAGTGGTCAGGGAGCCATTGGATATAGAGGTCCAGAGGTCAAAACCAGATTGGGGCTAGAGATATTAACTTCAAGTTTTCATATATGGGAGATATTTAAAGCCATTAGATTGGATGAGATCATTTAGAGATTGACTATATGCCAAAAAAAAAAAAAAAAGTCCCTGGACTGTGTGCTATGTAAGTTTAGGAAGGCAAGGGAGTGGGAGCAAGTGAGAGGAGGAGGCCAGTGAAGATAGGAAGCACAAAGAGGGAAGTATCCTGAGGGCAAGGGGAGGAAGTGTTGTAAGAAGGGAGATGTGGTCAGATGAGGACTGAGAGCTGATTGTTGGATTTGGTATTGTGCAGCAGCGTCCAGAAGAAAGGCTACACAGTGACAGCCACACTGGTGTAGGTCCAAGAGAAAGAAGGAGAAGCAGCAGAGATTTCTAACGTAGACACCTCTTCCTTGAGTTTTGAGAAGAGGGATAAAGAATAAAACAATAACTGGAAGGGAATAGGAGGTGAATGAAAGACATGTTAAAGACTGCTGTGTTACAGCAAATGTAATTGCTGATAGGAATGATTAGGGATGGAAGGAAAAACATGCGTGATAAGCACCAGGATGGCTCATGTGCAGCATAGTCACACACAGGGGGCATCCTGTGTCATTGGAGAGAGTCTAGGGAAGTGGTAGATTTTGTTGAAGGGGGTGTGGACTATGAGATGGGAGACCCACCTTTTACCTTATAGGCAGTAAGATTCTGAGCTGGACTGCAGTGATACCAACAAGAGTAAGGAGGCTACATGAAGGGTGCTAGCAGGGGTAAGCTTGAGCTCTATTTAGGGAACTGACAAGCAGAGCTGGGGACACCTTTGATGTGAGGCCCATGATAGTGAAAACAATCTAAGAGTTGACTTCATCCACATGAGACACATTTCAAGTCCATGTTTCCACCATAAGAGGGGACAACTCTTATTTAGAGGCTTAAGATTGACTTTCGTTGTCTAGCTAGTGTCCACCATGTTTGTTATTTTCTTTATATAGTTTTTTAAATGGTTAAAGTGATGTGCAGTGGATTTCGGAGAAACATCACAAAATGGTGCCACTTAGAGGTACTTATTTAATGAGCTTATGGTGACAAAAAAATAAACCTAAAATATATTTCTTAGAAATAATTAAATGCTGGGGAAAGAATGCAGAAAGAATGCAATTTAAGAAGACAGAGAAGCTGCCACCTAAAAGCAACTTAGCTCGGTTCCCAAAGTAAGTGCCTTGGATCCCATTTTATATAAATCAAAATTGGCTGTCAATATAAACAGAGATAGCATCACAAAGAAATGTGTCATGCCTAGCCTTCAATAGCACCATTTGTGGTACATTACTCAACAGATTTTTTTTAAACCCCAGAAAGATTGACGTAACTCTTGAACTTGTACCCTTTTAAATGCCAAAATAAGACATCACCAGGCATCATTTGTTAAAATGAAATGCTTTTAAAGAATGAACTTGCAACATATTGTTGTTATTATTATCATTAGAGATTATAATACTGAGATAAAGTTTTATTGGAGTCAGATCCTTCACAGTTCCTCAAAAACAAAATTACTCTGAGATTCAATTAATAATGCAACTCCCCTCTCAGAGCAATGCATGGATTCTACTACAGGGTTCTCTCTGTGGTGTAACAGGCTGATTTGGGGGATAGCTTACTTGGGATATCCTGCTGTACTCAGACTCCTCCCTACATCCTCTTTAAGAAACCTTGCTGATGGCCCCATCTACCCCATCTCTATCACCACTGCCATTGCGTGAGTTACTGGCTTCCATGTCTCTCTAGCTTTGCCCCTGCCAAGTCCATCATCTGCAAAGTGCCAAGAACCACAGGGAAAGACAGTGCCCCCTGTTTAAATGCTTCGAAGCTCCCACTACCTTCAAGACTGACCATACGAGTGCAACATGGCATGTGAAGTCCTTTATCATTTGAAATGTGCTGTGTTTTACTCACCAAGGTCCTTTCTTACCCTCTGAAAATATCATCATATCCTTACATGAAGCCATTGCTTGCAACATCTTCTTTAAGCTTGAGACTAGATCCTCAAGCTAAGCTGTTTAAAACCTCAGGTGAATTTTCCTCTCCTCCTCTAGCTCTGTACAGAGAACCTTTTCTTTCCTTTGTTTTCCTAGAATGTATTATGTATCACATAGATCCATGCATCTACCATGTTCTTTTGAAATCCTCTGCAAACATGACTGATTTGTTAGAACACAGCTCTGTCTGGAAGATTGGGGATACCATCTTTGTCATTTTCACATCCTCAGTACTCACCACAATACCAGGTACATGCATGGTTGACATCCAAAATACATTTGTTGGCCTGAGGTACTGGAATAAGTACTGAGCCCATCATATAGCCTCTTGAAGATGTATCAGAGGAGAGAAGGTCTCTGAGTCCATTTAAAGTCACTCTGGCACTTGGCTCATAAGTCATCCTTTACATTTCTGATCTAGATAGGCCTAGAGCAGTCACTCTCCACCATGGTTGCCCCTGAGGATCACTAGGAAATCTTTAATAAATTACTAGTACTTGTTTTTCAGGGACCAAATAAAATCAAATCTCTAGGGCCTAGAAATCAGAATGAAGCTAGTGCAGGAGTCCAAAATCACATGTCTTGAAGAAGCCAGATGTAACACAACCGGGGAAAGTAGGAAATTTGCACAACTCCAAGAGTGTACCCTTTCTGAAGACATTCATGTTTATTTTTCTTAAATACTATGTTAAACCTATTAGTGGACCAAATTTATTGAGTTTCCCATTACACACTTCACTTAAGTGTCTGAATGGCCCAGAACCTCATCTGATGTGGTGCCATTGCATAGCTTTTTGAGAAGACCTTCCACACTTCTGAGCTTCACTCCACTGTCCTATTGTGCCCACCCATCTCCCTGCCCATTTAACAATCACCATCTCCCTTTTTTCAGGCTAGACTCTGGGGCTCAGTGACCTACTTTCCTTATTTTTCAGACTAAAATCATTAGAAAAGAGTTTAAGTTGAGAGATCAAATCCTTGTGTCTTTTGTATGAACCAATATTTGAGCAAGGAAATTGGGGTATTTTAATAAGGATGGTTAGTTCTGCATTTCCTTTATGATCTCTTTTCTAGAACATCAATAATTTGGCAGTGTAGGAACTATTCACATGGACTAAATGTGATATGTTTTTATAGACAATATGCACTAAATATAAGGAAATAATTCATATTTTAAGAGAATCTAATTTATCCTAACAGTGAAGAGTCAGCAACCAAAGTTTTCAAGTATTTCTATTATGTCCAAGGCTATTGTCAGTAATAATGGATTTGATTTTAGCTCGCAAAAATCCATTTCCCCAGAGAGCTGAGCTTATCTTTGAAGCAATCGTGTATTTACAGTTGACATCAGGACCAGCAGAGTTCCTTAGTTATTCTTAATGCAGTTCTGAAATGGAATGTCAGCAAGCTTGAGCCTGCCTTCTGAACCTAAATGGAGTGAGTGTTCAAAGAGATGAGGGCATCTTGTGTTTTTACCTGGAGACCTCATAGATGTAACTGTGCATTATTGCTCATTGAAGATATAGCCCAGTGTTTTTGTATTATTTTGGTTTCAAGTGGTTTCAACTAATCAAAATGGAACAAAGCAAGCTAATGGGAAGCAGCCATGGGAGATTATCCACCTTGAGAGAGGCACAGGTAAGTTTGCCAGACATTTGTGAGATTCTCCTGTGTGTAGGTATATCATTTGCTTTCTGTGATACAGGAAGGGCCTTTCTCTCCATGGTTGTGGAAATGGTGCATTTCATAACCACTGCTCCAAATAAGGCATTTTTTAGAATGACCTATGACCTGAGGAGGGCTTCCCAGTTGATCCTGAGAGAAAACCTTGGCTCCTGCCCTGACAAACATTTTCAGACAGTCTTTTAGAATTCGTTTCTTACCTCCTATGTCCTATCTTCATTAAATACAGAGAAGTCACAGCAAATCTTCAGCCACAGCTGCTATCATAAATAGGCCCACAAATAAGTACAAGAAGCACTTCTATCAGAATAGGGCACATATTGAAACTTTTCCAATAAAAGTGTGAAGGGGTATAAATATATCACCCCCCCACCTTTAAAAAATTCTGGCCAATAAGTAGAAAGTGATATTGGGATTCTTAATAATTGCATCCTATTTGATATTGGCAGTGATTTGGGTATTTGTGAAGTAGGATTCAGAGCCAAATGGGATGGTGGTTCTTTGAAACTGTGGTGAAGCAGTGCATCAGAGGACCAAGAAAAGCAGTGGTCATGGAGATGACCTTACAAGTGCACGGTGTTGGGAACATCTCAAATGCTCAGTGATGTAGTCAAGTGTTTGTCTCCTAATACTGTTCAGGCTGTTCAGATCAAATGTAATTTAAGAACATTTCACAACAGGTAATAAATAGCTTACAAAAATATATTTGAAACATTGATATGCTTCTTTTTTCTGATAGTTTTGTTATTTTTTAATCAAAATGTTTGAGATATAACTGATTGTATAATGTGTTGTGTTGATTTAGTACATTTATATATTGCAGTATGTAACCTTAGCTTACACCTCCATCGCGTCACATAATTATCATTTCTTTTTGTGGTGAGAACATTTAAGATCTAATCTTTTAGATATTTTGAAGCTTATATACAGTATTGTTGACTATAATCACTGTGCTATACATTTGATCTCCAGAATGTATTCATCTTCTAGTACCCTTTGAACAACATTCCATTTCCCCCACCCTTAGCCCCTGGTAATCATCTGCTTAACAACCTGGTAACCCCTGGCAAACTACAAGTTCACCTTTTGTAGATTGCACATGGAAGTAATAGGTGTTTTCTGCTAGTATGTATGCTCTCTCCTCTATTCTCAGTTAGAGAGCCAGCAAAGACTGCCTCTTCCCCCAAACCAGACATTTAGACATAGCCTAGAATTGAATAACCAACCTTATTGATAAAAGTTTTGAACATCATAAGAGATGGACAGTGAGGCCAGAGGTAGTTCGAACAGCTTTCACAACTGGGCAAATATAAAAATCACTGTTTCTCACACAAACCTGGAGGACAGTGTTGAGGCCTTTTGTCGAGGTATTAGGTCTGTGAGGCTGAGTGCTTCATCATTCTAAAGTGTGAAACTACAGTGGATGTCAGAGAAAAGAGAATTTAATATTTTCAAATGCTAAGTCCCAGAGTAAATAATTGTCTGTGGGCTGAATGCCAACGGGACTGAATTTTAGCTTGTTAGAGCCATATGCAGTTTATGCATATATGCAGTTTATGCAGTTTAATGATGATGTTAAAATTAGATCAAAAAGGACTTTATACTCTCTCTTTCAAAAGGGAATAGCTTTAGAGCAGTAAAGAATTGATTTGTTTAGATGCAATCAATAAAAATGACCCAAGTTTCAAGAACTGGGTGGGGCAAGCACACATTGATTCTAGTCTCAGCAGCTAACCACTGATGGTCAGTCTCACTCTCATTTCAGACAATTTATGGAAAAAGAAATTGCCATATGGAGAGCTGAGACACCATAGCAGGCACTTGAGGAAGTTCCAGGGGTCTCCTGTTCTCTCAAGTGCCAAGGATGCTAACTTCTTGGGACCCACCGCTGGCTTTCAGCTGCATAAGTTCCCCCTGCATACAAGCCAAATGTATAGGTTGAGTTCCTGATAGTTCCAAACATCTCACTTTTTGCAACATTTGAAAGCACCGTTAGAATCCTGTGATCTATGCGATCCATGCAGTGGAAACATACGATCCATACGATGGAAACATGCGATCCATGAGGTGTATTACCATCCTCTAGACTTGTGACTTTGTCTCCCAAGTAACTTCTTCAGTTTACCCATATATGCATAGGGCAGTTTCTCATTTCCATTTGCCCCATCTACGTAAACTTTTGGGGCCTGGATAACTTCACTGAATTGGACAAACTAGGATTGTTCTTGTTTTTTCATTGAAGGTTCAGCCTGCTTTTCTTGGGGTTTTACTGTAATTCTGTCATGCCGGGTCATTCAGGATACTGTGCTTCTCGAGTCCCTTATCTGAAGTGATACTGAGTAAACTCTAGTAGGTGCTTTCAGACTGGTCTTTGCAATTCAGGACTCCTGGGTCATGTGCTTTGCTTTTCCGGGACCTGAATGTGCCAGCAGTAGGAGTGCTGATGAGTAGGGAAGCCCAGAGAGATTTCACAAACCTGACTGTTTCTATCACAATATTCTGGCATATTTATCACAGTACAAATGCTCCCAATTATCAGTGCAGTGAAACTTAGGCCCACCAATCTTATCTTTCAGATTGCTTAGATTTTGAATGACCTCTCCACACCCCACTGCTCACCACAGGTGATTCACTAACAATACGAAGCTCAGTTTTTCAGTATTTAAACCAAACTTCTGAAATCCCCTAAGAGTGGATTAGGGTCTGCTAGTCTATGGGTAGTGATTAATGTTTTAAAAATGGCTACAATCATAATATAAACTGTGCCTCGGAATCAGGGAAGGATGGACTTTTGAACACTGTGTCAGGATGAACAGCCCAGAGCCAGCACACTCGCTGGAAATTCAAGAATTAAGGTTTATTTATGGAAAACAATATCCTGGATTAGTAGAAGAGGTTGTTTTCAGGTACCCTCCCTCCAAAACAAATCACTGTATTAATTTTTTGATTTCTATATTTTGAGAATTTTTAAATACTTAATGCAAATTTGAACTCTTGTTTCTCTGTTAAAAAGCTTTTCACAAATGCCAACAAGTTCAGTAAAAGATGAGACCAATGACAACATCACAATATTTACCAGGATCTTGGATGGGCTCTTGGATGGCTATGACAATAGACTGCGGCCTGGCCTTGGAGGTGAGTGTGTTCTCAGCTGCAGCCTGATGGACCCCCAGGAAAAGCTTAAATTCACCCTCAAGCTCACATCTGCTGTGATTCAACCTATTCATTAAGGAGCTTCCTTACCAGAGTTTGAACTGATAGTTGTTGCTAAGGCTCTTGCATCCTTTATTGTCATTACCTAGATAAAAGAAGCTGGGAGATGTGGTCTCCATGCAAACTCCCTTTTCCTCAGATAATCCTAACATCCATTCTGCTTCAATTAGGGAGGAACTACTTCTTAGGTGTTACTAAAGCCAAGGCTACCTTAAGATATAATTTATAATCAACTTCCTACCCTTGTATTGATGCAAGTCCTTTTCACAAGTCTACTGTTTAATGCAATTGTTTTTTGCATCTTTTTATATAATGCTTATTTTTCTCACTAATCATTGTATTTGCTTTAACCCCATGGAAGTTGATAAAAATAAGTGGATAGCAAAATATGCTTTCTGGGTTCAATATAGCACAGTTTAATTTTGTGCTGAGAATTCTGTTTCCAGGCATTTGCAATGCCATTGACCATTAGTTGTGGTGCATTTGAACTTGCTCCATTAGGTAAGTTGGAGATACTCTATCAACTACATTCTTAGAATAAAAAGTAGTTCTCTTCCATTATTATATTTTAAATAGGGAGATTCAGTTAAAGCATGAATTGCCATTCTCTACCTCTTTGGCAAAGAAAAGTCCACAAAGTCTCCTTGATACCACCTTATTCCACCCTCTGATTGATGTCCCTGAGTCTTCTATGTCCAGCAACCCCTGTCCCTTTGAACACATCCACAAGGATCAAAACATGTAGAGAATCAATGAGTTGTTGCTATACAATATTCTCTCATTCACCCAGCATGTGTCACACTCCTGTGGGGCAGGATCCTGAGGACACCACATAGAACCAAAGGGGCTGTCTGCTGGGGCTGGCATCTCAGTGGGAAGACAGGTGCTGAAAGCACACAGCATCATACTAACACCTACACACATATAAATAACACACCATGTACATATATGATTACCACACAGTGAGATGCAAGGAGAAAAAGCCCTGCCCCTTGAAGCTCTGAGTTAGTGGTGATACCTTCCAGTGGTTTGGCGTTATTTATGGTGGACTGTAGTATAGTCTGTTGTCCTCACTCATGACTGAAGAGGGTTACAGGGTGCCCAGGGAACACACACACACACACACACACACACACACACACACATCCCTCCAGTATTATTAGCTACATTTATTGCTATATATATTTTCATAATTTTAATTGTTATAATAGTCTCTCATGATAGAAATTTCTAACAATTCAAAATGACATACAAGGTGAAGTGGATCTTACTTTTCAAGTGGTCCTGTCCCAAATCACACATCCTTTCCCCAGAACACACCCAGTGCTGCAGTTTTGATTAGAGATTCTTTTAAATCTTATCCCCTCATCATACTTGCCTAACCCTTTGGAGAGCAGCTCTTTGTAGGAAGGTGCGTTAGGCACTGTGAGGTTGGAATTACTGTTCCAGGTTTACCGAGAAGGAAACTAAAGACCAACGAAGACGAAACAAGCACGACTGCCCCCCAAGAGGCAAGAAGTATAATAAGAGCCAAGACTCTCTCCTTATGGGATGAGTATTTTAGTTCCTGTTATAATTTGGAGCAGGTTGGTTTCATTTGGTGTTTGTCAAGTTCTCCAAATTTAACAAACACAGTGTAAAAGCCTGCTGATTGCCAAGAGTGAAATTGGTTACTGGACTATGACGGGTGGTTCCATGTGAGCTCGGTGCCTAGACAGGAACCTATGTCTGTGTTTCAGAGCGAATCACTCAGGTGCGGACAGACATCTACGTCACCAGCTTTGGCCCAGTATCCGACACGGAAATGGTAGGTCTCAGGGCATGGCCCTGCCCAGATCGTTCTAAATAGGCACTGAACCAACTCCTCTAAGGGCGTTCTCTACTGAGGCATCACCTGGCTGCCTTCCTTTGCATTAGGAATATACCATAGACGTGTTTTTCCGACAAAGCTGGAAAGATGAAAGGCTTCGGTTTAAAGGGCCCATGCAGCGCCTCCCTCTCAACAACCTCCTTGCCAGCAAAATCTGGACCCCAGACACATTCTTTCACAACGGGAAGAAGTCCATCGCCCACAACATGACCACGCCCAACAAGCTGCTGAGGCTGGAGGACGACGGCACTCTGCTCTACACCATGCGGTGAGCAGGCGCAGCACTGGGGCGGTGGTGAGCCCGGAACCGCCCTCAGCGCTTGAGGTGGGGGGTGGCAGCGTGTCTGGCCAGGGGCACAGCGCAGGGCGACTTAGCTGCCAGTCAGGCGCCAAGGGTCCTGCATCCTATCGAGTTCAAAGATTGCTTTGTGTGTGCGCGCATATGCGTGCTTTGGGTAGATTTTACCTTTGGACCTGCCCATACTGATGTCCATGTAGATTATTTCCCTGAAATAATAGGTCCTATAGGTCCATGTGTTTGCTATAGGTCCACTTGTTTACTTGGTTCAAGATCAAAAAACATCTTTGAGAATGAAATTTTAATTTAAAAAACTCTATGGGGGTTCCTTTTTTATTGCAGTTGTGCACCCGTGTAAATTTTAAAAGCCTATTTCTCATATGCTTTGATAACATTCCAATGCTAAGATTAAATTTTAGTATTTCTAATTTAAAATGATTAGTAGTGATTTTTTTTTATTCTGAATTATTCATTGCATCTGCGTAAATCAATAAATTGACTGGTGAGAAAGGCCTGCTTTATAACTTTTCAATTCCATGGTGGGCCTAAGTATTTTTTTAAAAAAAAGATTATTTTAAGTTAAAAGAATTAAGAAGTCTAAAGCTAAGTAAAATTAAAAAAAACATGTATTTATATGAGCATTATTGAAATTTCTTACTTAGAATTCTTTACAATAAACTTCATATTTTAAAAAAAAGTCATCATAGTGGAAATAGCGTTGATGCTGTCATCTTCTGAGGCTGCACGTCCTAACATTATGTCCTAAGGAATGCTTGATACATTGTGTCCCAAGCCCATCGATAGCAGGTCTCAACTATTTTAGAACAACCCAGGAAGGATTTGGTAAGTGAGCTTGTAGTACATACCATAGCATTTTGTTCCGTTTCTCACTGTTTCGTTTTTCCTACATTGATCTTGAACATATTTTGCCCATGGATGGAAACATGCCTGTGATCATCAGTGCCCCAGCACAGTGCCTTCTCCATGCAGAGAAGTATGTTGAAAAGCTATGAAATATCTCAAGTGGTGAAAATTAATCCTTGGTCGTCACTTTTGTAAAGGGAGTCTGTGTAGTGAATCCAAGGTACTTGTTTAACCTGTGAGCAGAGGGCAGATGTGAAGAGTCCCAGGGCTGGAAGATGCTGGTTGGGATGAATTATTAGATGTCATTAATGTGGGGGCACCATGTGAGTCTGCTGTGTGCCTTCACTCTGTTCACAGAATAAAAATATCCCTAGTCCCCGCAGCTTATTGTCCTTGATTCACATCTGGTTTGTATCACTAAAAGATTGTATTGGGGCCCAAGACAATAGGATGCTTTAATTTTGGTGCATGATTGCTCACACAGGGTGGTGAGGGAGGCCCCTTGGTTAGAGGTGGAAGAGGTAGCAGAGGGCCCTCTTACTGAGTGTCTGTGTACCTGGCAGATTCACAGGTCCTTCAGTCCTCAGACAGCATGGCCACTAGGTGACACCATTTCCATTAACCAAAAAGAGAACAAGGCTCAAAGAATTTTGATAGTCAGCCCAAGGTCACATAGCTAGTGAGAAAGGCTGCAGGAATTTGAATTCAGGTCTTAGCAATTTCCTTGTTTAATCCACCACTTCTGAAAATTGGAAGGATGCAGCATTACTAAACATGTAATAGCCTGTTTCTTACTCTTGTCAAATATCATCCCCAGAAGGAGGACAGTGAGAACCAAAGCAACTTGTCAGCACTAAAATGTTCCCTTTATGTAGAGGAAGTCTGCTAATGATTTGCAAACTTATTAATGTGTTTTCTCTTCCAGTCATATGTATGTGGAGTGTGGAAATAGTTCCACTTGAAAGTGTTATGAATTTTAATGTGCTAGAACTATAGCTATAATTTGATAGTATTTTACGTATTAATTTGGTAAAGACAGTGTGATGTGACTAATCAAACGACCATTGGCATCTCAGAACCCCCACCCCTTCATTGTTACAGCTTTCCTGGCTAGCACGTGGGTCACTCCTGTCAAGCCTTGCAAAATCAATGATATTCTTACATCTAGGAATTCCCATATAATGTCCATCTTAAGGAAATAATTAGAAATATAGAATAAGCTTTATAGGCAAAGATTCCATTACTGTTACTTAGGGTACCAAACACTGGAAAGAATACAAAAAATTGGGACATTTTCCGGCTAAAACTATATTTTGACATTTTTATTCAGACTTGGGACCTAATGGAAAAGGTGAAATATGAAAGTGTAGAACAAACTAGGGTTCATGTGATGCACTGGGACAAATACTAAAGTACTGTTACCAACCTCTAAAAATAACTCTATACAGATTATGTGTGTGTGTGTTTTTTTTTTTTTTTTGTAAAATCCCCTCCATGGTCCAGATATCACTTGAATCATAAAGTAGTATTCAGAGATACACACTCTCCAATTGTCTGCCAGAAAGTCTTAGATGCTTGCCTGGAAGTCATTGTCAATTTTGGTTCTGAGGAGCTTTCTACCACCAATGGGTCATCTGTTTATAGGATGTAAAGGTAAAAATCATCAGCTGCTCAGGATAATTTCATAGAGTGCAGAAAAACATTTCCCTTTGGACCCTCAAGGAGAGGACGCTTAATAGAGTACTAAACAATTTGCTTGAGGACAGTGTTTTGGCAAACAGAGTGATACATTTTGTAGAACCATCCCTAGAATTGTACTTCAGAAATTAGACAAGTGGCCAGGAAATCTAAAGGGAACCTCAATGCAGCAATTTCCCGGGGCCTTCCCTTGCAGGGCTGGAGAGAAAAGAGGTACAGAGCTCAGAGCTTGATGTCAGTCCATCTATGGTCTGAATGGCTTGTCCTTATGGCCAGCCTTGCTGATTGTCCTCACATTGCAGCAGGTTCCAATTCCATTCCCCAGCAAGGCCATGCAGTATAGGATGACGACATCTCTCAGGGAGCATGTGAAATCTGATGATCTGTTTTCTTTTATGAGCACATGAATGGGAAGACAGTGACCTCCTCTTATCTCCTTGTCCCCCACATTTTTTTGAAAATTCTTTTTAATGTTTGTTTATATCAGAGAGAAAAAGAAAACGAGAGAGAGAGAGAGAGAGAGAGAGAGAGAGAGAGAGAGAGAGACAGAGAGAGAGAGAGAGAATATGAATGGGGAGGGGCAGAGAGAGAGAGACAGAAACTGAAGCAGACTCCAGGCTCTGAGTTGTCAGCATAGAGCCAGAGGAAGGGCTCAAACCCATGGACTGTGAGATCGTGACCTGAACCGGAGTTGGACAGGCAACCAAATGAGCCACCCAGGCGCCCCTTCACCACATCTAATAGTTTAAACTCTTGTGAGACGCACAGGGAGGACCACTTTAGGGCATATTCTCCTAGTCTTTGGGCTCTGGCAGAAGAGCAAATATCTCTTAGTTTCTTGCGTAGGAAACCATAGCAAGAAAGAACTTATAGAAGGCAGACTCTGCTAGTACCACAGACTTCTGCCTTTCTCTGAAAACCTGGCTGCCACTCCACCCAAGATCACCTTGCCTCTGCCTGTAATAAGAGACATCAGGACAGACATTTTATAGTGCTATTGTGCCATTGGGGGATCATAGAATTCAGTGACATAGTGAAAGCACTGGACAGAGTCATGCACTGCATGTCACTCCACATGGTCACTTTTACACAAAAATATTTGCCTGTGCTATTTTTATTTTGAGAAAGTCATATTTTTTACAACTTTTATAAGTATCTTCATTACATGTGTTTTAAAGTACTGCCCTAAATGAATTTAAAAATGGCAAACACACATCTTTACTTAAAAAACAAAACAAAACACTGGGGCGCCTGAGGGGCTCAGTCAGTTGAGCATCCGACTTCGGCTCAGGTCATGGTCCCTCAAGGTTGGTGGGTTCGAGCCCTGCCTGTGACTCTGTGCTGACAGCTCAGAGCCTGGAGCCTGCTTCGGATTCTGTTTCCATCTCTCTCTGCCCCTCCCCAGCTCATTCTCTCTCTCTTTCTCTCTCTCAAAAACAAATAAACATTAAAAACATTTTTAAAAACTCACACTGATATTTTCCTACCAAGTCCCTAAAATAATAAACTCTTCTCAAAGTTCTTGCACCAACAGATCTCATAACCATCTTGGTTACATTTTTAAGTGCTTAATGAAATATTTTTATTAATGCTTATACTCCATTTTGATTTTCATCAGTAGAAAATACTGCTTTGAATTGAGGGACTATGATATAGTGAAAAGAGTGTGCACCATAGAGTTAGGCTAACTTAAGTCCTGACTGTATCACTTAGGACTGTGAGGTCTGATTGAAGATACTGTTTGAAAACTGATAGTATATACACTTATTCCTGGAATGGCCACTGGGAGGCAGCATAGTCATATTTTTGCATAGTGATTGGCAGCATCCGTTAAGTGATAGTATAAGTAACTTGAAGGAAGTTACATGTATGTCATACATGTTTGACTTGTGGAAAATATATTTAAAGGAAATTATACCTTTATAAGTGGAAGTTCTTAACAAGGCACTGTTAATGTGTATGTGCATCTATATACACATACAAGTATCTATATATCCATTTTTATGCATACACACACAGTGTCTAGCTAAAAATGTCTTTCATGATACCAACAGATGTATTGGCTAAATCTTGCAATTTTTAAATTAACATTTATTTTAATGACAAAGATCAAATATGAATTAAAAATGTGTGAAACAGAAACTCGCCAGGTATGGAACATAGTTCTGGTAACATTCAGACCAAAGAGAATCAATGTTAATGGTTTGGCGTGTATCACATACATGTGCTTATGTGTGTGAGCACACATGTACATCTCTGTATATCTGTGTGCATCTGTACACACTCTCCTATCGTTTTGAGTGGTATCATTCTCTGAAAACTGCTTTGTAAGGTGCTTTTATAATTCAAAATATATTGAAAACTTCTCCCCTGCCCTGTTATTAAACATCATTCTGAAACTTCATGGTCTATCACATTCCATCAAGTGGATATCCTGTCATTATATGGTGTCTGACCAAAATTCCTGTCATTTCCATTTTTTCCCTGTAATCAACAACTCTGCCATACAAGCTCATAATTATATCTTTGGGATGAATTCCAAGAACTGGCCAAGAGATAAGGCTTGTGATACCCACTTCCAAGTTGTTCTCTAGAAAACCTGTAGCAATTTCCCTTTCACCAGCAGTGGGAGTGGACATCATCTCTGTCATCTCTACCACTCCCTCCCTGACATTTTGTATGCAAAGATGAAAATGGAGTACTTCTTTCTGTTACAGGAGATGTAATTAAAAACCAGTGTCTAAAAGTTGACTTATCCTGAAGTTTCTAGTCACATTGACTTTCTTCTTTCCCTTTGGGAAATGATTCTCATGGAACAGCTCCTGCATTGACTTGGCTGAAAATGATCTTGTTTCTAAATTTGGGGACATGCAACCTTGCCTGCATACCACCACTCTGATCTCCATCACCCACCAGGCATATACCCATACCCTCACTCAGTATCTTCAATCATAGAAACCTGAGACCTCTCCAGAACTTCTTCCTGAAGCCTCCTGTTCTTCATCAGCCTGTTGTCACCCTGGCTCACTTTGCAGATCCTCTGTGATTTATGGCACCCTGAGTGATCTTGGTCCCTGCAACTGGTACCTGGGCTGGCCCTTGGAGGAGTTTCCTGCATGTTTATGCAGAAATGGTGATAATAGAATGAATGAGACTGCCTTCTCTCAATCTGCTCCTCTCACTTCTCAGAACTTCGAGAGATTGAGAAGGGAGACCTACAGAATTTCTCTTTCACAAACATGCTCAGTGCTTAGGTTGCAGCCAGTTTGTAAAGACTTAAGTGGATGTTTGGCTAACAATTTATATTTGTGAGATACAAGCAAGTACATTTTAATACATATTTCTTGCGTATTTGGTTTGAAAACATGACTGGAATTATCCTGGGTCAATTCAATCTAGTCAGTCCAGACTTTTGGACTGTTAGGCATACATTTCACGAAGGACCACCTCATCCTTGCAAATTGGCCACCTCCAGCACATTTTTGTCTTCTAAGGTCCTGATCTCAGAAAGGCTGTCAGACACTCTCCTAGTGAGAGAGAAGCTAGGCTCCTGGTGCAGCTCTTGGCTTTCTTATCTAGGCAGGATCTTCTTGGAAATGAGTCATCTTCAAACTAAGGGATTTCCAGGAATCACTAGCGACCACTCTTTGGAGGTGATGTTTGGGAAGCTCTGGGTTGACAAACCCAGGCAGCTGCTGACTAGGGCCCTGACTCTAGGCCCCCCAGCCCCAGGCTCACAGCCTCTCAAAGGTAAGGTTCAGTCTTTGGTAATGTCTGAAAAGAAATAACTACTTACACTGATCTGATAATTACTTTTCAGAAACATGTGGCCTTCATTATGTGCTAGGTGCTTCAGAAACATAAACTCATAGTGCCCTAAGAACTTGGTATTATCATTTTACCCGTTGATAGTGCGGAATTAGACTATCACTAGAACTCAAATGCCAAATCCAACTGCCTATCCCTATTTTAATATAAAATTTAGGAAGTATATTGCTTCTATGCACTCCTTTTGGCCAATACGTGTAAAAGTAATGTCCACCAGATGGTGCCATGCCAATTTAGGATAGAGTTCCTGCGTACCCTACTTTATCAGATTCGAGTAAAGCACTGCTTTTACTGAAACACTTTTAGGGAAAATAGACTATTGCATTTCTGGAATGTGTTTCCATGGAAATGCAGCTGGCACAACTGCAGCAGATTTGAGGCTGCTCAAAGCCAAAAAATTCAACCTTAGCCTCACTCTTCCCCCTAGAGTTTAATCAGCTTCCGTGTACCATCAAGTCACTGGGTCACCCAGAGTGCTGACTCACCATCCAGGGGATGCTGAAGAAGTCCTTCCTTCCTTTCACCTGGAAAAAAAAAGTGAATAACCAGCCCTCCTATTGTCAACTAAGATGATTGTCCTTTAGTATGCTAAAATAGATTATCTCATCTCATGCATACTCTCTCCATGCTTTGAATTTGGATGATCCATAAATATTAGCCAAGTACCTTGGGTAGTGTTAAATTCAAGGGGCTCGTTGTCTTGGTAATGTCGTCAATGCAGGGAGGATTTCTGTATTTACCTTGAAAATAATTAGGAATTTGCATGATGCTTATAGAGAAGGAAAAAGTGGCAAGTCCTCTATGCTGCAAACTATTTCCCAAGTGGCCTGGGGTAATCAGTTTTTTCTTTTTGTTTTGTTTCTATAATCTGTGGTATCCAGTATAGTAGCCATTGGACATATAGGGCATGTTAAACTAAATTTTAAAATGCAGTTCCTTAGTCATACTGGCCTGTGTCAAGAGGCCAATGGCCTGGGTGGCTCAGTCAGTTAAGCCTCCAACGTTGGCTCAGGTCAGATCTCACGTTTGTGGGTTTGAGCCCTGCGTCAGGCTCTGTGCTGACAGCTAGCTCAGAGCCTGGAGCCTGCTTCTGGTTCTGTGTCTTCTCTCTTGGCCCCTCTCCTTCTCATGCTCTGTCTCTCTCTGTATCAAAAATAAGTAAAACATTAAAAAATTTTCTTTTAAAGAAAAAAAAAGAGGCTAATGGCTGGACGTGGAGTGGCTTCAGTGTTAGACAGAACAGATATAGGACATTTAGGTCATCATGGAAAGTTCCATTGCAAATCAGCCTGGTTTCAGAGAAGCAGAAATATTTTTTTACTGCTCATCTTTATCCACTGTCCCTGGTCATAGTTACACATACAGCATGTAAGCCAATAGGCATGAAGAAAAGATGACGGTTCGAGGATGCCAGGAATCCTTAGAATTCAATAACATTTTAAAATAGTTTGAGGATAGTTAAAACATTTATGCTACAATATTTTACTTATATATTTATTTTCCAGCTTTTCTGAGATATAATTGACATATAACACTGTGTAAATTTAACTGTACAACATGTTGATTTGGTACTTACATATGTTTAATGATTATTATTTTAGCATTAGCTAACACCTCCATCATATCATATAATTACCACCCTTTTTTGTTAATAATACAGTATTATTAACTCTAATCACTATGCTGTACATTAGATTCCTAGAAGTTATTCATTTTATAACCATAAGTCTATACTCTTGACCAAATCTTCTCATTTCCTGCACCAGCCATATCCTGGTATCCACCAATCTACTCTCTATTTCTATGAGTTCATATCTTTTAGATTCCACATCTAAGTGCTATCATATAGTATTTTTTTTCCTGACTTATTTCATTTAGCATAATGCCCTCAAAGTTTATCTATGATTATCACAAATGGTGGGATTTCCATGTTTCTTATGGTTGAATAATATTCCATTTTATATATATACCATGTTTTCTTTATCCATTTATCCATAGAAAGGCATTTAGATTGTTTCCATGTCTTGGCAATCGTGAAAAATGCTGGACTGAATATGGGAATGCAGATACCTCTTTGAGATACGAGTTTTATTTCCAAAGGATATATACTGAGATGTGGGATTACTGGATCATATGATAGTTTTATCTTTAATTTTTTGAGGAACTTCCATACTGTTTCCATAGTGGCTATTCCAGTTTGTGTGCCCATTAACAGCATATAAGGGTTCCTTTTTCTCCACATCCTTGTCGACACTTGTAATCTTTTGTCTGTCTGCTGATAGCCATATGACAGTTATGAGGTGATATCTCATTGTGATTTTGATCTGCATTTCCCTGAATCATAGCAATAATTGAGCACCTTTTCATGTATCTGTTAATCATTTGTATCTGGTTTGGAAAATCATTCTTTCAGTGCCTCTGCACATTTTAAAATTTTTTATTTTTTTTGGTATTGAATTATATGAGTTATTTATATATTTTGGAAACTAATCCTTTATCACATATGTGATTTGCAAATTTCTTCCCTAAATTCCAGAGTTATCTTTTCATATTGATAATTATTTATTTTGATTTGCAGAAGATTTGGGGGGAGATTTTGCCATATGTCTTCTTCTAGGAATTTTATGGCTTCAGCACTTATATTTAAATCTTTAATCCATTTCAACTTATATTTTGTGAGTGGTACAAGATAGGGGTTCCAATTTCATTCTTCTGCATGTGTTCAAACTTCTGCAATAGTTCCCAAAACTATTGAAAAGACTGTTTATTCCTGATAGTTTATTTGGCTCCCTTGTCAAACATTAATTGGTTGTATACATGAGAGTTTATTTCTAAGTTCTTGATACTGTTCTATGGGTCCAAGTGTTTGTCTTTAAGAAAATACCATGTTGCTTTGATTATTACAGCTTCATAGTATAGTTGAAAAATGAAACTGTGATGCCTCCAGCTCTGTTCTTCTTTCTTAGGACTACTTTGGCTATTTAGGGTCTTTTGTGGTTCCATATGAAGTTTAGGATTGTTATTTCTACTTTGGTGAGCAATGCCATTAGAATTCTGACAAGGGTTGCATTGAATCTATAGATGGCTTTGGGTAATATGGATATTTTAACAATGTTCATTCTTTTGATTCATGAAAACAGGATTTGTGTTTGTGTTTTGTGCATTCATTTTCTTTCCTCAGAATCATGCAGTTTTCAGCACACAGACCTTTCACTTTCTTGGTTACATTTATTCTTAAGTCTTTTATTGTTTTTAGATGCCATTGTAAATAGAATGGTTTTCTTTATTTCATTATCAGATGTCTCATTGTTAGTGTAGAGAAAACACAACTAATTACTCTGTTTTGGTGTTGCATCCTGCAACTTTACTGAATTTGTTAGTTCTAATAGTTTCTTGGTTGTGGTTTTTTAGAATTATTTCAATATAAAATCATATGTTCTAGAAACAAAGACAGTTTTACTTCTTCACTTCCAATTTAGATGCCTTTTATTTCTTTTTCTTCACTGATATTTCTGGCCAGTACATCCAGTGATACATTGAATAAGAGAGGTCAGAGTGGGCACTATTGCCTTTTTCCTGACCTTAGAGGAAAAACTTTCAAACTGTCATTATTGAGTATAATTTAGCTATGGGCCTGTCATATGGCCTCTTTGTGTTGAGTTATATTCCTTTTATACTCAATTTCTTCAGTGTTCTTTTTTTTTTATCAAGAAAGGATGTTGCATTTTGTTAAATACTTGTTCTGCATCCATTGAGATGATCATATCTTTTAAATCTTTTATTCTATTAATATGGTGTTTCATATTTATTGATTGGTGTACGTTGAAATATCCTTGAATCCCAGGAATAAATCTTGCTTGATCGTGGTGTAGGGTACTTTTTTTAGTTTTTACTTAAATTCTAGTTAGTTAAAAATCCAGTGTAATATTAGTTTCAGGTGTACAATATAGTGATTAAACACTTCCATACGTCTCCCAGTGCTCATCACAATAAGTGAACTCCTTAACTCCTGTCATCTATTTAACTCATCTCCCTACCCAACACCATTCTGTTAATCATCTCTAAGAGACTGTTTCATGGTTTGCTTCTCCCTCTCTTTTTCTCCTTTTGCTCATTTATTTTACGTCTTGACTTCCACATATGAATGAAATCATATAGTTTTTTATCTTTCCCTGACTTACTTCACTTAGCATAATACTCTTTAGCTCCATCCATGTAGTTGCAAATGGCAAATGTTCATGCTTTGTGATGCCTGAGTAGTATTCCATTGTATATGTACCATATGTTTCTTATTGATTTATCCATTGATGGACACTTGGGTTGCTTCCATAATTTGGCTAGTGTAGATAATGCTGCTATAAACATTGGAGTGCATGAACAACTTTGAATTAGATTTTTGTGTTCTTTGAGTGAATGCCCAATAGTGCAAATGTTGGATCATAGGGTAGTTCTATTTTTAAGTTTTTGAGGAGCCTCCATACTGTTTTGCACAGTGGCTATACCAGTTTGCATTCCCAGCAACAGTGCAAGAGGATTCCCCTTTCTCCACAACCTCACCAACACCTGTTGTTTCTTATGTTGTTGATGTTAGCCATACTGACAGGTGTGAGGTGATTCTCATTGTGGTTTTTATTTGCATTTCCCTGATGATGAGTGATGTTGAGCATCTTCTCTTGTGTCTGCTGGCCATCTGCATGTCTTCTTTGGAAAAATGCCTGTCCATGTCTTCTGACATTTTTAAATTGGATTATTCATTTTTGGGTTTTGAGCTTTATAAGTTCTTTATATATTTTGGGTACTAACCCTTAATCAGATATGCAATTTGCAAATATCTTCTCCCATTCTGTAGATTTCTTCCTAGTTTTGTGTATTGTTTTCTTCATTGTGCAGAAGTTTTTTTATTTTGACATAGTTCCAATAGTGTATTTTTAGTTTTGTTTCCCTTGCCTCAGGAGACATATCTAGAAAGAAGTTACTATGGCCAGCATCAAAGAAATTACTGCTTGATTTCTCTTATAGGATTTTTAGGGTTTCAGATCCCACATTTATGTCTTTTTCTAAAAATTGTTTATGTCTTTATTTTACTTAGAGAGAGAGAGGCAGAGAGCAAATGGGGAAGGGGCAGAGAGGGAGACACAGAATCTGAAGCAGACTCCAGGCTCTGAGCTGTTAGCACAGAGCTTGATATGGGGTTTGAACCCACAGACTGTGAGATCATGACTTGAGCCAAAGTCAGATGCCCAACCAACTGAGCCACCCGGGGGCCCCCTGACATTTATGTCTTTAATCCACTTTGAATTTATTCATGTGCATAGTATAAGAAAATGGTTTCATTCTTTTGCATGCAGCTGTCCAGTTTTCTTAACACCATTTGTTGAAGAGATAGTTTTTTTCCCATTAGGTATTCTGTTTAACTTAATTGAATATTAATTGACCATATTTTGTGGGTTTATCTGGATTTTATAACTGTTCCATTGATCTATGTGTCTACTTTTGTGCCAGTACTACACTAATTTGATTGCTAAAGGTTTGTGATACAACTTGAAGTCTGGAATTGTGATGCCTCCAGCTTTGCTTTGCTTTTTCCAAGTTTGCTTTGGCTATGCAGATCTTCTGTGGTTCTGTACAGTGGTCCTTTAAATATAATGTTGAATTCAAGTTGCTGATATTTTATTGTGAATTTTTTCATCTGCATTTTTCAGTTTTCTTTTCTTATGGTGTCATTGTCCAGCCTTGGTATCAGGGTAATGCTGGCCTTGTAAAATGAATTTTGGAGTCTTCTCTTCATTACTTGGAAGAGTTTGAGGATTGATGTTAATTCTTTAAATGTTGGCAGATTTTACCAACGAAACCACAAGGTCCTGGGCTTTTCATTTTTGGAGGTTTTTGATTGCTGATTGAATCTTTTTACTCATTATTCATCTGTTTACATTTTCTATTTCTTTCTGATTCAGTTCGGGGTAAGTTGTATGTTCCTAGCAATTTATTTATCTCTTCCAGATTATCCAATTTGTTGGCAATTAGTTATTTATGTCTGTTGGGTTCATTTGGTTGTAGTATGGTTCAAGTTCAATGTCTCCTTATTGATTTTCTGTCTGGATGATCTATCCATTGTTGAAAGTAAGGTATTGTCTTGTGTATTTCTCCTTTCAGATCTGTTAGTATACAACTATACAATTGTATTTAGGTTTTGCATTAAGTGTTACATGTAGATTTTCCATGTTGAGTGCATACATATTTCTGATTGTTATCTTCTTGATGAATTGACCTCTTTAAAATTGTCCAGCCTTTATCTATTTTTATCTTTTTTTGTCTTAAAATCTATTCTGTCCTATGTAAGTATAGCTACTCCTGCTCTCTTTTCATATCCATCTGCATGGAATACCTTTGTCCCTCTATTAACTTGGAACCCATATATGTTCTTAAGGCTAAATTGAATCTCTTATAGTCTATATGTATTTGGGTCTAGTTTTGTCATCCATCGGGCCACTCTATGTCTTTTGATTGGAAAATTTAATCCACTTACATTGACAGGTAACAATTTACTAATGCTATTCTATTGTTTCCTTGCTTTCTGGTAGTTCCTTTATTCCTTTCATCCTCTCTTGTTGTCTTCCTTTGAGAATTGACATTTATGTGAGACTTCCATAAAATATCTTATAAATATCACAATCTATTTTATACTGATAACAATTTATCCTCAATCACATACAAAATCTCTACCTTCTCATTTGTCTTTAATGTCAAAATTTATCTCTTTTTATATTGTATATTGTTAATGAATTATTGTAACTATAGTTATTTTTAATACATTTTACTTTTATTTTTTAAGATTATTTATTTATTTTGAGAAAGAGAGAGAGAGAGAGAGAGAGAGAGAGAGAGAGCGCGAGCATGAGCAGGGGAGTGGCAGAGAATGAAAGAGATGGAATACCAAGCAGGTTCCACACTGTCAGTGCAGAGCCTGTTGTGGGTCTTGAACTCATGAACCATGAGATCATGCCCTGAGCCAAAATCAAGAGTAGGACTCTTAGCTAACTGAGCCACATAGGTGCCCCAATACTTTTTTTTTTCCTTTAACCTTTATACTAGTATTGATGGCTAACCTACCACCATATAAGAGTATTACACAGTATTCTGAATTTGGCTATATATTTATCTTTACCAGTGTGTTACCTATTTCATATGTTTTCATGTTACTAATTAGTGTCCCTTAGTTTCAGCTTGAAGAACTTTTTTCAGCATTTATTATAGTATAGAACTAGTGGTGATGAACTCCCTCACCTTTTGTTTGCTAGGAAAAGTCTTTATGATGCCTTCATTTCTGAAGGACAACTTTATCAGGTAAAGTATTTTTTGTTGACATTTTTTTTCTTTTGGTTTAGTATCTTAGGTGTATCATCTCATTCTCTGCTGGCCTGCAAGGTTTTTGCTGAAAAATCCACTGATAGCCTTGTGGGGGTTCCCTTGTATGATAGAATTTTTTTTTCTCTTACTGCTTTTAAAATTCTGGGTGTCTTTGATATGAGACAGTTTGGTCATAATTTTTCAGTAGAAGATTATTTTGGGTTGAAAGTTTTTGGATAACCTACTAGCTTCATGGACCGGGGTATCTGAATCTCTTCCCAAGTTTAGGACATTCTTATTTATTTCTTTAAATAAACTTTCTACTCCTTTCTCCCTCTCTTCTCTTTTTTGATGATGGTACATTTGTTCTCTTGAAGGTGTCCTATAAATTTCATAGATTTTTTTTTCATTCCTTTTCATTCTTTTTTAACTTTTCTGATTGGATAATTTCAATTGACTTATTTTCTAGCTCAGTGATACTCTCTTTTGCTTGCTCAAGTCTGCTATTGAAGCTCTCAGTTGAATTCTTCACTGTAGTCATTGTCTTTTTCAGCTCTAGTGGTTGTTTTTATTTCTTTTGTTTCTTTATATTTTTGTTAATCTTATTATGATCTTGATTATTTCCTTGACATTGTTAAATTGTTTATCTGTGTTCTCTGGTAGCTCTCAGGACATCTTTAGAACAATTATTTTGAATTCTTTGTTGGGCAACTCCTAGATTTCTGTTTCTTTGGAGTCATTTACAAGAGGTTTATTGTGTTCCTTCGGTGGAGTCATGTTTTTCTGATTCTTTGTGAACTCTATTGCCTCAGATGGTTGTCTGCACATTTGAAGAAATAGTCACCTCTTTCAGACATTCTAGACTGACTTCTGGAAGGACATTCTTTCACCTACTCATGGGGGCACACTGGGTGGTGATATTACCTTGGGTCTAGTGGTGTGGGGGACCAAATGCAGAGGATGTAGTGGCCCTGGGTCCAGGAGGCATGATGTCTCTTCATCTCAGGTATTGGGTTCCACAGCACTAACAACTGTGTGGTCCTTGGCAAGCACTGCACTGAGTGGCTGTAATGGTTGTTTCATCCTCAGCAGCATCTCCATGGTCTGTGCCTAGGAGCCAAGGCAGGTGGCTGTGGTGGCCAGAACCAGTGGTGTGCATGTTTGGCTGTAGGAGCCAGCTGCAGGTAACTGTGGTGGCAGAGCCTGGTTGCATGTAGTGGTGAGGGCCAGGATCAGCAGAAGGGCCCTCACTGAGGCCTCTCTGACAACATAGTGGCCTTGGATGTCTATGTGCACCACTGCAGTTGCTGGGTTATACCACAGGTACACGGTGGTGGAGACTGGTGATCAGGCTGGAGCATGCTTATGCACAGCTGGAGGGGCTAGCTGCAGTTCTTGGGCTCTGGCAGGGGCACAGGGGGGAGGAACTCAGCCAGCTGGCATCAGTGAATGTGGATAGTTGAGGGGGAAAAGTTGGCAGAATCTCCGGGGGTTCCACTTTGGCTGTGCTAGCCTTTGGTTTCTTCAGTAGTGAAACCTACTGGTTTGTCTGCAGCGCAGGTTACTGTAAACAACTGTTGCCCCTGCTGTGTTTATTCCTTATTCTTCACCATCTCTAAATGTCTCAGCCTTACCAGTCTCGGTTGAGTGTAACTGAAATGGGAACTTTATGTGGTGCCTTGAAAATCCAGGGAAGCTGGTCATTCACTCAGCTCTTCCTTCCCTGGTGGGGATACTCTTTCTACCTGGGAAGTAGCCTCTTGGCTTTGAATAATGCCAGCTGGGGTGGGGAGTGGGAAGATGCAGCAAAGTGAAGCTGTTTTCCTGTCCTTTCTGTGGTTATCCATAGGTGTTTCACTAAGTGGACTCCAGGTCTCTACCAGAGCTGGTTTTGTTTGTGGATAGCTAGCTGTTGATCTTTGTGGGATCATAAATACCAGATTCTCCTAAATTGCCATTTTGATAATGTCACTTCCCTTATCTTTTAACTAGGGTGATTTTTTAAAAAGCATTGCAAAACTGTGAATAACCAGACTATAAATATTTTAATAGATATCCAATAATAAATAAACATTGCTAATGTAATTTTTCTAATTGAAATTATTATTTACAAATGAACCTATTTTTCCATAATGCTTTATGTAATATTAATAAGATCAATAAATTCACTATTAAATTTAATTCTGGGAAATATTATTATCTGTTAGCATTCAGACACAGAGAAGAAAGAGCACTTGGGAAAATAATCAGAGGGACTCTTTAGGCTGGGAGTAGTGCCAGAATGTCTTCTTTAAGTCATTTGCAAATGAGGCAGCTTTGGGTGGGTACGAAAAGGAGTATGAGTAGATGTGCAGAGCTCAGTATTTTTAAGGAAATAAGCTGAGGCTGATGTGGGGAGTGAGGTGCATTCCAATGCATTGGGGACCTCTACTGTGATTTAAGCTTAGGAATCTGCTGCCTTGTGAAAAAATATAGCTTAAAGAAATCAGGCTTCCAAGAGGAATTAAGGAGCTTTTATTGGGTGCTTTCCATATCTTAGCAAGAGATAAGGACTACTCTGTCAGAAGCAGAAGCCATAGGGGAAAAAATGGACAGAGTCATTTTGGAGTGGGGATTGACAAAATTTAATGATAAAATTGAAATGGAGTGATATATGAGAAGTGTCAAAAATGATTCCCAGATCTGTCTTGCAGAAGTTGTGATGTTCCTCAAATATTCCTTAAATCAAGAAACAGATTTGAAGGAATGAATGAATAGGAACCCTTGAAGGGCACCAGGATTTCTTGAGAAGGTCAGAGAAAGGTTAAATTTTGTTTTAAATAAACTGAGCTTGTGCAGTGTCTGAGACTGCTAAGTGAAGATACGTAGCACATACAAAATGCAACCAAACTAGATGTTTTATGTTTGACTCTCAGGATATTACTAAATCCTTTCCCTGCATGTAGAGACCAAGCTCTGGACAGCAGGTGGTAAGTGCACCAGAGTTCATGCTTAGGGTTTGGCAGACAGACATGACCCTTTCCTGATGGTCTCTGGGTGATGTCCCCTGGGCTGGTGTTTACCTGAATCTCTTGTGTTCTGTGAGGCCCCAGAAATGCTTTGTTTATGTGGATAACCAAAAGATTCAAATGCTTGTGAAGGACATACTCCTTCACCCCTCCCCACTCTGTTTTCTTGGTGCACAATTGAGTTAGTGAGGATAACCTTCATGAAGATGTCAGTACTGGAGTTGGAGTGATGTGTGGGTATGTGTGTGTTGAGAGGAGGGAGTGAGGAAATAGGCTTTAATCTTCCTACTGAGAGTATATTATTAAACAGGAAGAGGAGAGGCAAGATGGATCTGTTTGGACTAATCTCCCTGAGTGCTCACTTAAATAATTAAGCAATGATTCCAGGAGCTGACCCACAGTCTGACTGCTTCCCTCCTTTGACTCAGCCTTTCACTTAATCATCATTTTCTCTCCACTTGCTCTATCTCTTTTCAATTTAAAATTACTTGAAAACCTGTGCATTGAACACCATCCATGGAACCTGGATATCACAAAGATGGAGGCTGGCATATTTTGGAATGCAAATATGCACAGAGGGGCAGGGACCTGGCATTGTGGGTTGGGTAGGGGCAGGGTGCATTCACAGAAATTTTATCTGAGCTGAGTCTTGAGGAAGTGCAGTAGTTGGGGTAATGGGTGGAGTTATAAGGGTGTTCTAGATGTAGGGACAAATATGTGCAAATGTGAAAGTATCAGCCAGAATGAAGTAGTTAGTTTAAAATTTTTTATGTTTTTATTTATTTTTCAGAGAGAGAGAGAATGACAGCACGAGTGGAGGAGGTACAGAGAGAAAGAGGGAGGCACAGAATCTGAAGCAGGCCCCAGAATCAAAGATGGCAGCACAGAGCCCGATGTGCGGTTCAAACTCACGAACTGTGAGGTCGTGGCCTGAGCCAAGGTTGGATGCTTATCCGACTGAGCCACTCATGTGCCCCGAAGTAGTTAGTTTAAAAGTGTGTGCTGCAGCAGGAATAAGACCTAATTGGTGGACAGGGACTGATTCAAAGAATCCCTATATTTGGGGCTAGTTACTTTTACTTTGGGTTGTGGGGAATTTTAGGGAAAGGATCAGACCCTTTCCTGACCATCACTCACATAGGCCACCCATCTCCTTTCCTCCTCAGATATCTGTGTAAGACTAGGAACCACCATTCCCATTTAATAGGAGAGGAAGTCATGAGGTCAGAAGTCATGTCAAAGTCACCAGGTGAGAAGGGTCTGCCCCAGACAACAGGGTGTCGGAGGCCTGGGCCTATGGCATGGGAACTGCTGTGCAAAGCAGCTACAGCATTCACTTGGGGAGGGGGAATCAAAATAAAACCCTTCTGGAAGGGATCCCTGTTTCCATGTAATGACTACAATTCTCTCTGAACACTTGGACTACTTATGGAGAAGGAAACGAGCCATGTGTCTGGACCATAAACCTTATTCATCAACCAGGTTGACAGTAGTCTGGCTCTGCCACTTCACCAGGCAACATTATCTCTCAGCGTCCCGGGTCCCATCATTAGAACAGTCACTATAGCATCTCCTGAGTCGGGGTCACCAATGAGATGGTGCAGGCAAGGTTCCTGACAACATTCACATGGGCTGGAGCCTGACATGGGAGATGCTTCTGTTTACAGCCCGAATTATACATATGACAACATGTATTTACTCACAGCTTTGGGTTGTAGCACTTTCTTTGTCACCTATTTAAAATATTAGGTCCAAGTTGGGCAAGAATTTTCTCCCAGTCACATTCAGTTTCCGCTCAGTTTTTGTTCATCTTCATCTCTTGGCCTTTGGAACACTGGGGCACTAAAATACTCATTGTTCTTCACTGCCTGTATTTTCTAATAATCTCCAGTCACCAGAACTATTCCTTTCCTTGCTCACTAGGAAGGATGCTAAAACTGTTACTCATGCCCACTCAATGTGTGTTGTGTCCTCTCTCAAAAGGAGGTTGGGTATAGGGTGGCTCAGTCAGTTAAGCATCTGGCTTCGGCTCAGGTCATGATCTCACAGTTCGTGGGTTCGAACCCTGTGTCAGGCTCTGTGCTGACAGCTCAGAGCCTGGAGTCTGCTTCAGATTCTGTATCTCCCTCTCTGACCCTCCCCTGCTCACGCTGTCTCTCTCTGTCTCTCAAAAATAAATAAAAAACTTAAAAAAAAATTTAAAAAGGGGGTTGGGTATATTTTTTGCATTATGTTGTACATGATTGAACTGAGACTTGGCCACATGGACCTAGAGACGTATCTGGGGCTAAGAGAGAATAGGTTCCTCTAGTGTTTTGTCTTCTAGTGTCACTGTTTTGTTTCTTCTCTGAAAACTGATCTGCTTTTATGGGTCCAACTACTGTCTATCTACCTATATGCGTTAAACACAGGCAAGCCCTGATTAATGGCCCAGAGGACACCATACCCTCATGCACATCCTGCCAAGGTCTGAAACTCTTCGTAGAGTTTTCAAATAGTGACTGATTCCATAGTTTTTTTGTTGTTGTTGTTAATCAGCTGTTTTTGTATATCACTGCTGCTATTTATTGTTTCTCTACCATACTGCATTGGCACTTCCGGGGGCCACCATCTACCTAGCTAGTATCCATCTACCTAGCATTCAATGTCACTTTTAGGGCATCCATTGTGTCCTGAGGACATGACTGATCCATGGTGTAATTTTGTAGTGCTTGTTTTATCACACTGTTTTCTAAAAATAATGCACCTTTTAGAAGTTGATGATCCTTGGGTATTGGTTGCCTTAAGCTTAGTAATTTAAAGAATGAGAGAAATCTGAAATCTTTCTTGATTCACAGAAACTGCAGATAATCTAGAATATTTGTCCACCTTTGTGGGAATGATAGACTGTCACAATATGAGTTGCTATAGATTCCACATATACATGAAGTCATATAGTATTTGTCTTTTTCTGCTAACTTATTTCCCTTAGCACAATTCCCTCTAGGTCCATCCACATTGTTACAAATGGCAAGGTTTCATTTTTATTTTATGGCAGAAAATATTCTATATTGTGTGTTTACACATATATAGCACATACTCTTTTTCCATTCATAAAACAAATGAACAAACAAAATAGAAAACAGGCTCATAAATAAAGAGAACAAACTGGTGGTTGCCAGACGGGAGATGCATGGGAGGGATGGGTCAAATAGATAAAGAGGTTTAAGAGTTACAGACTTCCAGTTATAAAATAAATAAGTCTCGGACATGAAAAGTACAGCACAGGGAATGTAATGAAAAATATTTTAATAGCTGTGTGGTAATGAATGGTAACTACATTCATCATGGTGAGCATTTCATAATGTATAGAATTATTGAATCATTATGTATACATCTGGAACTAATAAAATATTAGTATGTCACCTATACCTCAATAAAACAAGGAGTTTACCATAGTAGAAAGGAGAGCATTTTAAAATATGAATTATAAAGAAGAGATTGAGAGGCAAACCACAATGATGAAAATTGAAAGAAATGATATGTAGGTGGAAAATCACTGTCAAGTCTCTGAGTCTGGAAGAGGAAATCCTCTATGTTTAGTGAATAAAGACCAACAGAAAATGCAGCCCAAGCCCTTGCATCATGGAGTATGCAGGCTGCCATCTGATGTGGCAACCCTTGGGCTCAGTCTTCTTAGCATCACTTAGTATATCAAGTGTCTGTCTTTGCACTCACATGCTGCAACACTGTCTTTTCTATTAGCTCCCCCAAAGAAAGGTGTGATGTCATTGTTTAAAAGATTCTAGGTTATTATAACATATTAAATAACATTCTAAAACCAGCTAAAATTCCCCACTCATTATTTATAGCATTCAGAAATCTGGAAGAAGAGATTCAGAAATTGAGCACAGCTGCATCTTTAGTGTGAAGACTGGCACTGGTGTTGGGGTCCCTGAGGGCTTTCCCATCACTACGTAGCATGTGGTGTGCCCTATGCTCTAAGACCTCTTTGTAAACTCAGTGGTCTGTTGTTTCTCTGTTCTTTATATAATTTATCCTGTCTTTAATATTTCCTTCCTTAAATTAGCTTTGGGTTTAATTTCCTTGTCTTCTTCTAGTTTCATAATATATGAAAGTAGGTTGTTGGTATGAGATTTTTCTTTTATTTTTTAATTTAGGCATGTGCTGCTCTAAATTTCATTTTGAGAGCTGCTTTTGTTGCATGTCATAAGTTTTTTATGATTAACTTTTAAATTTACATCTAAGTTAGCATATAATGCAAAATAATTTCCTTTTTTGACTGAAATGATTTAAAAAATTTTTATAGTTTATTGTCAATTTGGTGTTCATATAACACCCAGTGCTCTTCCCCACAAGTGCCCTCTTCCATGACCATCATCTTCCTTCCCATTTCCCCTCCCCCTTCAGCCCTCAGTTTGTTTTCAGTATTCAAGAGTCTTTCTTGATTAGGCTCCCTCCCACTCCCTAACTCCCCCCCTCCCACCCCCGCTTTCCCTCCCATGTCATAAGTTTTGGTATGCTGTGTTTTTCATTTCCATTCATCTCAAAGATGTGTTCTGATTTATCTTGTGATTTAGTTTAGATTCATTTATTATTTAGGAATGTATTGGTCACCTTCCACATGTTTGTGAAGTTTTCAGTTTTCCTTCTGTTACTGATTCTTAGTTTTGTCCGTTATGATCAGAGGAAGCACTTTATGATTTCAACATTTTAAAATTTATTGAAACTTCTTTTGTGACTGAATACACATTCCATGTGACCTTTTAAAAAGCATATTCTGCTGTTGTTGGATGGAGTGTTCTGTATATGGCTGTTTGGTCTCATTGGTTTCTAGTGTCTTAGGTTTCAGTCTTCTGTTTTCTGGTCAATACTCTGTCCAGTGTTCCTAGCCATTATTGAAAGTGAGTGATGTATTGAAGTGAGGTTCATATATGTGTATAATTTCTATATATTGTTGATAGCTTGAGCCTTTTATAATTATATAGCATCTTTCTTTGTTTCTTATAACAAATTTGGTCTGAAAGCTCTCTTTTTGTTATAGTTTGAACAGAATGTCTTTTTCTATGTTTTCATTTTCAATTATCTATTCTGTTGTAGACAGCATAGTTCATATTCCTTTATTGATTCTACCAGTCTCTGCCTGTTAATTGAAGTTTTGATGTCATTTATATTATAGTATAATTACTGACAAGAAAGGACTTTGTCTTTTTTTTTCTATTTGGTTTCTATATGTCTTATTTCTTTTTTATTTCTTAATTCTTCTATTAGTACCTTCTCTTGTGTTGAATTGATAGTTTTCCTAACGTACCATTTCAATTCTGTCTTATTGCTCTTACTCTCTATATTTTTAGTTATTTTCTTAGTGGTTACTGTGAGGATTTAAATTAACATCCAAATTTATGACAATTAAGTTTGAATTAATACCAGCTTAGTTTTAGTGGTATATAAAAACGTTGTTCATATAGTTCTGTTTCTTTATATTGCTACTGTCACAAATTAGATCTTTTAATATAATGTGATCACAAACATAGATTTATTATTCTCATGTTATGAATTTGCCTTTTAAATCATGTACAGTAAGAGGGGGATTATAAACTAAATATATAATAATCCTGGCATTTATATTTACGTATGTCATTAAAACCTGGAACAATGCCCAAAAAAACGAAAACTCTCTTAGTCTTTGCAGATAAGTCCTGGATGTTTTGGGCACTCTTCCGTTACTTAGTCAGCTAGTTTACAACTTCCATAGCTTTCATATCTTGCTTGTACAGAGCCTTTATATCAGCTGGAGATGAGAACTTGGTCTTCTTGGGTCTTTTCTGAGCATGCATCCAGTTCTGGACACACACACATTTTTCTAGATTCTCAGGAATATGTGGAGCTTTTCAGCCCTGGTTTCCCTAAGAGTCTCTTTCACTAGCCTCTCCTTCACTAGACTTTTCAGTCTGTCTTTTGCTTCCCCAGCTATATACATTGCTCCATGGTTGTGGTGAATATATTTGCATTTAAATGTTTTGAACAAATGGTCCCTTAGAGGACACCCCAGCCCTGGAAATCTCTGAGTTGGTTGAAACAAAGTTTTAACCCTGAGCCAATCCTTCAGTAACCCACCTTCAGCTCTTGTTACCAGCAACCTGCAGCAGGAATGTGTGCTGCCATTTTCAAGGCCACTGTAGAGCTGGGAAATGAGGGCTAGTAACAGAATAAGTTCAAGTGCGATAGAGCTTGCTCACTGAAATTTAGGTATTCTTTTTCTTCATTAAGCATTCTCCTGGCACTTGTACGTTGTTTATTAGATTCCAGTTTTCAAAAAAAAATGATGCTGACAGTTTTTGTCACCTTACTCATTGCATTTGTGGATATTCTCTAATTCAGTACTTTTGCTGATGTCACCTTTACTTCTTCTCTAACATTTAAAAAAAATCTATCATGTGTCAGGCATATAATATAAATATAATATATTTATATTAAGGACTTAAAACAGTACTGCATAATAAACTTTGTAATCCTTTTATTTAAAAAGAATTTTAATGTTTTTATCTATTTTTGAGAGATAGAGAGAGACAGTGCAAGCAAGGGAGGGTCAGAGAGAGAGGGAGATACAGAATCCGAAGCAGGCTCCAGGCTCTGAGCTAGCTGTCAGCACAGAGCCCAACTTGGGGCTTGAACCCATGAACCATAAGATCATGATCTGAGCCGAAGCTGGATGCTTAACTGACTGAGCCACCCAGGCGCTCCTGTAATCCTGTTAGATGATCGTTTGGGCCTAGGATAGTTGAGTAATACAGCAAGTACATGAAGACTGAGATGAGAGTTGAAGTGGGGTCTGTTTGATTCCACTGCCTCTTCTGTTTTCTCCTCCATTATGGCATTGTTGGCCTTACGATTAAAGACATACTTGAGTTTTATTTTGAGAAAGGAACTTCTTTGCATATTTGTTCTCTTCCTTTTTTGAAACATGTTTTTATTGTTCAGGATTGTCTTTGTTTTCCTGTGTTTGATATAGTATGGATTATTGCTGGTCAGGTGAATACATATAAAAACTTAAACAGAGTATTTCTATGCTCACTTTAATTATTACAAAGCCTTTCTGAGAAAAATGAGTATTAAGAATAGATACCAGCCATGTTAATCAAAATAGATCAATAAAGTTTATGTCCTCTTTTGATAAGAAATATGCTAACTTTGCAAAATTATCTCACATATGCTAGTTTTCCCAACATAAATGAGAATTGCTGACATCTTCTTTCCAACAGTTGAAGAGAAATGCAAAGTTCAGAGATAACTTTTAGGCCAATATAATTCAATGGTTGGGGTCATGGTTGTTCCTGTTACATTAAGAGTACAAAATGAGGGGCACCTGGGTAGCTTGGCTGGTTGTGTCCAACTCTTGATTTCAGCTTAGGTCATGATCTCATGGTTCATGAATTCAAGCCCTGCATTGGGCTCTGTGCTGACAGCATGGAACCTGCTTGGGCTTCTCTGTCTCCTTCTCTCTGCCACTCCCCACTTGGGATCTCTCTATCCCTCAAAAATAAGTAAACATTAAAAAACAGAGTACAAAATGAATAAATTAGCTTTCAAATGACTAATGAAATCTGTAACTCAAGCTTGAAGTAAGTTGTAGAATTTGGCTCCATTGCTAAAACGAAAACATGCATTATGTTATCATATTAACAGATATTTTTAAGGATGAAACTCTACAATTGTATAAATCAGAATATTCATCATTTTAGTGTATTCTTATTGACCTTTCAGGTAATTCCCTAAATTCTGCTTTTTGCAAGGTTACCTTTCACTGAATTTAAATTCTGTTACATTTTTGGCAGGTCACTTTTAGCGCTCCACTAGCTATTCCCCATTCCCATACTTCACCAACCACTCTTGAATTTGGTATCTCATCTATTTTTGATCACAAGCAAAAACCCTGCCTGTGATTTGAGGAGGTGCAAGGTTAGTGCTAAGGTGAAGATCCAATAGGAGTTTGACTAACTAGGACAAGCAAAATGTCCAGACCATTAAAGCAACTAGGTTTGAGTTCTGGTCTAGACCAAATCCAATTGCAGTAGATCTACAACTATCACAGAAGGGACCAGTGCACACTATACAGTTAGTAAAAAGGCAGGAAAATAGATGAGCCTGGCAATTACCTTTGGCCTCCAAAATACACTGTTCCCAACTTCACAATGTTTAGATTTTAATTTTTTATGTCTTTATTTTGAGAGAGAGAGACAGAAACAGAGAGAGAGTGAGACAGAGAGAGACAGAGAGTGAGTGGGAGAGGAGCAGAGAGAGGGGGACACAGAATCTGAAGCAGGCTTCATGCTCTGAGCTGTCAGCACAGAGCCCAACATGGGCTCAAACCCATGGACTGTGAGATCATGACCTGAGCCGAACTTGGACACTTAACAGACTGAGCCACCTAGGCACCCTGACAATATTTAGTTTTTAAAAGTTCGGTTTTTATATAGTTGACTAATCTTTAGAATACATTTTTCCTCACTAGAGTGTTTTATGCTAAGTGAAATAAGTCAATCAGAGAAAGACAAATATCTTATGATTTCACTCATATGTGGAATTTAATAAAACAGATGAACAAAGGAGAAGGGAAGAAAAAAAAAACAGAGAGGGAGGCAAACCATAGGGGACTCTTAAATACAGAGAACAAACTGAAGGTTGTTGGAGGGGAGGAGAGGGGAGAGTTTTAAATGGGTGATGAGCATTAAGGAGAGCACGTGTTGGGATGAACACTGGGTATCATATGTAAGTAAGAATCACTGGGCTCTACTCATGAAACCAATACCACACTGTATGTTAACATGTTAACTAATTTGAATTCAAATAAATAAATTATTAAAAAGGGGAAAAAAGTGGAAGATACCAATATGTCAGTTATCAAAGTCTTGCCTCTCTACTCCAAATATACACTTCATTTCCTGCTCTGGTAGTAAAGATCGATCCTGTTAAGCTTGGTTAATAAAAGGTTATGAAGGGGAGAAAGAAAAGTACATTTTTCCTCAACAGATTACTGTAAATGGTAGTCAGGGTCCCAAGAACTGGTAATTCTGAACTAACCAATACTATGTATGGTACATCATGTTAGTGGTTATAAGAAGATCAATGCTTTCCTGCATTCCTTTACTTAATGAAAAAGTTTGCAGTTTTTTTTCTGAATACAGGCACACAAGCGAGAAAGCTCCAGTGGGGCAAGGTTTTGGCATCAGGAAGATATCAAGGAGCATTTCTGAAGGAGAAACAGTGCTATCTGTATTCCCAGCACTAGTGACTTATTAAATATATATAATTTATAGTTATATATACACTATATATAACTATTTGTATTAATAAAAATAACAAATTTCTGTAATTGAATACAATGCATGAACAGACTTCTCTACATTTGTCAGTCTAAAGGTGAGTCAACTATAGGAAGAAAAGGCATATACTCCTCAGAGCTGGGCGTCGGTTCAGATACCCCCTCACAGCAGAAAAGATGTTTCTCCCATGCAGTGTAAATCTACAGATCCATCAACTCTGAGGATGTAACTTAGCTATAGAGCAGGAAGAACTCTCTAGCAACATCCCTACTAGAGGGTTGAAGGGTCCCTCGCAGACCCATGCCCAAGGCAGCACAATGAGGCTACAGTACAAGATGTAAAGATGCTGTCTGCAGGAATGCCAGGTGAATAGCATAAGCTTTGCTCCATCTCCAAACCCTGAAGCCTTTCAGAAGGGAACAGCTATGGTAAATAGAAAGTTATCTACAGTAAGCCTTCATCTGTTCTTTACAAAGGCTCACTGGGCTAGAAAAGTATCACAACCAAATTAAGCCTTATTTCTTTTCATGGCACCAATCGTTAGATGCTATGTTACTATTTAATTCTATGAGTCCCCAGACAAATTCCATATATTGCTTGAGAGTCATCATTACATCTTTACAGAGAGATTATGTTTCCACTGAGTGAATCTAACTGATGTAAATGGTGTACAGCTCAAAAACTAACCACGCCAGGTCACTTTGCATGAGATGATATTTTCATTATCAAGGTCTGAATTGTAGTGAACACTTTGTGAGCTGCTTATAAATTGGCTAATATTACCAAACTTATTTCTTAACGTTGGAAAATGATTTTAAGATATACATAGGAGGGCACCAGGGTGGTTTAGTTGGTAAGAGTCTGATTCTTAATTTTGGCTCAGGTCATAATCTTATAGTTTGGGAGATCGAGATCATCGTCAGGCCTCAACCATTCTAGGGAATCTCTATCTCTCTCTGCCCCTCCCCTGCTTGTGTGGGCGCTCACTCTCTCTCTCTCTCTCTCTCTCTCAAAATAAATAAACAGTTTTTAAAAAACAAAACATACATGAGTTGCTATTCAGCACACTAACAACTGGTTATTTGATTCATAACACCATTTTTTTGGTAGGTGGAGGAGAGATTAGTATATTTGTTTTCTATTGCCACTGTAACAAACTACCACAGATTTAATGGCTTAAGAAATTTTCACTGCTCTGGAAACCAAAAGTATAACACAGGTTTTAAATGGCTAAAATCAAGCTTTTGGCAAGATTGTGTTTCTTTCAGATTCTCTAGGGAAGAATGTATTTCCTTGCCTTTTCCAGCGTCTAGAGGATGCGTGCCTTCCTTGGCCCATGCACCTCACTCCTTCCATCATCACCTTTTTCTCTGATTTTGTTTCCTTCTTATAGGTAGCCCTGTGATTACATTGGGCTCACCCAAATCACCCAGGATAATCTCCCCATCTCAAAAGCTTTAATGCCATCCATCTGAAAAGTTGCTTTGGCTGTGGTAGGTAGGAACTATTAGGTCATGCTGTCACGACCACCTTTGGAGGGGTTATGATTTTTCCTACCACAACCTGTCTTCTGGTCCCCTTCGAAGCTCCTGTCTGTACAACATGCAAAATAATTAACCCCATCCTAATTTCTCCAAAAGTCACAACTTATTATAGCATTAAAGTCCATAAACTCAACCAAATCTCATCAGTTCAAAAGTTCCAAACCTCATTATCTGAGTTATCTAAATCAGCTATTCAAGAGGATCTGGGTATGTCTATCCTGAAGCACAATTCCTTCTCATCTATGAATTTGTGGAACCCAAGAAACAAGTTTATGCTCCCAAACTCAAATGGTTGGACAGGCATATGATAACAATTACAGACGTTCCTATTTTAAAGCAGAGAAAATGTCAGGAAAAAAAAATGAAGCACTATTCCCTCTCTCTGTCCTTTTCAGTACAAATTGAGTGTTTCTGCTGGCATAAAAAAATTCACACCGTTAGACAAGAGGTTCCTACATAAATCTTTCATGAATAACCTAGTCTTTTTTCCTCGCTTTTGCTTGCAAAGTTAAGGAGTCACATACCTAATCCCAAAGAGTCTACTGTGTGACTGAATACTTTGACCTTTTGATATTTTTGAGCCTTAGTTACAGGTTTTCCAGCCACCCCTTGGTCTTTATTTTAAGAGCATTTTTTTCCTGACAGTGAATCTCTTAATTATAGCATCTTTTGCAACCTGGAAAGACTGAGAATTTCCCAAATCATCAAGTCCTGGGCCCTTTTTTGTTGGCAGTTCTTCCCTCAACCTATTGTTACATTCCCACATTTTACTATAAGCAGCAGGAAGAAAACAAGACACAATTTCAACACTTTGCTTGGAAATTTCATCTAAGTATCCAAATTCATCATTGTATCAGGTTCCTATGACTGCTGTAATAAATTACCACTAACTTGGTGGCTTAAAACAGTGCACATTTATTCTCTTATGCTTCTGGAGGCCATAAATCTGAAATCTATTATAGGGCAAAATCAAGGTGTCAGGGCCATATTTCCTCTAGAAGTTCTAGGGAAGAATCTATCTTCTTACTGTTTCTAGTTTGTAGAGCAGTATACCTTGCATTCCTTGGCTCAGGGGCTCTTTCTAGATCTTCAAAGCCAGCAAATAGCATGTTTAAACCGTCCTCTGCTTTCATGACATCACCCATATTTTTCTATGTATGTTGTAATTTCCTTTTGCTCCTCTCTTAGAAGAATCCTTGTGATTGCATTCAGTGCCCACCTGGATAATCTCCCCATCTCCAGACCCTTAACTTAATCTACAAAGATCCTGTTCCATATAAGATAGCATTTACAAATTTCCAGAATTAGGATGTGATATCTTTGGGGACCATTATTTAGCCTACTACGATTGCTTATAAGTTTTGCTTTCCACATAATTATAAACATAAATCAGCTAAGTTTTCTGTCACTATATAAGAAAGGTTTCATTTCTTCCAGTTAGTTTCCAATAACATGTTCCTCATTTCCATTTGAGCCCTCGTCAGCAAGGTCTTTGATGTCCGTATTCCTATCAACAGTGTCTTTATGACCATGTAATTTCAGTTTTGTCTGCCATGCACCTCACGTCCTTGCACGTCCTCAGCACAGAATCATTAATATCCACATTTCAGTTAGCGGTTTGTTCAGGAAACAGACTGTTTTATCTATTGTAAATCTCTATTATGAATTTCAGCATCTGCCCACTGCCCAATTCCAAACTCATTTTCACACTTTAGGTGCTTGTTACAGTAGCACCTTACTTATAAGTACAAAGCTTTGTATTATTTTCCTACTCATGCTGTAACAAATTCTCACAAATTTATTGACTAAAACAGAAGCAATTTATTGCCTTATAGTTCTGGAAGTCAGACGTCTGAAAAGAGTCATAAGGTTAAAGCAAGTTGTAGGTAGGATTGCACTCTTTCTGGATTCTGTAGGCAAGAATCTGTTCTTTGTCTCTCCCAGCTTCTAGAAGCCACCTGCATTCCTGAGTTCATGGCCACAGACTGACCTCTGCTTCTGCCATCACATCTTCTTTTCTGAGCCTGATACTCCTGCCTCCTCTCAAAATAACCCTTATGATTATACTGGGCCCATCTGGATAAACCAGGATAATCTGTCTAGTCCCAAATGCCTTAATTTAATCACATCTGCAAAGTTCCTTTGCCATTTAAAGTAACATATGTATAGGTTTGGGAGTTTGGGGAGTTAAGACATGGACATATTTGTAGGATCATTTTTCTGCTTACCACTGCCACACTTTCTACTACACTGATGCAATGAAAAAGTCTCAAATCTGAAGAGAATATTGGGTAGGAATCTAGAGACTAACCCCCTTTTCACATTTAACTATTTTTTTTTCAGAGAATAAAATCAACTGTTATTACCACTCTTTTTCAAATGGGAAGACTGGACCAGAGAAGTTAGGCAGTTTTACAAAAGTAACAGAGCTAGTTAATGCCAAGGCTTCTCTAGAATTTCATTGTTTTAATCATTTCAAAGTTCTTCTTGGGACGCCTGGGTGGTTCAATTAGTTAAGTGTCCGACTTCAGCTCAGGTCATGATCTCATGATTTGTGGGTTTGAGCCCTGTGTTGAATTCTATGCTGACAGCTAGCTCAGAGCCTGGAGCCTGCTTCAGATTCTGTATCTCCCTCTCTCTCTGACCCTCCCCTGCTTGCTTGCTCTCTCTCTCAAAAATAATTAGAAACTCTTTAAAAAAAGTTAAAGTTCTCTCCACTGTGAGCTGCTCCTGGTCAAGCAGAGAACTCTCTAGTGAGCTTAGGACCTTAAACCCTTGAATAGGATGATATAAATTCAAGTGGAAACAATTATTTTAACTCACAAAATGTCCTTTCTTGACCCTAAAATTGAAATGTTGTGGAAAATTGGGATGTTTGTTTCAATAAGTTAATACGTGAATGTATTAACAGAGACTAGGTGCAAAATAGAAATTTGACCCCTGTGGGGAAGGGGAGGGAAATGCTGGATTCTTGGATCCACCAGTAATTTAGAGAAGTTTTTCTATAAAGCATATTTCTTAACCCTTTGGACTTCATTTCCTTCATCTGAAAAGTGAAAGTTTCTAGTAGGTGGTCTGTCTGACTCCTTTGAGCTATGACAATCCATTATTCCATAGAGCTCTTTGATCTTAATTCTGTATGAAGGAGGTTGGTTATACATCAGGGCACTCTATATTTCAGGGACCCCATCAATGGAAGGCTCCCTCTTATCTAGAGATATTTTTTTAGTATTATAAAAGCATAGGACATTTTTGAAATCTTTAAAGGGATAAAAAAAAATCAAATGCTGTTCCCCCACTGAGGCTGAAACATTTGCATGAGGATTTAGCTGAATAATACATTCATCCTTTAGAAGAAGACACTATCATATATTTTTCCAATATGTGGAACTCTAATTCTGAGGAGGTCTGTTTAAATGAGGAACTATCCATGAGGCTTTAATGATAGCATTTATTGAGATGTAAAATTGCTCTCTTTTTTGTTGTTGCTGGGATTATTTCTTCTTTAACATATTCTCTTTATATTCAGCTAAATTCTGTCCACATGTCTCTGCCACCATCACTACACCCTCCACTTTCCCAGCTATTTGCTGAAAGCAGACTCCCTGATGTACGGTTCTTATCATCTTTAAATGTCATTGCAGTGGTTTTCAGAAGGTAGCCAGCTCTCAGGGACCAAGGAACCAGAATAAAGCATGACACAAGATGCTGTCTTTAGTAAGACTTGAGACCACTAGAAATAAAGTCTTCTCATATTTCTTATAATACATAGTGTTGGCCAAGAATGAAGGAGAGTATGAGGAAAAGGGGAAAATTCAGAAGTGGGCAGTGTTTCCAAGGTGGGAGATCAGGTCTCTTTGAGAGGATATTCTCTGAGAAGTAGGGACAAACAATAGAAATGCCAGGTGGTGGTGCCTTCAGTGGCCATGGAGAGAAACAAAGTACCACCACAGAGCATAGAGGGAAGAGGAATTAACCACGATTGACCACATTTCCAAGAACTCAACCAACAGATCTGGCTTCAAGTCAGCTCCAGACCCAGTGGGTAATAGAGTATTTCTTGGAGGACAGAAGCCCAGTTATGTTAGCTGGCAGATATGGCACTATCTAGAGAGAAGATTCTGCCATGGAGAAATCATCTCCACATCAGCCTGACGATGGGATTGGGGACCATAAAATTGTCAACATTGTGTGTGTGTAGAGGGCAACTTGAGGACTGCAGAATTGGATCTGCTGGTTCAAATCTGCAGTACCTGTGTCTGGGCTAAGATGGTCAGGATCACCTGGAGCATCCCTGCATCCACTCCACCCCATACTTCTCCAACTATCTGAGCCCAGGGTCTTGCTCACACCTAAACTGTTCGAACAGAGCTGTAGACCAGCACAGAACCTCCAAATCAAACCTGTTCTCCTGCAAGCTCCTACAGCAGTTATTTTTTGTGCATATTTTTGCATTCATTGCTTTGTATTAGGCATTGCAGCTTTACATACACTTCCTATATTCCTACTAAAAATTTACTTCTGAAGAAAATTCTAGATTTTCTAAGTTCAGTGTGAATTTATTCTCTAAAACACTTTTGACTCATTTAAGTTCTCTGCCTTTCTATTTGTTTTACCATAAAAATTTCTTAAATTTGCTAACAACCAGATGAAGTTAATATTACTTTCTTTTGTGTTTACTGAATGCTCTCCTCACAGGTTGTGATTTTTAAGTCTTAATTTTCTTAATACTAATAAGTAAATACTTTATCCACTTCATAGTATCTAATAATGGTCCTTATACATAGTTTATGCTTGAAGAAGTCTATTACAGATTATTTATCATGTAAAGCAATCTAAAAGTCTAACAAGAGCTAATTGGTTTAATATATATGTATCATTATATTATTTATTATTATACATAATTGATTTAATATGAAGTGTATACTATATATGTGTGTACACACACACACACACAGTCCAGATATCTGTACCATAGAGTTAAATAGTTTATCATTCAAAGTCATGGTTATGTAGAGATTTTCATGTGAGAAATATCCTGTTCTAATGTTAGGTATAAAGAACAAAAAGAAAATGCATATATATGTTAAAATTATCTGTACAGGGGCACCTGAGTGATCAATAGGTTAAGCATCCAACCAGCTCAGGTCATGATCTCACTGTTTATTAGTTTGAGCCCCACATTGGGCTCTGTGCTGACAGCCTGCTTGGGATTTTCTGTCTCCCTCTCTCTGCCCCTCCTGGCCCCCCTCAAAATAAATAAATAAACTTAAAATTTTTTAAATATGTGGACAAAAATCTACCAAGTGAAATTATAAGTGAAATGATACCAACTTGAAGCTCCTTCCTTTACAAGTCTTTTGTATAGCCCCATATCCTTCTATGAACATATACCACATATCATTTTAAATACCATCTCCCTGCCTGAATGTCATACTTTAATGATGTGTTCTCAGCCATGTGCACTCACACCCTCTGAAAATCACTCCATCTTTTGGAGATGGCTCCTCAATCCAGAGACAGCAGAGAATTTCTTCTCCTTGATCAGCACAGACCTTTCTTGCACTAACACATAAATTTGTCTCATTCACAAAATACATATACATTGACTTCTCTGTCTATAATCATCAAGTATGAATTAAGTGCTCAATATAATAGCAGAAGATTAATCTGTTTTAACAGGAGAAAGTAGTGAACGCAAATATGAATGTGTTTACTTTTTTATTCTCACTCTGGGCACAAAGGCGAGATCCAGACTCAATATAAGAGGAAAAGACCAATAGTGCTAATATCATGTTGAATTATTATTTGTCTAAAAATATAATTATAACATCTGTCTAAAGGTGAATATATTATATTTTTATTTCATTCTATATAATTTAATTTGATTTTAAATAATAGAATAAGAAACTTAAGAAACAAGATGAACTTTTTAATGAAATTTAGATTCACTATCTAATAAGTAAAGTCTGTAGGGAAATAAAAGCACAAAAATGTGGCAACTTTGGAATTGTAGAGAACCCATTTCCACTTCATGTGTGGTGGACATGCTGTTAGGGAGCCACTGTAGTCAGGAGCTTGGCTCAAATCATTACTCCATGATTTCATAGCTCTGCATCCTTGTCCTGATCCTTTAATACCTATGCATCACTTTCCTTCCTCATAAACTTGAATGCTAATAGCAACAAATCTCAAAATGCTATTCTGATTAGACATGTTAGTGCAGGTAAAGCACTTATCACAGTGCCTGGCTTAGAACTGGTGGACATGATGTTCATTACTGTTTAAGTCACTGGTGGTAGCGGTAGCAGATGATGCTATTATCATCTGTAAGTTAGGTTGTACTGGAAGATTGCTGTCATGACACAATTTCACCTACTCAACAGTTTCGTGTCATCAGTCCAGTACACAATAATTGTAGCCAGCTTCTGGTCAGAATTTGGACTAAGAATTTATTATACATTCATATTTTTCAGTTTATGAACGATTTTATAAAATACATATATTTCAACCTTTTCAAAGGAAATGTTTTGATTATTCTGGGTTAGAGATGGGAAACAAACAATAAATTATTTTTAAAGGCATCTGGAATTACTTTACAACTGTTAATGTATGTATAGACACACACGAAGCCACAGAGCTGACTAAATTTTATTTAGCCCGTATTTCTAAATGATATCTATCTTCAATGAAAATCTATATAATTTGGTGGGAAAAGTTAGATAATTTCATAAAAGATAGTAATTAAAATAATGAGTAAGGTACTTAATATGGCTCTATGGAACATGATGGTTGGTCAGTAAATAGCAGAATTGGTGAGTCATTTAAAGAGTCTTCATCTCTTATTTTTCAGCTTGACTATTTCTGCCGAATGCCCAATGCAACTTGAGGACTTTCCGATGGATGCCCATGCTTGCCCTCTGAAATTTGGCAGCTGTAAGTTATTTTCACAAGTAAGAACCATGGATATACTTCTGGGGTTATTTCCACACTCATTCAGAACTTAGGTTATATATGTGAATAAGCACAATATGGGCGGCAGTCTACTTGAGAAGACCATACTGCTGTGGAGTACTTATACCTTTGTCCTCACAGACTACTTTCCTTGTATCTAACAGAGAATTTGTGTCAAGGCACATGCCATAAAGAATATGATCCTGGAGAAGTGTTTTGAGCCTTCACTTGGCAGTTCTTTCTTTTTTCTTTTAACTTTTTTGTTTGTTGATTTTTGAGAGAGAGACACAGAGCACAAGCAAGGGAGGGGCAGAGAGAGAGGGAGAAACAGAATCCAAAGCAGGCTCCCAGGCTCTGAGCAATTAGCCCTGAGCCCAATGTGGGGCTCAAACTCATGAACCACGAGATCATGACCAGAGGCAAAGTCAGACACTCAACTGACTGAGCCACCCAGGCATCCCTGGCAGTTCTTCTTATTTTTACTTCTCAGATTGCAGGTCATCTCCTCCACAGGGCCAACATTCAAGACTCAACTTCCATACCCAGCCAGTATCTTTTTTATTTCATTTTAGTCATTGCTGTCTTAACTCACTTCTTTTAGAATATTCCATAAAAACAATGACATTGTCATGTTCACCCTTACTGCTAACCCTGTACACATATTAAGAAACGTGTGTTTCTTGAACAAATAGTTATTCATTAGGTAAACACCCTTCTGATTCTAGTAGAAAGTCTTAAATTCCGCCATTCCATACAGTGCAGTGATGACACTGTTCCTGAAGATATGCCTGCAGCTTTGTCTTCACTTCTTAGATGTTGAGAGTTAGGGTTAGAACCACATTGTTTCCTTCCTTCTTTATGCTATCCATTTGTCCTAATGCTATGTGAAGTTTTCATTTTTAAAAGCAAAAGAATGTGTTCTTGGAGACTGATCAGGAGATTTGTATTAATGTATTATACTTTTAATAATTGATGAACCAACATTGTTACATTATTATTAATTAAGGTCCATAGTTTATGTTAGGGTTCATTTTTGATATTACATATTCTATAGACTTTGATAAATGTATAATAACATGTATATACCATTATATTATCATATAGAGTAGTTTTACTGCCTTTAGAATCATGTGTACTCCACTGATTCATCATCCCTTCCCTCAGTCCCTAACAGTTACTGATCTTTTTACTGTATCCATAGATTTTTCTTTTCTAGAATGTCACATATAATATGAAGCCTTGTCAGATTGCTGCTTTTACTTAGTAATATGTATTTATGGTTTCTCCATGTTTTTCATGACTTAGTCATATTTCATTGTGTGGTTGTACCATGATTTATCCATTCACCTACTGAAGGACATCTTGTTTGTTTCCAAGTTTGGTCAATTATGAAGAAAGCTGCTAAAACATCTGTGTGGAGGTTTTGTGTGGGCATACATTTTCAACTCCTTTGGTTAAATATCAAGAAGCACCAATGCTGGATCATATAGTGTGAATATGTTTAGCTGTGTAAGAAATTGACAAATTGCCATTTCCACAAACTAAGAATGAGAGTTCCTTTTGCTCCACATCTTCACCAGCATTTGGTGTTATCAGTATTCTGGATTTTATCCATTCTAATAGGAGTGCAATGGTATCTTGTTTTAATTTACAATATATGTGTGATATATGATACTGAATATCTTTTCATATGTTTATTTGCCATCTGTTTATCTTGTTTGGTGAGGTGTCTAGTCAGGGACTTTGCCCATTTTTAATCTGGTTATTCATTTTCTTATTGTTAAGTTTTAAGAGTTTTTTATATATACCAGTTCTTTATCAGATATGTGTTTTTCAAATATATTCTCCAAAGCTACAACTTATCTTCTCATTTTCCTGATAGTATCTTTCACATAGACTTTTAGTTTAGTTTAGTTTTAATTTTTAATAGAGACAGAGCATGAGTTGGGGAGGGGCAGAGAGAGAGGGAGACACAAAACCCAAAGCAGGCTTCAGGCTCTGAACTGTCAACACAGAGTCTGAGGTGGGGCTTGAACCCACAAACTGTGAGATCATGACCTGAGCCAGAATTGGACACTTAACCAACTGAGCCACCTAGGTGTCCCTACATAGCAGATGCTTTTAATTTAGTGAAGTCTAACTTGTTACTTATTTAACGGATCACATCTCTGATGTTGTATCTAAAAACCAAGGTTATCTAGATTTTCTTTGTGTTTTCATCTAGTAGTTTTATAGTTTTGCATTTTACATGTAGGTTTTGAGTTAATTTTTGTGAAAGTGTAAGGTTTGTGTCTAGGTTCTCATTTTTTTTCTTTGCATGGATATCTAGTTTTGACACTAACTTATTGAAAAGACTATCTTTTATCTACTGTATTGTCTTTGCTCCTTTGTCAAAGATCAGTTGACTGTGCGGGTCTGGTTTTTAGCTTTCAGTTCTATCCCATTGATCTATTTGCCTATTCTTTTGCCAATACTACACACACTGTCTTGAGTACTGTAGCTTTACAGTAAGTCTTAAAGTTGGATAGTGTCAGTTCTCTGATTTTGCTCTTCTTCAGTATTGTACTGGTTGTTCCTTTGCCTTTCCATATAAACCTTAGAGTCAGTTTGTCAACATCTACAAAATAACTTGCTGGGATTTTTATTGGGATTGTGTTGGATCTATAGATCAAGTAGGGAAGAACTGAAATCTTGACATAATTTAGTCGTCCTGTTCATGAACATGAAATACTCCATTTGTTTAGTTCTTCTTTGCTTTCTTTCATAAGAGTTTTGTAGTTTTCTTATAAGCCAGATTGCCTTAGGCATGAAAACCAAATGCAAAATATCCTTCATGTATAGAGACACACACACAAATCCTTAACAAAGTGTAGGCTTATTGGATTCAACAACAGAGTGAATAATACACAATGACCAAGACCAAGTAGAGTTTATACCAGGGATGCAAGACTGAGATATAATCCACTATTTTAACATACTAAAGAAGAAAACTAAGATAATAATATCAATTGAAGCAGGAAAAGCATTGACAATATTAACACCTATTCATGATAAAAATTCTCAGAAAACTAGTAATAGATGAGAAATTCCAGAATTTGATAAAGCACTTCTATAAACAAACGACATGAAAACCTGTAATTAATATTACACTTAATGTAAAAAAGAAAAAAGACTAAATGATTTCCTAAGACTGTGAATAAGGCACAAATGTATGCTTTTACCACTTTTACCTCAACGTAGGGCTGGAAATTCTAGTCTGTGCAAATAAGGCAAAAAAAGAAAAGAAAGGTGTACATATTTTAAAAAAAACAAAGAAAGTTTTATTTATTTCTTCTTAATCTTTGCACCTTTTGTTTCCTTTTCTTGTAATATTGCATTCATTAGGACTTCCAACTTCCTGTCTAGTTGTTTTAGATCAATTCTTGAGAAAGAGGTATTGAAATCTCCATATAATTGTGAATTTTCATTTTCGACTTGCAGTTCAATCAGTTTGTTATGTCTTCTTGGTAGGTTGACCATTTATAATTAATTATATAATATCTTCTGTATCTCAGGTGATTTTCTTTGCTTTGAAGTCAGCCTGAAATACACATAGACACTCTTGCTTTCTTTTTGAATAGTGTTTGAATGGTATTTATTTTTTCTTATTTTTACTCTTTAACATTTATATACCATTATGTTAAAATAAGCTTCTTGTAGACATCATATATTCAGGTCATATTTTTAAATTAACTTTGTCAATCTATGTCTTTTAATTGGTATATTTTCATCATTTACATATAATGTGTCTATTGATATGTTAGTGCTTAAGTCTGTCATTTTATTTATTTATTTTTGGTTTTTGTTCTTTATATTTCTCATTTCTCATTTCTCTATTTTCTTTTTTCTGTCTCCTCTTTGGCTAGCTGGATAATTGTGATTAATTCTTTTACTATGATTACATTTTGCTTATAGTATTTTTATATTTCTTCCTCAATTTATGATGGGATTACATTCAATAAACTCATTATAAATTGAGAATATTGTAAATCAAAAAGTATTTATTATACCTAATCTATAGAACATTATAGCCTAACCTTGCTTACATTAAATATGCTCAGAACACTTATGTTGGCTGACAGTTGGACTAAATCACCTAACACAAAGCCTGTTTTACAATGAAATGTTGACTATTCCATGCAATTTATTAAATATTGTAATAAAAATGGGCATGGGCACAGAATTGTAAATGAATCAATTGTTTACCCTTGTTATCACATGGTTGATTGGGAGCTTTGGTTCACTGCCACAGCCCAGAACACATATTGCTAACTTTGGAAAAAAGCAAATTTAAAGCTTTTTTATTTTTTAATTTTTATTTATTTTTGAGAGACAAAGCATGGATGGGGAAGGAGGAGAGAGAGAGAGGGAGACACAGAATCTGAAGTAGGCTCCAGGTAGCACAGGCTGGTAGCACAGAGCCTGATGCGGTGCTCGAATCCATGGACCTGTGAGATCATGACCTGAGCCGAAGTCGGATGCTTAACCAACTGAGCCATCCAGGCACAAAATTTAAAATTTGAAGTGTAGTTGTTATCAAATGCATATTGTTTTTGTGCTATCATGAAGTTGAAAAATAAATCGTCTTAAATTGAGAACTGTCTGTATTTTTGTGTAGCTTTCTTAGTGGTTGGTATAGCTGTTTACATACAACTGACCCTTGAGCAACTTGACAGAGGCACTAAGTAACTTCCCACATTTTTGAAAATCCATGTATAACTTTCAACTCCCCAAAACTTAACTACTAATAGCTTACTCTCGATTAGAAGTTTTACTGATATCCTAAATAGTCAACTAACACATACTTTGCATATGATATGTATTATCTATTATATTCTTACAATAAAGTAAGCCAGAGAAAAGAAAATGTTATTAAGAAAATCATAAGGAAGAGAAAATACATTCACAGTATTATACTGTGAATAAAATCTGTATATTAGTGGAACTGCATGTTCAAACCCATGTTGTTCAAGGGTTAACTATATTCATAACTTATCACAGCCTACTGCTGTCTTAATTCAACCAGATCAAATGAAAAATAAAAACCTGAGCGCCTGGGTAGCTCAGTTACTTAAGCGTCCGGCTTCGGCTCAGGTCATGATCTCACAGTTCGTGGGTTTGAGCCCTGTGTCAGGCTCTGTGCTGACAGCTCAAAGCCTGGAGCCTGCTTCGGATTCTGTGTCTCCCTCTTGCTCTGACCCTCCCTTGCTTGCTCTGTTTCTCTCTGTCTCTCAAAAATAAATAAAAAACATTAAAAAAATTAAAAAAAGAAAAAGAAAAACCTTACCTCCCTTTACATGTGCTTATCTTCCCATAATTATAAATGCAGTTGCCTTAAAGATGTCGTATATATACATCTAGAACTATATCAGAGAGAGTTGCAATTTTTATTTGAACCATCATAGTTAATTTTACAAACCTAAGACAAGAAAGAAATCCTGTTGTATTTACTCATATTTTTACTTACTGTATTCTTTTTTTATTCTCAGTGTTTTGAGATTTCTTCTTTATAACTAAGCTATTTTATAATAAAATAATAACATAATAACATAAAATATTTTATAATAAAATGTATTTTATAACTAGCAAACTTTCTTTAGCTAATTTTTGTGGGGGGATAGATTACTGGCAGTAAATTATCTTTGTTTTCTTCATCTGAAGATGTTTTTATTTTTCCCTTCATACCTGATGGATATTTTCATTGGATTCTGTACTCATAGTTCTTTTGGCACTTGAAAGATGGGCTCCTTTATATTTCCTTCCTTGTTCTCTGATGAAAAATCTGATGTCATTCAAATCATTTTTTCCTTATAGGTAGGATGTTATTTTTCTCTGGTTGTTTTCAAGATTTTTTTCTTTGTCTTTAGTTTTCAGAAATTTAACTATGATATGTATTGGTGTAGATTTCTTTGAGTTTATCCTGCTTGAGCCTTGCTAAGCTTCTTGCATCTATATATTTTCACAAAATTTAGAAGTTTGAGCAATTATTTCTTTGAATACTTTCTCTGTCCCATCTTCTTTCTCTTATCCTTTCTTGATTCCAAGATTCCATGTATATTAGATCTTTTTTATATTCCCATAAGTTTTGAGGCTCTTTTCATTTTCTCCCTGTTTTTCATGTTATTTAATTTTTGTTGTTTTATCTTTGAATTTAATAATTCTTTCCTTTCTTTCCTCCATCCTGCTTATGAACTCATATATTTAGGTTTTTTTATTAAAGTTATTATATTTTTCAGTTCTGTGAAGGTTAATTTGTGTGTCAAGTTGACTGGGCAAGGACATGCCCAGATTTTTGGTCCAACATTATTCTGGGGGATTTCTGTTAGGATGCTTTTGGAAATGATTAACATTTAAATTAATAGACTGAGTGAAGCAGATTGCCTTTTCTAATGTGGGTGGATCTCATTCAACTAGTTGAAGTCTTGAACAGAACAAAAAGGTTGGCCATCCTATGATTAAGGGAAACTCCTCCTGCCCTGCTGTCTTAATCAGGACCATTGTTCTTTTCCTACCCTTGGACTCAAACTGAAACATCAGATCTTGGGCCTCAGGCCAGCCAATTCTCAGAGTGGAACTACACCATCTGCTTTCCCAGGGCCCTAGCTTGCTGATTTAATCTTGGGACTCCATTTTCACTTGAGCCAATTCCTCATAATACCTTTCTTAGAAAGGAATCTCTCTATCTATGTCTTATTGTCTCTGTTTTTTTGGAGACTGATATAGATATTGGTTCTGAGAAGTGGAGTCCTGCTGCAACAATTACTTAAGACTGTGGATATGTTTTTAGAACCAGATAAGGGTAAGGGATAGAAGCTGGAGAGTATTGTGGTGCATGATATAAAAAGCCAATATTGCTGTAAAGAAAGGACCTAGTGATTCTGGTGAGCATTCAGAAAGAAAAAAGGAGAGTTGGAGAGAAAGTCTTCATCGTTTTAGAGAATACAAAATAATCACGAACAGAATGCTGGTAGAAATGTGGATGCTAAAGGTCTTCTAGTAGGGTTGCAGCAGAGATGAGGGACAAGTTATAGGAAGCTGGAAGAAAGGTGATAAGGAAACTAAATTGTGGTCAAAGCAGTTGACTAAATTGTATTCTCATGTTTTATGGAAGGTAAAACTTGTGTGCAATGAAATTTGAAATTTAGTTGAGATTTCTAAGCAAAGTGATCAGTTCCTTGTCACTGCTTATAGTAAAATATGAGAAGCAAGAGTTGAATTGGAGAGGGAATTATTAAGCAAAATGGAACTGAAACTTAAAGATTTGGAAAATCTTTAGTCTTTCCATACTGTGAAAAAGAGGAAGCTTGTTCTGTAGAGAAGACCAAGGGTGTGACTGGACAACCACTTCATAAAATTGGCACCCATGATGTTGTGCAGCCATCTCAATGGAAACCAGGAAGAATGACTCTGAAGGCAATTTAGAGATCATAAGGGCTGCCAGTACCACCACAGGCTCCAATTTCAAATGGCAGAACTGCCAACCAGCAGAGCTATGTGGGCAGGATCCTTACAGACAGCCTTGGAAGCAGCATCCCACAGAGCAATAGGAGTGATGCTGCCACCCCACTGGGCCTGGAGGGCAGAGCATTGAATCAAAGAGGATTATTCTCAGGCCTTAAGAATGCCTTACTAGGTTTGGGACCTGCTTGGGACTCATCTTCCTTTTCCTTCCAATTTCTCTTTTGGAATGTCTGTTTCCTGCCTGTTCCACCATTGTATTTTAGAATCACATAATATGTGCTGAAGAGGAATTTTGCCTCAGAATGAAGTGAGTCTGACCCACAGCTGATTTAGATGATATTTAGATGAGACTTTGAACTTTAGATGTTAGAGTTGATGCTGGAATAAGTTAAGATTTTGATGCTATTGGGGTGAAATGGATGTATTTGCATGCAAGAAGGACGTGAATTTGAGGGGGCCAGTAGTGCTATGCACTGAATTGTGTTCCCCCAAATTCATATGTTGAAACCCTAATCCCCAGTGTTACTATGTTTGGAGACAGCACCTCTATAATTAAGTGAAGTTATAAGGGTGGAACCCAATCCAATAGGATTGGATCCTTCAGAAGAAGAGGAAGAGAGAGAAATCTCTCTTCCCTCCAAACGCATGCAATGAGGAAATGCCATGTGAACACACAGCAGAAAGGCAGCCATTTGCAAGCCATGAAGAGAGCTCTCACAAAAAACTGAAATCTGTAAACACCTTGGTCTTGGACTTTCCAGCCTTTGGATCTGTGAGAAGATATATCTCGGTAATTTAACCACCCAGACTATGGTATTTTGTCATAGTAGCCCAAGCAGACCAACATAATTTCTGAAACTTCTGTTTGGTCTTTCCTTATCACTCTTTTTCCTTTACAGAGACTTTATAATTTTTCATGTGTTTCAAGCATGTCTGTAATTAGTCATTGCAGCATTTTATGATGGCTGCTTCAAACATTCTTTGTCAGGTAATCTTAATATGTCTGTCATATCTGTTTTGATATGTGTTGATTTTCCTTGATTCAGTTTGATCTTCCTAGTTGTTGATATGACAGATTATTTTCTGTTGGAATTTGGACATTTTTGGTATTGTGTTGAGATTCTAGATTTTATTCAAGTATTTTGTGTTAGCCGGCATTTTTTCAAAAACACTGCTCTGGAAGGGAAAGATGCTGCATAGGTTCATTACTGCCAGGTGGGAGTAGAAGTCCAAGTTCCCCACTCAGCATTCATTGACACAGGGTGCCTGGGACTCCCTATTCCTGCTGGCGTCTGGCTCCATACTAGCCTCCACTGACACCAAAAGGGGTAGTGGCCCCACTAGCACTGAGCAATGGCAGAAGTCTCAATTTTTACTAATGCTCTGCTAACACAGCTCCAGCAAGGAGCAGGAGGCACCTTCTACTTCTGGATTAATGTGGACCTCCAGACTTCCCACATGGCTTTCAGCACACTATCATGAATAAATATCAATACTGCCTAGAAGGAATGAGGTTTCTGGTTTCCTCTTCTCTGATGCCATTATGTTTGTGGGTTGGGCATCTGGTGAGAGTGGAAGTCTGAGCACTCGACCTTCTTTGCTGGCCTGTAGTCAGGCAAGGCTGTAAATTCTTCTGTGGTGTTTGACTGGACTTCTCCAGTTATTGTCTGAAAGTTTTCTGTCTTGTTAGGCTGACCCTTTCTTAGTTCTTGGAATACAGCAAGCACAGACTTATCATGTTGTTACTGTTTTTTGTTTGTTTGTTTGTTTGTTTGTTTTTGTCTATGCCCATTGGTGTTTGGTTTGCTAAGCTTCTTGGGCTCCTAGTCTGGGATGCATAAGGCAAGAATAAAACCACAGAACTCACTAGTGGGTCATCTCTTGGGTACCAAGATCCCAAGACCTGTATGCCTTATTCTTTCTACCTTTCAGATTCTTCCTATATCTTATGTCATATCTAGGTTTTCTAGTTATATTTAGTGGGGTGAAAAGGGGAAAACACATCTGCATTCTCTTGGAAGTAGACATCCCCTTGCATGTCTTTTAATTATTATTTATATTTCCCAGGGTTTGTCTTTCACCAAATTTGAGATTTTGGGCCATTATCTCTTCTAATTTTTTTCTTTCCCATCCTTTTTCCATCTGGAGTCTAATTAATTTTTAATATTTGTTTATTTGTTTGTTTGTTTGTTTGTTTATTTATTTTTTATTTATTTTGAGATAGAGAGCATAAGCAGGGGGCCACAGGGGGGTAGGGAGAGGAACAATCCTAAGCAGACTCTGTGCTGACAGCACAGTTGAAATCAAGAGTTGGACACTTGGGGCGCCTGGGTGGCTCTGACTTTGGCTTAGGTCCTGATCTCAGGGTTCATAAATGTGAGCCCTTCTTGGGCTCTGTGCTGACACCGTGGAGCCTGGAGCCTGCTTGGGATTCTGTGTCTCCTTCTCTTTCTGCGCCTCCCCCACTCTGTCTCTGTCTCTGTCTCTCTCTCTCTGTGTCAAAAATAAATTAAAAAAAAAAAAGTCAGATACTTAATTGACTGACCCACCCAGGCACCCCTCTTTATTCTTCATACTGGATAATTTCTATCACTCTGTCTTCAAGTTCACTGACTTTTATGTCATTTAATGTGCAGCTAAATTCATACATAAATTTTTATTTAGTATATTTGTCAGTTTTAGAGTTTGTATCTGCTTCTTTAAAAATTTGTCTCTGCTAACATTTACTCTTAGTTTTTCATTACATTTTTTCATTACAAACCATTATGTCTTTTTCCTTTACACTCTTAAGCATTGTCATTTAAGCTGCTGTAAAAATCTTTTTAAACTAAGTCCAGGATCTGAATCCTCTTGGGATCATTCCACATTGATTGCATTTTCTCTTGAGTATGAGTCACTTTTTTTTTGAGTTTCTTTTATTTAATATTTTTTATTCTTTCCTGAATGTCTCAGTGTTATATTGCAGAGACTGGATTCTGTTATATTTAGAGTGTCAATTTTTTTTCTTGTTTAGTTAATTAACTTCACCAAAGGAAAACTTCAAACACTGTCTTTCCTATAGTTAGCAACAGCTGAAATGTCAGGTGGTTCCTCTACCTTAGTTGGGCTGGTAGGATTACGCTCTATGTATGTATAATTCAGGGGTAAGTATAGATATCTGGGTAGAATTTACATACATCCATTACATCAAATTTGTGGTTTCTTCTCCATGGCTCTTTCCTTTCTAGAATTTTACACCTCATTTTTCAGATGTGCTATTTTGATAGCTCTACTCTCCTTTTGGTTCTTCAACCCAGTAAGACCAAAGGGATCCATCCAAGCTTTAGTCATTTCAGAGCTCTGACTCAAAGCTTTTTAAGTAGAAATGTATTCCCCTCTTCTGAGTGCTGGCTCCTTTCAGTCTTTTCCTCTATTTGTTCACTCTCTAGTGCCTTCAGGGAGTTCTCTCTTACAGGGTGTCCAAAGTTAATAATTGTGACCTGATAACAACCACTTTGCTGTTACTGGCAGGGGAAGTTCTTTTGACTCCAGGGGTTTCCTTTTGTATTACTTTTATCTTTTCAAAGATTTTTGAAATTAGGAGACTTATATGTGTGATGAGCCAAAAGTTAGGTTGAATGGAAATAATTTTCTTTTCAAACTATTACCTTTCAATGGCAAGGAACGATTGAACATATATTTATTTGGGGGAAACAGTATACTAGAAATGGACTTTTACCAGCATTTATTTAAATAATTTGTTGCCATGTGGTGGCCGTGCACATTAATACTTGAGATGAAACCTTCAAAAGATCCTGAGGCATCTTATTTGTGAATCACTGATTCATGTCCCTGAAAGAAAATGAATCGTTCATGTCCTCAAGAGGAAAATGAGTTGTATAATATAAAATTATATCTCTCTTTGCATATGTAAATTATGCTCTTGATTTCATCAAAGGCAGACACTAAAAGTGAAATTGTCATTTTCCATCATTAGTTAATAAGATCAAGTTAATGGGATATAATGACAATGGTTCACAAAACAGGCAGCACAAGAGCAATTTTTGGTGAAAGAAAATATGTGCCCTCTAAATCCTTCTTCACTAAATATTTCATATTCAACAGCCAACCAACTGTAGTTAAGTCATTTATTACATTCAGAGATAAAATACACATCTGATAGGATCTACAATCAATCATACCAAATGAGCTCAGTTAGTGTGTGTGTATATATATGTGTGTGTGTTTGTGTGAGTGTATTTTGAACTCAGTAGAGAACCCCAAACAAATATAAACATTCTTGAGATTTTCAACTCTCATGCTAATTTTTTTATCTACCTGATATTTTGAAGATTGATTTGATTTAGATGTTGATTATTTTTGTATATCTGCTATTAATATCATTAACATTGATGTTCACAGTGATTTAAAGGATTTTTTTCATACATCATGTTTATATACAGTTGCCTAGGAGCTAAAAAACTGCACAAACCTTACCTTTCCTCTGCTTAAATGGTTTCAGCCTGGGGTGTCATAATTTTAGCAGAAGAAATGTTATTTAATTAAGTGTGTCTCTTACTTGTCTTTCATCTTTTTGATTTACTAAAAATAGCTGCTTGGCCAAGTAGTTCCATCTGAGCATGGTGCAGAGGCTAAATGTGATAGTATAATGAGTTTCAAATTACCCAATCCAACAGTTCTCTGCTATTAGGAGACAAAGGAATGCAAATAGGTATCATTATTCTAATGAGCCACATGCTCTGGCTTCTGTAATGCAGCACTGAATTAACAGACATTTCTGTTATTACTGTCTCTACTCTCAAGAATTCAAACAAATGTTGAAATTAGCCCTAGTTTACAGAGGGATCTTTCCTAGTCCATTAAGAAATCCCTTAAAGATAGTGGCATGGCTTATATTTGGAAGCAAGTGCTTAAATCAAGATTTTTTAGGAATTAAAAAAAACCTTATTTTTTGCTTATTTTATTTGTGGAATAATGCATTAACTAGTAAATTAAATCATGAAACAACATCTGGATTCATGAAAATATATGCTAAATTAGATATCGATGCCTCTTTGGTAAACATCCAGTGGAAAGAATTTCACAAAATCAGGGTAAATCTCAGGGTATCTAGAGCTATTAGTTCATTGCCACATGCGGAATTATGACACTATAAACTGCATTCATCATTCCCAGCATGTAGCAACTCAGCATGAGCGTCGGTGATCTAGAATACAGGTTTCAGTGTGTCTAATGTGCAATTTAGTTTGTGAGGTCTTAGAAACACATTGAAGTTCTGTCTGTGCTGTATCTAAATGCACTAGCTAACCTTGATTACTATTTAACAGATATACTGGGTGTGTTCACCTTTCTGCTAGATGCAGTGAGAATCACAGAAGCATAAGTTCTATTCCCAAGGAGTTAATGGACACATACATTACATGAAAAGGTTAAATACTCTTATACAGCTGAAAGCCACATGGAATTCAGATGGGGAAACATGGAGATAATGTTTTAAACTGAACCTGGAAGGATTTGAATACAAGGATAACAGAAATAAGTGCAAAACACAATAACTAGGGGTCACTTAGTGGAGGTGATGAACACCTTTTTTGGGGAAATGACTAAATGGCATAAGCACTCAAATGTGAAGGTGCAAAAGTAGTAGGCAGAGTTGGAGAGGTTTGTGGAACAAGGAGAGAATGTGCTGGGCTCACTACTAGGGAGGTGCACCAAGAGCTAGGAATTGCCCTGAAGCACTAGAAACAATGAGAGTTGAGATTAAGGTGGTAGCCATTTGTGACAAGGGTGGTACTCAGATGTGATCCTGTATCCTTTGATCCAAGATCAAAGGGGGACATGAGTTAAGGATAGCATCATGATATTAAGACTGTGTGACTTGGGAAATCTATTTTCCCCAAGGAAATTGAAAGTGATTGGAAGGACCTGCTGGTTTCAGTGTAAAAAAGCTGATTCGTTTATGAAGTGGTGGGAAATTACATGAATGGATTTCTTCCTAATGTTACTTCTAGCCTTGCACTCTGCTTCTTACTCCTTTCCACAAGGGGAGAGTCTTTTCTGCTGGGTGGTGACAGGCTTTAGTCCTTCTTTCCTCATTTGTTCCCATGGACAGAGAATGCAGTCTTTTTGACTCTGTTAGACCAGGCAGTACAGTGATCCTACATAATTTTACAGACTGTATTGTGGTGTGGTTATGGGCCATTTGATTAGCAAATCTCAACTATTACCTGTAATTTTTTTGGTAACAGAGCAGAAATGTTGTCTGTTCATCTCCATCTGCAGATACCTGCCCTTATGTCTCAATTGATTCCAGGCAAGGAAAAGACGTGGGTAACTGTTACCTACTGAATTCAAAGCAGAGATATTGGGTATCCAGTAGGCCATTTTATCTCTTATGAAGTTTGTAATAAAAATTATGCAATTGATGGGTCAAGTGTTGACTTGGATTTCATCACAGAATACTGAGGTTCAGGGAGTTGAGGACTCTGCAGAGGGTTATACAAGTGATAGGTAGTGAGGTCTTCTGAGGCAGTTATCCTTATCATTCTCACCTTCCATTTCAGAAGAGAGAGGAAGGCTGAGAACATGGCTGTCAGAGAACTTAAATTCTGTATGTTTTCAAATTACAAAATTTCTGCTCATTGGGTACATCCTAATCTGCATTTCTTCTAACATCATAGGCAATGAAGTCACAGGGTAAAATGGACTTTTTATCTGGTTATTGGCAGTTCCTCAGTTCTCAAGTATCCATGCAGCCTATCAGATGAGACTAACCAACAGTTTTCACACATTGGGTTTGCTTTTGACTGACAGCAAGTCAACTTGGGTTTGAAGATCTTTTCAAAGTTTGAAGTTTGGATCTGACACACACCAAAAATCCTTCCCAATATATGGATGGGTACAGTCCTAATATTTATTAAGCAGCCTACTGTGTCAGGAATATGCTAAATATCTAACATCGATGAATATACTTTGCCTTCACAGTGGCCCTAGGAGATGGGAGTTATTTTCCCTAACCTGCAGATGGGGAAATAGAGGCTTAGAGTATGTATTGGTTGTTGAAGTTCAGAGTCACACCACCGTATTTCTCTCATAGAAACATTCATTGCTTTTGAAAGTCCTTATAAATAAGGGTTAATAGTGATGTCTCTACCTTCTAATCAGGATTTGCAAAGCTAGGCCTGGAAAAACAGAAAGTGTCAACCCAGAAAAAGGAGCCACTCAGAAAGTAGTGATGAATTCCCAAGTCAGTTAAGAGTGAAAACATTTCCTGCCTTGCTCTGCTGATATATGGTTGACAGGAGGCGAGTATTATATTTCTGGAGCTCTAAATCATGACAAATGATAGCACAACAAACCTGATGCTGTGCATGGCTAAGAGATGAAATGCCACACTGCTGACACAAAGAGAAGAATTTAGTGCTGCTAAATACCCAGGCTGAAATGCACATGAGTGTCATTTATTCCCATCCTTAATTTGATGAAGAGAGCAGAACTCAGAAATGTTGAACTGACATGCCAGAGGCCTTGCCGTCTCTTGTTGTTATTATCAATGCTATTAACATTATCAATATCAATAGGCTATTTAATACTTACTAACAGTTTGAAAATTCATATCAAGATGATATGAATTATGAGACATACGATACACTCATATATCACTTTATGATTGCAAGTAACTTTTATCTAGTTACAATTACTATTTTATTGGATATTTATTATAAGATAAGTATTATCATACACACACAGTCACACACACTCACCAACAATGGACAAAGAGGCTTAGAGTTTGTATGCCCAACAAGCCTATACGTATCAGAGTCAGCCTTTTCCCCAGCCAGTGATCCCTTCAGCATGGACATGTTTCCCTTGTCAACATGCCACTTAGTCTCAGAGTCCAAGGAGAGCCATCTGTAACTGTGTGTCATCTCCAATCTCACTGTAGAAAGTAATGCCCAGCACTGCAGTCAGGAGTGCAGATGGGGTGGGAGTCTTCCATAGTCCTGTCCCAGTCTCCACACCTACCTAGTGCCTCCTCCACCACCTCAGGAATCCTAACTGTGGCCTACGTCCAGGTCACCAGAGAGGGCACTTGCACCTCTAGCCCTCTACTACTTTCCAGAATTCTACATGTGTTCTGATGTCCTTTCTCTGCTGTCTCTTATATGCGTTGCCTTCTTTCCCTTCTTTCTTGAGCAGATTTGGCACCAAGTAGGCAGCTCCATGGGGGAAGCATTGTTTCCTGTGTTATGTACTTTATTTAGACATGTCTGTGTTCCCAGATGTTCGTAACTCTCAGAACTGACCATGGTCACTCCAAACTGTGGCCTTGAGATTTGAGTTCCCTTACGAGATTTAGGATTAACACTTTATGATCTTCTTACATTTCCCAAGGGTTGTGGAGGGCCCCCTTCTCTTGAGCAGAGGTCAGACTTACAACTCCCCTGTGGATTTAGAATGGAATGAAGAGTTGTTAATGGGACATCTGCAGCCCTGCTCACTAGAGTTGTAGTCACAGGGGAGGCCAGCTTCATAGGGCAGCAGCTCTCCCCATTATGAGGTAGGTGAACTGAGAAGAAGACACAGGGCAGGTGTACAAGACAATAGAAACAAAAGCTGTCTGAGCTAGTCTGGGGACAATAAGAAGCCAGGGGATATTGTCTCATACCTTCTGCTGTCTGCCCCACACTCACAGCTTTGATCAGAATCCAGAGGAGCTGCTCTGCTCAGGTCCATGTCTGAGCGCCACAGCTCTTTAAGGGTCCTATAGCATTTACACAGCAGGAGGGAGATAGAAATCTCAGTCATTTATGTGGATTGCAATGAGCCCTCACAACCTTATTAGCATGTGCCCAGTGGCTAATGGTCACAGTGCCTATGACCAGACATCTGGAAAGCAGCTTGCTGAGGTAGAGGCATCATTAGTCCCCACATATATCCTCAGTACCCAGAGCCACCCATCTCCCCAGTAGAGAAGGGAAATTACAACAGAATGCACTTGTGTCAAGGAAGTTTTAATGCTCTGTGAAAAATATATATTATCTAAAACTTGACAATGAGGTATGTTAATTAAGCAAACAAACAGAAAAGACAAGAATACCACTCAACATTGACCTGCAATGTGAGTGAAGTTTAGCGTCCATGATATTTCATCAATTGTTATAATGAAGTCTAATCTATTTACTTCCATTTCAAATCATTATTATGCAGGTAAATCTCAGAGTCATATCATTAATTCTCACAGTTCTGACCTCATCCTTGCTTAGCAACTTTCTGATAGATTGGCCTATCACTCGTCCTTTTTTTCAGGGACAGACTACACTGGTTATTGGAAAAGAATACTGAGTATCACACATCTAGGGGGAGAATCTAGCAAAAAGATAGAGAATGATGGGCACCTGGGTGGCTCAGTCAGTTAAGCGTCCAACTCTTGATTTTGGCTCAGGTCATGACCACATGGGGCTGTGAGTTTGAGCTCTGTGTTAGGCTCTGTGCTGACAGCATGAAGTCTTCTTGGGATTCTCTCTCTCCTCTCTCTCTCTGTCCCTCCCCTGTGCATGTGTGCATGTGCTTTCTCTGTCAATCTCTCAAAATAAATAAGTTATGAAAACAAGATAGAGAATGATACAATCTTTTAAAAAATATTTCAATATAGAAAACTCTTTTGGGTAGGCCTCAGCCTATCCACAGTGATGCTATCATCTAAGAATGCCTAGGCACTTGCCTAGCCATATTACTCAGCATAAATTCCTATAGACATTTCTCTTAGTGGAGCCATTGCTGTAGTAGGACCAACTCTTGTAGTTCTCATTGTGTTTGCAAGATGCATCTCACCCACAAACATCAGGGAACGTTGAAAAGACGTTTATTACAAGTCCTAGAAGGTACACAGCACACATGGGGCCACACGGTGAGGTCACAGGTAGAGAAACAGAAAGAGAGCGCAGACCCAGGGTTTTCCTTTATTCAGGTCTAGGTTGGGGTTCCTAGGGTTTGGCAGGTTCATTCTTTATTGTCAAATTTAAACCATGAGAGCAAGAATTAGTGCACAGGAAGGGGAAAGTGGGGTGACCCAAGTGGTCAGCTATCTAGGTCATCCTGGACTTTAAAAGTGGAATCTCATGGGCAGGATGGCCTGGCTCTTTGTTTAGTTGTGTAGCTGGCAGTGTATTCAAGATGGATGTCTTTGAAGTGGATGCCTCAGCTTAACATCAGGTGCTTGCATTACAATAAAAAAAGAAAAACTTATGGATAGGCACTCTCACTACAAAGAACTATATACACTACAAAGACACATCATGTCCATAATTAAAAAGATACAAGACCAAAAGATGTAACTCTCCCCCTCCCCAGCCTATAATATGTAGATCCAGTTCAGTTTCAGTATAAATCTCATCAGAGTATTTTTATGGAAGTCTGATAAGCCGATTCCAACATATATATGGGTTAGCAGAGGACCAAGTATAGCCAGGCTCCCTGAAGAAGAAAAGAGGCATACCTTACCCTTCCAGCTCTTGGTGTCTTCCAAAGCAGGACAGCAAAAGGGAACTTAGCAGAGGACCCAGCAAAGAAAAAACCAGTGCATAAATGGAAACCTTACTTGGCAGAGCAAGTGAGTGGATGGGAGAGATGGCTTAATGACTTAGGTAGGAACACAGAAAATCACATGGAGAACATGCCATTGGATACTTCTGTGTGGAAAATATAGACAGAAGTCAATTCCCAGTAATTAAGGCCCTAAGGATGGAAGACAATGTGTTAAAACCATGATAATGCATGTGTCATATAGTGTGACCTCAGAACAGGGAGGGCCTCTGAAATAAGATGCAGAAAAATGAAAAGAATGATAAATTTGACTAAAATTAAATTTGATCAAAAGAAGAAAACAACATGAACACAGTGAAATAGCCACAAGTTTGAAGATACTTGTAATACATAGAACAAAAAGTATCAAGACGTATAAGAGAACTATGAATCAAATGGGTAAACACATGAACAGATTTCACAAAGAAGACATAGACAAAACCAAAATAAACAAAAGACAAACAAATAAACAAAAACAAGCCAACAACTTTGTTTTGTGACTTCTGCCCAGAAAGTAAAACTACAAAGTAAACAGTGCAATGGTTATCATAAAATTCAGAATACCACTTTTTAGGGAAGAGGTGAGCTTTCAGTGAGCCATGCACAGAAAGCCTTGAACCTTCTTCTATTTTCCTCTGTATTAAGCACATTTACAACATACATGCTGATTTCATTATTTTTCAACAGCTATGGATACTCTTTTGCACGTAAATGAAGAATAAAGGTAGCGATGTGAATTAGCAAAGAACCTTCTACACTTTTTAGTAGAACTCTTGATCACTCCAGAGACCATTCTTCTAACTTCTACCTGTTAAGATCTCTGATGCAAATTTATAGTTCTTCTGGCCCAATCTAATATAATTGCTACTCCAGGGGCTCATGGCCTGGAGTAGAGTCACAGAGCATGCTTTCCTACCGAGGGATGCATCCCCTGCCAGCAGTGATCAGACCTCTGCAGCTCTTCACTCATCTGCTGAGATATCTACAGACTTCTCACCTCTGGGGGTACTTGGTTTTCCTCAAATCTGCTTGAGGGTTATTCTCTGCCTACGTAGTTGAGAGCAAAGCACACAGCTTTGTTCAAAAGGTGTCAAAGTGGTTCGATGTGGCATCTGTTCAGATTCATGGGCTTGATCATGGGACAGGTGTGCTGGCTTACCTTCAGGGGCCTCAAAAGACAACTGGAACAAATAAGCCTGTCAGTTCTTCAAAGCCAGCTGCTCTTGTAGAACTGATCTTGCCACAGTTCTACAAGAAGGCCAGATCCTTCTAGTTCCTGTGGCCACTCCTGACCCATTATCTGAAGCCTGACAGCACATTCCCTGTACCCTCCCACCACAGTGCCTGCTGCTCTAGGGCTTTGCTGTTCTCCCCTTACCTTCTCAAATTCTTGATGCTGCAGCACCCTAGGAAGTCTTTCACCACCCTCTTTTTTATCCACCAACACTCCTCAGGTGATCTCACCAGCCAATGCTTCAGGTGACATCCATATGCTGGCAACTGGAGAGGTCACATCTTCACTCATTCCCATGAACTAACTTGTATAGCCAACTGTCTGCTCAACATCCTCAAGTAAACCCCTTGTAGGTCTCACTTCTGACACACTGAACCTACACTGCTGCTATTTCACCAGAAGCCAGGTCCTTCCAGAATCTTTTCCATCCTCCTAAGTGCAAATGACCTGTCTAGATGTCCAGCCTGGTCCCCTTCTTCCTCTCAGTTTACATGATTTGTTAGTGACTGGACAACCCTTCCTTTTAACATGCATCCCTAATTTCTCCTCTTTTTGCCACTGCCCATCACTGTCATCTTCCACCTGGATTTTTTTAATGTTTATTTAGTTTTGAACGAGAGAGAGAGAGAGTGACACAGGAACAGAAGCAGGCTCAACGCTATCAGCACAGAGCCTGATGTGGGTCTCGATCTCATGAACCATGAGATCATGACCTGAGCTGAAATTAAGAGTCAACACTTAACCAACTGAACCACCCAGGCCCCCTTCCACCTGGATAATGTTGCCCTGGGAAGGCTCCCATTTCTGTCTGCTTCCCACCTACTTTATATTCTCCCATCTCAGTCAGACAGATCCTTTTAAAGCATAAATTAGAATATGTCACTTATTTGCCTAATCATTCATCCCCACCTCCATATCTTCTGACTAGCTCAGAGCAAAAGCTGTAAAATATCGTTGAGACACCTTTTTATCTGGTGTTTTCCTCTGCCCTAAGCCATCTTCCCTGTCCAGCCACACTGCCTGCCTGGCTTCTCCTCAGGTTTTGCAGGCATGCTCCTGCCTCAGGACCTTTGTAGCACCTATTCCTGGGATGCTCTTCTTCCTGACAGACTCATGGCCAACTCCTGCACATCTCTTGGGTCTCCTAAGTTAGGTCTTCCCAGACAACCTCACTTAAAATTGTACCTCTTCCCACTTCATCACTTGTAGTTCGCCATAGCAATTACTCACCTGTTACCTATTTTATGTGTGTCTGTTTCCCTCCTCTGGGAGAGGGTCTTTGTTCCTCATCTAGCTATTCTAGTTTTCTATTGCCGCATGCTGCATTATCACAAAGCAGTTTAAAGCAATACATATGTAACGAGCCTTACTGTGGTAATCATTTCACAATGTATACATACATCAAATCATTACAATGTATACCTTAAATGTACACAATGCCACACGTCAATTATATGTCAAAAAGCTGAGAAAAAAAGAAAAAAGAAAAAACACCTTTATTGTCTTACAGTTTCATAGGTCAGAATATAGTATGTTTGCCTGATGTCTCTTTGCTGGATCCCACAGGCTAGTATTATAGTGTTGGCAGGGCTTCTTTCCTTTCGGGGGCTGAGGGGCTAAATCTACCTGCAGCTTCATTCAGGTTGTTGGTTGGATTCAGTTCTGTCTGGCTGTAGGTTTGAAGTCCGTTTCCTGCTTGCTCTTACCTGGGCAAGGGGTATTCTTACCCTATAGAAGGGTCAAGTACTTTATTCACACTTTAAATCTCTCTGAGATGGGTCTCTGACTGGCATCAGCTAGAGAAAGTTCTCTGTTTTTAATGGCTCAAGTGATTATATTGGGTGCACTGGGCTAATCCAGGATAATCTTCTGATTTAAAGGCCCATAGCCTTAATTCCATCTGCACAATGCTATTTGCCATATAAGGTAACATTCGTAGGCATGACACCAATGGAGGTCTTACCTACCATGCCACCCTCCCACCAGGACAGCATCAGACAGCAAGACAATAAATTCTACCAGTTGAAAAGTGGAACCTTTATCATAGCTGATGCACTCAAGTACTGTTCCATGTGCTCTATGCATGAAGTCATTATGGAGCTTGTATCATGATAGCTACTGTTACCACCCCATTTTACAGATGGAAGAACTGAGGCACAGATCATAAGTTACTTGCCCAACACCACAGAGCTGGGAGAGCCCCTGACACTGTGGTCTCAGCCCATGTGATAGTGTACCCTAAGACAAAATACATACTGGGAAGCACCAGGAACTGAGTGCTAACCGCTCAGATCTCCAGAAATGAGAAGGACCTGAACAGTGGTGGCATCTGCCTTGGTCTGACCACCTTGTGAATTGCTCAGGTCCTTTGACCTTCAAACCATTTCTCTTGCTACTTTTATAAATATCTCTGATTGTGCAACGCTGAAAATAATTCCATATTTATACCGCCTTTTGTACTCCAATGCAGATGCATATCCTAATTCCGAAGTTGTCTATGTCTGGACTAATGGAACCACTAAGTCAGTGGTGGTGGCAGAAGATGGCTCCAGGTTGAACCAGTACCACTTGATGGGGCAGACGGTGGGCACTGAGAACATCAGCACCAGCACAGGTGAGACACAGTGCACACAGAATGTCACACGTTGGGAGAGCTCAGTGTTCCTGTACCATGCTGGAGGGCAGGGATGCCCCCTAGGGAGGCTTGAGTTCTACTCAGCAAGCTAGGACACAGCTGTGGTGGTGTGGTGCTATCCCCAAGGAGCCCTCCAATTCAGGTCCAGGTCCCTGCAGCTGCACGCAGAGGCAGCAGCTGCAGTGGCTGGCTAGCGTCATGAAAACCATGAGAGACATTAATCTGAGGTGTGTTTGCCCATATGTGAGCAGGCTGTTGTGATTGTAGGCCCTGCCTGGAGGTGACATGGGCCTCCTTATATAACGCAGGCCCTGCTCCAAACATTGAGACATAGAGGCAGCAGTCTCTTCAGGAAAGGTAGACAGCTTCCTAAAAGTACTCCTATTTACCAGCTCCCCTACCTCTTGTTTTGAACATTTCTAAGAAGATTTCCCAGGGGTTGAATTTTGGGAAGCACAAACAAGCAGCATAGAAATAGCTGAAACCTCACCAAGAAGGAAGCACGGGCTCTCACTCTCACGTACACAGGGCTGGGCTGAGTACCACAGGGACAGTACAAGCCTGGCTTGGGTGAGGTGTCCAAAGGAACAGAATGCATTCCAGTTTCTGCACCTGCATTGTGCATCTTGGCCATCTCCTGGCCACAGGAGGACCAGACCCAGCAGTCAGGAAGCTTTTCTTAGCTGTCGAGGAGACCCCAGGGCACAGAGAGTCTCCACATGGCAGAGAAGAAAAGTATAATAGCGATGGAGTGGGCCCTGTCACAAGGATGAATTCTGAGCTTCAAATGATACCCTGGTCAGCACTGCCAAACCTCAGAGCTGGCAGGAAGCTCATGGACACTGAGTGCATGCTTCTTCCATATACAGTTTCCTAGAGCCTACCCACTGGCCTGGGGCTGAGCATTCTGGGGAGAGGGGAGAGAGTCTGGCAGGATGGTGAGGATGGTGGCATTGTATGGATGCCTAAAGAGAAAGGAGGAGGAGGCAAGCTTAATTTTATGGGAACAAGTGAAAAGGTGGCATGGCAGATATTTGGGGTAAAGAATTCCCATGCTGATGGAGGATGCCACTGTTTGGAGTTGTTTCATATAGTTCTTTAAAAATGTATAAATGGGGTTTCTTCCTCTATTTGCATTCCAAAAATATGGTCTTTTTTTTTTTTTTACATTATCTGATATTGCTGCCCCAAAATAAAACAAATGAAAGAGGGGATGAAGGGATAGGCACAATGGGTAAAGGAGAGTGGAAGATACAGACTTCTGGTTATGGAATGAATAAGTCACAGAAATACAAAGCACAGCATAAGGAATATTGTCCCTGATATTGTAATAGGGATGTATTGGAACAGATGGTAGATACAATTGTGTCGAACACAGCATAATGTATAAACCTGTTATGTCATTATGTTGTACGCCCCAAACTAGTGTAACATTGTGTGTAAACTATACTCAAATTAAAAAAAAAACAGAGTGAAAAGAACAACAATAAAAGCATTATAAATAGGAGAGGAATGTCAGACTCTACCGCAGAGAAATAGACTGGCATTTCCCCTCTTCTCAGATGTTAAGAGGCAAAATTGGATCATTATAAAGATTCAGTCCTTGCTATTAAACATAGCTCATTCTCCTCTTTGTCGCTGTTTCCTTCTGCTGTGATAGAGCCTGCTCAGCCCCTCTCCGCTGCACTGACCTGCCTTTGAGCTATGGGCAAAGTGTAGCCTGCCAATGCTGGCAAGTCCCTTCTTTTCTGTAAGGGGGCAGATTTTGCCACATGTGATCTTAATGGTTCCCTCTGCCTCTGACATCTGGCATGCTGTGAGGAAAGGCACGTAGGGACACATCCACAGCTGGCCATGCTGAGCTCTGGACTTTGATTGCAATAGCAAGCATCAGAGAGGTGCAATCTGACGCAAAGATCCCAATGCTCCACATTGGTCTCCGGTAGACCCCTCCCCCGCCAACAGATGGCTTCCACCTGGGTCTGCGTTAGTGGCAGCCTCAAACCCTTTCTCCCCACTTTGCAATTCTACCCAGCTCCCTGGCCACACCATCTATCCCTCGTAATTCAGGGAAAGAACTCTTGTCCTCAGATCAGCTTAACTCTGCCTCTACTAATCAAAGCAACCTCCCCACCTCCCTAGGGAGGTGCAAATTCAGGTAGCAGTCACCGAGATGAAAGGTACAGGGTAGAGAGTACAGACAATAGTAATTGTTATTACGTTGTATGGTGAATGATGGTGACTATACTTATCATGGTGAACATTAAGTAGTGTACAGAATTGTCGAATCACTATATGGTACACCTGAAACTAATACAACATTGTATGTTAACTATACTTTAGCAAAAAAAATCCAGCATTAGAGACTTTACAGCTGACATCCATTTACATACCCTCCGACCGCACCCCATCTCAGCTCCTTACCAGTTCACCATCAGGGCAGCATCATTCTCAACAATGAAGGGGAGGTCCCCGCTGGCCTCCCACACAGCCAGGCAGATCCAGAGAAGACACTGAGGCATCGCCAAGGAAATGCCCCAATCTCCCTGGTAGGTGGCAGGAGGGAAAGGCTGCCAGACCAGAGGCCTCCTCAAGCTGTTGTTCTTCACTCTCCACCTGGGTCTGTCTCGGAGCACGGAGGCTGTGGGGAGTGCTTCCCCCAGCTCCTGCCAGCTTTCCCTGGCTGGGAAATAGGAAGAACAATTCTGCACCTTCAACAGGGCTATGTGATGTCCTGAGTTATATCTGGAGAGGCTAAATCCTGAAATCCTGATGACAGTAGCAGTGAGGGGGTGGGCAGAGAGTGGCACAGATTGTGACCAGGGATTAGGAAAACACAGAATCTGATTTTCCCCAGGAAAAACATCTACCAGCAAAGGCTCTTCAAAGGCTGGGGCTCAAAAGACCTACTTACAAAATGATGGCTAAGAAATCTATGCATCCTCTTTCTTCTCCTTCATCCCAACAGTACAAATAAATGGTTGTCCAGTGGGAGGGTGAAGAGAAGGAAACTCCTGGACTGCCTCTGGTTCAGGGGCAGGAACCACAGACAGGATTTTAGGACAGGTGGTTGCCCAGAGTTAATTTGCTTATTTGCAGGTGAATACACAATCATGACGGCTCATTTCCATCTGAAGAGGAAGATTGGGTACTTTGTCATCCAGACCTACCTTCCCTGCATAATGACTGTGATCTTGTCACAAGTGTCCTTTTGGCTGAACAGAGAATCGGTCCCTGCCAGGACAGTGTTTGGTGAGTGTTCCCAAGCTAGGCCTGCACTGGTGCTTTGTGACTGCTTCTAACTACCCCCAAACAACAACAGCCTCTGGACAACCGGTGCTGTCTGTTTTGTGACCTGGAAAACAAACAGACTAATTAGTTAAGAATTCAATGCTAAAGATGAGGATTTAGGATTATGCTCTAACAAAGGTTTAGGAAATGACACTTGGTCTATTTGATCATTGTTTCCATTTTGAAAAGCTTTTGCTGGTAGGTTTCTTTTGTTTTTTGTTTGTTTGTTTGTTTGTTTGTTTTGTTTTTGTTTTTTTTAGGTTTGAAACTGGTAGCAATCCATCTTATGTGAGATTTTGCTAGTCTTTTCAAACTTCTCCCAAAGTACTGCTTTTTACTTTATCAAGCAGTTTTCTTTGAAACATGATGCCACTTTAAAATTAACTCCCAAGGGGCATTCAATATACCATATGTGACATGGTAATAATAAATCACATATCTATATATCATGTACACCATAACTTGGTGTATATGATATGAATATACAGATATTTGCATGTGTACATAACACACTTATTATATAAACATAGAATACACATGTATAGATACACATAGATACATATACAGCAATGTATCCAGATACACATATACATACACACACACATATACATATGTATACATACATACATATACAGGATAAGGATTTAGTAGAATCATTCGATATCCCTAAGACATAAATGAGGTTTAGCAAGATCAGGAGGTACCTCAGCATTACAAATATAGTTGAGCATTTGGCTCTTACCTCACATTTCAGTAGTGATACTTAAGGTAGTTTTGCAAGTCAGTTGTGGTAATGGATGCTCACATATTTCTAAACTATAAGGTACACCGCCTGCCTCAGCTCTTACTATTGCACTTTCCCTTGAAAAGAAGGTAATCACGACCAGCATTTTATGTTAATACTCCTATAGTCTATAGGAAGCTTGAAAGCCCAGGAAGTTTCTCGGTGAGAGGCCCAAGAGTGTTCTTGTCAGACCATCTCGCTACATCCGCCTACATGACCAGCTTCACTTCCCTTGCTTCATCTAGCTTCAGGAATGTTTCAGAGAGGTATGGAGGTTGCTTCATGGCTAGGCAGTACTTCCCCAGGTCTTTAGGAAAACATTAGTAGGTGGCTGAGAAAAAAAATAATTTGAACAATGTTGCATATTAGCATCTGTTTCTTCTTGGAGAATCTACATGCACATTAGAGTATTAAAGGACCCAAGAAGTTGCAAGAAGCCTGTTAAAGGCCATGCACAGAACACTTTCCCCAAGCACAATGATTAAGTGGATTTTTAGGAAAAATCAAAGATGCCTACTGATTTCTCAGTATTAATTCTACACATGGTACCATGTTCAATACCTTTGAGTATTGAGTTCAATACCTTTGAATACATATGTACATTTGAAGGATGACACTGGATGAAAACTAAGCTGCTGTGACCACCAGTGACATTATGTCTTTGGTGCTATACTGGGTTTCCTAAAGTTATGTAACAGAGTACCGTGCCCTGAATGGCTTAAACAACAGAAATCTTAGATCTGGAGGCTGTAAGTCCAAAATCAAAAGGTCAGCAAAGCTGGTTCCTTCTGAGGACTGTGAGGGATGGGTCTGTTTCAGGCCTCTCTCCTAGTTTCTGGCAGCTCCTTGCCTTGTGAGAGAGAATTCCAGTCTTCACTGGGTATTCTTCCTGCCTGTGTTCATGTCTCTGGCACCTTTCATACTGCGTCAGGGCCTGCTCTAACAATCTCATTTTAACCTGATTACTTCTGTAAAAGCTATATTTCCAAGTAAGGTTACATTCTGAAATTCTGGAGGTTAGGACTTCAACATACGAATTGTAACATTGTACCCTTAACAGGTGCATTCTACCCACACCTCATGCACACAGGTGCACCCTTGTGCAGACAAAATTGTGGTGAGGAGGAAGGCACAGAGCATGTGGAAGCTATGTGGGCTGTAAAGGTCTTGCAGACCTGGGTCTGAATACAGGTTCTCAGTTATCAGCTAGCAATGGGGTGCATTGCTAAGTATTTTTAAGTCTTTAAGCATCTTACCTGTGAATGGGGATAATGACACCTGTCCAGAATGTAACTTAAATAAGTCTGGCACTTAATGGATGCTAGATAAATGGGTTATAATCTGCCAGCCCTGAATGTTCCACTCCAAGGATTTGGCCTTGCTGCATGGTCACTGCAACGTTTCCACAGAAGCCAAGTCAGACTAGCCACAGACACCCTGCACAGTGGCTTTTAGGAGAAATTGATCCCTCTTGGGCGGAGGAAAGTACTGAGACTCTGATTCAGACATGGTGCTTCTACTGCACTCAGCTTCTCAGTTCCTCAAGGTATGCAAGTTGAGCATACCTTTTAATCCATGTAAAAGCAGGTTTGTCTCTGCAGGTTGCCTTGAGCCCACTACTCATCGAGTGCCTAACAAATTTTTGTGAAACACTTCACTAAATGCTATGTGAATGTCTTTACCTGTTCTCAATTGGGTATTACCCCCATGGCACAGAGGAACACCACCTATTCAACCTGAGCTGTTTGCTACTTGCTTGGCTCAAGACAATGGGGACACAGAGTATGTGTAGGTATCAGACCAATTCCTATCCTCTTCAGCTTGTATTCTTGATGAAGGAGCCAATTAATAAGGTAAATAGAATAAGCAATAAAATAGCAAATAAATGCTATGAGTTTGTTAAATGTTATGAAACTAGAGAGGGAGGTTCTGTCTGGTAAAGATAACCAGTTCACTGATAAAGTTAACTAGTTCCTTTCCTGTCTTCATTTGTTATGGTCAGGGGTGTTCTACTGGGGGTCTCGGGGCCAGTACTGACACTTCTTTCCATTCTCCTTACCCATGTCCCCACCCTGTCACTACCAACCACAGGGGTGACCACAGTGCTGACCATGACTACCCTCAGCATCAGTGCTCGGAACTCTCTACCCAAAGTGGCTTATGCTACAGCCATGGACTGGTTCATAGCTGTGTGCTATGCTTTCGTGTTCTCTGCGCTGATTGAGTTTGCCACCGTCAACTATTTCACAAAGAGAGGCTGGGCCTGGGATGGCAAAAAAGCCTCAGAAGCAGCCAAGGTCAAGGTATTGACTTCATTTTCCCCTCTTCCTCCAGAGAGAAAATGTGCCTGATACAAATCATCAAATATAAGACAAGTGTTTCTCCTCTCTATCTCCCACCACCCCCTTTCAACAAAAAAAAGTACCCCTTCCCTTGTGTTCAGGCTCCCTCCCAAGTCTTACTTACAACAGGTTCTATTTCAAATTTGTTTTGAATCATCAGCTTTGATCAAGTAAAAGGTCTGATGTCATGTGAATGGTTTGGGCTTGTTTAGACATAGTCCTGTTATTTTTGCTAAAGTACCTTCTGTCTGTTCAGTGACTACTTGTCCGGTTCTGAATTGTACATTCTCTGTCACTCTCTTTTGCCACTACACCACGAAGGGTGGCTTTAAGAGGACACGGTGAGCATACAGCTTATTGGAGGCAGCAAAGCCAACCTGAGGAGGAGATGATTTGGTTCGCTTAGCCGTGCACAGTTACTGTGGAAAGCATTACTGTGTTCAAAGCAATTAATCATCAGGAATTTAAAGGGTGATTTGTGCCTAAATCTAGGAATATTTGAAGAATATTGCACAGAATTGCACAGAATTCCAAGCTCAATTATGTCTTAGGGGAGATGAGAATAATCAACATGGAACAGAAAATGAAACAGCATTTGATAAACTGCTAATTACACCATACATTAAACAAATTAGCAAAGAAGAGCAGATCAAAGTTATCAAAGTAAACTTGAAATAACAATCTGTCCTTTGAAAACTCAGCAAGAAGGGAGTCCTGGAAGGTATTATAGAAGACTGGAATTGTCTGACCTGAGCTTCCAGCCAGGGCCACAAACCAGAAACAGCTACCAAGGCTCTCTCTTTTTATTGAGGACACTCATCAGTGTCTCATTGAATATCTAATGTTTGCTTTTTGCATTTAACTCAACTATTTTCTTTCCAATAAAAAGTCAGAGGTTCTGACTTATGCTGACATATCTGATTCTTCCCACTTCGAGGGGCCAGATAGCCCCTCTCATGTCAGAATTCCAGTTATGGAAAACCCATTTCCAAATCCAGCTTGTTTGGTTGGAGCCTATCTTCTGTGCTAGGCTCTTGCAAAGAAGATAGGAGGGGAGGGCCCTGACAAGTTGCAACCTCAGGAGTGGATGTTTTGGGGGCTGGGGATAGAGTGGGGACACAGGAATGAGCTAACCATAGTGGATTGGTGGCGACATGGGAAACCACTTTTAGAGGCAGACGGGAGATTTCTGACCCACGTGTCTGGACTTGATAGTAAAGACAAAAGGAACCATGGAGGATGTTTGTTGGGAGAGGGGCATGAATGGAATTAGGAAGGAGGGCTTCCCGATGCCTAGCCCTGTGTTGCCGAAGTGAAATGATTGCTAACAGCCTGGGTCTGGATGACTATGTGTGACAGTGAACTGGAGATACTCAAGTATGAGTAGGAGAGCAGATGGGAGTTTATTGGAGGAGTTGAGGCCTTCGGGCATATATCTGTGAGTCTAGGAGGAAGGAATGAATGGAGAGCCTAAACATTGTCAGGCAGGCTTACCATCCTTGTCAGCCTCCACTTTCACATGTGGCCCCACTATTGTTACTGCCTGCCATAGATCTGGATGGCAAGATCTTTGGAGAGGGAGGAGTGAAACTAACATGGATTGTCTAGTCCTAGATTAGTGCTGATCTTTTAGAATAAGCAGCATGATTCACTGTCTTGTGGGACTTCAAGGCTACATGTTGTTCTCCAGAAGACTGTAGTGCAGGAGAATCCCACCCCTTAGGCCTGAAAGGTTCTGTGCAGTTGAAACATCAGGTCATCTAAAGGCATTCAGGTGGGCAAGTCATACTGTTAGATATGGGTAGTATACATGAATTAGTAAACATAGTGTTAGCCTACTCACATAAATTGACTTTTACTTAGAAATAGAGAGCTTGAAAAAAAGACTATGTTGACCATTGTCACATGTTGGGATCTCCAGAGGCAAATGCCAGATAAGAGTTTGGGGTGCAAGGTGGTTTTTAAGGATGAACACAGATGAAAGAACAGAGAGGAAGGAAGTGACATTCAGAGGAAGAAGGAAGAAGTTGAAGTCAGCTCTGAAGGAGTTGGAGCTGTAGGCTGTCTCCTGGCTGCTCTGACTGCAGCTGGGCAGCAAGTGGTCCTAGAAGAGGGACTGGGGCACATCTCCATGAACACCACAGCCTTTGTGATTGTGCTGGATTCTGTACTACTGCTCACTCTCCCAAGTAAAACACATGTTACCAAGACAGATTACTGTTTTCTAAAGCATCTGTTCTTTTCTTGGCTACCCCAAGAATTATGAGCCATTCAAGGCAGTGAATTCATAGTCATGGTTATTAGTTTCTTCTGGCAGACCAGTGTGGGTGTGCACAATATCAAAGAACGGTAGTATTTCTGAAGAGTAGCCCAGAGGGTCCCGAGGTAGCCAAGGACTGGGGTAACCTCTCTCACCATGTCCCATGCTCTCTGCATCTGGCTCCATATTGATTCTACCTCTCTTTCCACTTGCTTCCTCTTACTCCTAGTTTTAATGGTTGATATATTTCCTTTAATTTACTTTCCTGTGTTTTCTAAATTAAATTTTATTTAATGGCACTATATCGAAGGAACAGTTTTTTTGCCACATTTTATTATATACATTTGCAAACAGTAATGTTTAAAGAATTTTACAATGAAAATCTGTCATTACTGTCTACTATTCATCTATCTGTCTATCTATCTATCCATTCACTCATCCTCAATTGATTTTTATACTCTTATGCATTCCAAAGTAAATTTTAGAGGGCAGTATATTTCCCACTAAATATACTTATATAAATATAAATACACATATATCATTAACTAGAGTTCAATATTTGCTTACCATTTGATTATTTCTTTTTTAATCTTTTAAATTTTTTAAAATTTATTTTTGAGAGAGAGAGAGCGAGAGTGAGAGAGAGCAGGGGAGAGTCAGAGGGAGAGGGAAACACAGAATCCAAAGATAGGCTCCATGCTCTGAGCTAGCTGTCAGCACAGAGCCCGATGCAGGGCTTGAACCCATGAACCGTGAGATCATGACCTGAGCCGAAGTTGGACGCTTAACCACCCAGGCACCCCAATCATTTGATTCTTTCAAAGAAAAAATTGCATAGTGTAAAATGCACAGATATCAAGGGTACATTTGAAGAGCTCATCTGTATATACCAAATCCCTATCAAGATAGAGGACATCACCAGTTCTCCAAAAAGTTCACCATGCCACTTCCAAGTCAACAAAGCCCTTTCTAGTCTCCACCTCAACAAAGATAACCACTATTCTGATTTTTTTCCATAAGAATTATCTTGTCATTCTAGAAGTTTATATTCAAGATTGGCCATGTGGGGTTGTAGGCTTAGAAGTCTGTCGAGAACTGCCTTCCCCTAGAGCTAAACTGATGTTTCTTTCTCTTTTGAGAGATACACCTTTAGAACCTTCGGAAATAAGTTGACAATTACCTGAAAATGGCATGCCTTTACCGTTTTATTATATATTTTGCAGAAAAAGGAGCGGGAACTCATACTAAATAAGTCATCAAATGCTTATACTACTGGGAAGATGACCCACCCCCCCAACATCCCAAAGGAACAGACCCCTGCAGGGACCTCAAATGCTTCCTCAGCCTCAGTAAAGCCTTCCGAAGAGAAGACTTCTGAAAACAAAAAGACTTACAACAGCATCAGCAAGATTGACAAAATGTCCCGAATTGTATTTCCAGTCTTGTTTGGCACTTTCAACTTAGTTTACTGGGCAACATATTTGAATAGGGAACCGGTGATTAAAGGGGCTGCCTCTCCAAAATAATTCACTGTACTCCCAAACTCCAAGAGAGCCATACTTCCAGCAGAATGGTTACCAAGGAGAGGTTGAGCTCAGAGGGACTCTCCATATTCGGGCACTGTCTTTCAGGAAATTTTTGCATGTTTAATAATATGTACAAATAATATTGCCTTGATGTTTCTATATATAATGTCAGATGTTTCAAAGATGTCACATTGATAAACAAAGCGAACAACTTTCTAGAAAAACAGGAGACAATGGCTTTGACACTCAGATACTCAGTATCTTACACTGATAGTTTACAAACAAGATAAGTATATTTTTAACTGTTCCAAGTGTTACATAACAATGTTTTTTATACTTCAAATGTCATTTCATACAAAATTTCCCAGCAAATAAATATTTTAGGAAATGCTCCATGATTATTACTTGACCAACTCTCTTGCAAGAAACAAAGATCACAAAGAGCACATTTTTCATTAAAAAGGAAACTGTGGGCATTTATGTACAAAACTAATTGCCTTTGATAATTCTTACTGGTCTGAAATTAGAAAGTACTGCATGATACTACATTAAGAAATATATTAGGCAAATATTTATGCAGATAAATTTAATAACAGAAATATAAGATATGTTAGATTAGGAGATAAAATATTTCCCCAAAGAAAAAATAAATGGCTTAAAAAATCTTTTTTTTAATTTTTCTTTGGAAAAGAAGCATTTCCCTCCACCCCCCATCTCCCCACCCAACTGAATACTGATCAGTGAAAAAAAAGGAAATGTTAAAACAAAAAGTGATGTGATGACAGTCTTGGCATTTGGCCCATGCATTCACTCGCTGAAACATTGACCACCTCTTGCTGCAGCCAGCGTGTAGTGCTTCAGTGGTGAGAAATTGTAATTTAGTTATTTTCCATTTTATTTCCTTGTACTTATTTCATGACTGACTTATTATTGCTCTGTTAGCTTTTGTATATGAACCTTAAATGTTCATTAAAAAATAAAAAAATGAACTGATCTTGTGGATAGTGTCATCGTTTGAAAAAACATCTGTACTTTGATGGGCTCATTTCCTAAAAATGACATAAAGAAAACCAATCAGGAAATTCCTGGCAATGAAACCTCTTGGTGATTCATGTCTATTTCAATCTCTTGAGTAGAGTATTAAAGAGAAAGCGATTGACCTACAGTTGACCATAGGGTAAACAGGTAAAATCAGAAGTTTTTTCCCATCATATACATCACATGGGTCTCTCCTTGATAGAACCTTCCCTGACAGTGTTCTATGGGCAAAGTAACTGTTCAATCCTTGCCCCTTCCTTTGGCTGTTTATGAACAGTGATGCCAAGTACTGCATTTGGACCATTTGCTTACTGTTGGAGGAAGTATCCAGGAATAACATATATAAAATGAACTACCTCCTCTATGACTCAGCTGGAATTACAAAAGGGAAGTTATGATGGGGTCCCTGGGTGGCTTAGTTGGTTAAGCATCTTACTCTTGATTTTGACTCAGGTCATGATCTCACATTTAGTAAATTTGAGCCCTGTGTTGGGCTATGCAGTGACAGTGCACTGCTTGGCCTTCTTGGGATTCCTTCTCTCCATCTCTCTTTGCCTCTCTGCACTCTCTCTCCCTCTCTTTCAAAATAAATAAATAAACTTTAAAAAGGGGGGTTATTGGGTATCTGGGTGGCCCAGTCTGTAAGCATCGGACTTCAGCTCAAGTCATGATATCATGGTTCATAGGTTTGAGCCCCGCATAGGGTTCTGTGCTGACCACTCAGAGCCTAGAGCCTGCTTCAGATTCTGTGTCTCCCTCTCTCTCTGTCCCACCTCTTGTCTCTTTGTCTCTCTCTCTCTCTCTCTTCCTCTCTCTCTCTCTCTCTCTCAATAATAAAGAAAAACTTTAAAATACAAAATAAATTAAAAAGGGAGTTTACTTGTGATAGTAAGCAGTATCAAAATTAGGCCTGCCTATATTGACTACATAATGATACATAGTTGTTGTTTTTTTTTAAGTTTACTTATTTTGAGAGAGAGAAGAGAGAGCAAGTGGGGGAGGGCAGAGAGAGAGAATCTCAAGCAGGCTCCCCACTCTCAGTGTTGAGTTTAAGGATGTGGGGCTTAAACTTATGAACCACAAAATCATGGCTTGAGCTGAAACCAAGAGTTGGATGCTTAACTGACTGAGCCACCCAGGTGCCCAGGTACATTGTTCTTTAATACCAATTTACCTGACTGTGTTTGGTAGACATAAACGTGGCTATGGCCACTCACATAGGCAGATAGATATTCAGTAGCACGTTTCATCTTGAATAATTATCTAAATGTCACTAACATCCATTCATTGAAAACTCAGAGGATTTATCCTCTAAAGTGTTTTCATAAGATTCAAGATTCAAGATCATATTTTATCAGAGTAGAATGAGAGATCATTTTATTCTTCCAAAAGATGGGTGCCCATTTTCTGCTATCTCTGCCTGATTTCAGGATACCACACATAGAAAGGTAAAGGTTAACAAAAAGATGCTATTAAATCTTCATTCAGGAAGCATTTCTCTATTACACATGGTGCTATGTTTGTAGAATAACGTATGTGGTTTTCCTTATACCGTAGCATTAAAATCTGACATTAAAAAAAGGCAAACCTAAGGCTCAATCTGAAGCTTCTATTTTATCTATTATTTAATTAGTCTTCCTCTATAGTCTTTACTGTTTAGCATTGCATTGTAGTTTGGAGAAAAATATACTATAAGTTAGGTCTAAATGGCTGTATATGCAAATACTTTAAACATCTAATGGAAAATGATATCTTCCCTATCAAGTTGCAGTAGTTTTCTTGACAAGTCCTAGCCTTTGTTACAGAACACCATAGGAGTTCTGCTGGGCGAATTCCAGTTTGAAGATAGCCTACTACATTTACATGTGCTCAGTCTTAAAAATGACTAATATTTAGTGAAAAAAGATCACATTTATTTTCTGCTCAATGGTTTTGTATTATAGATATTTCAGTGTTTGTTATTTTTAATGAAGACATAATAAAGAATCACTTTTGGAAGAATGATAACAAGGTAAGAAATAAAAATTTTTTTTGAAAAATAATATTTTTTGAAAAATAATATTTTTCTCCAAACTACAATGCAATGCTAAACAGTAAAGACTATAGAGGAAGACTAATTAAATAATGAGGGTATGTATTTAAATGTATTTCTTTTGACACTACCATAAATAGAAAGAATATTCTAATAAGTCAGCAATCAGTACTACTTCTGTATTTCGCAGGAATCTATGGACCTATGTAGGGCAGGCTTTGGCTGAAGTTGGCCTAAATGCTTGTATACAATAATTGGGTTCAAATGCTTCTAGAATAACTATCAAAGTTAAAATGGTGTAGCAAACACTACCCCACCCCTTTGAAGGTTGACAAAGAGATTGTAAATCTTCTAGCCTATTTATATGAGAATGCCTTACAAATAGTTCCTTTTGTCTCCTATGAAACAAGCTATGGGAAAAAGGTACAGTAAATGAGAAATCTATCTTATAAATAAAGATATTGAAACCCAAAGAGGTTAATCCATTGGCTCAAATAATCACATTAGAAGAAAATACATCTCTCTATGAAGAAAACACATTTTTTAATGTAAATACAGAAAACATAGAAATACACAACTTTATCCTTAGTTAATTGTGCAATGCATAACCTGTACCACACAGAAGTTCATGAAAATACACTGTACATACCACTGCTAAAAAAAAAAAAAGAGAGAGAGAGAGAGAGAGAGAATAAAATACATGCCTAGATTTTAGTTCTAATGGTTTCTAACTCTGAGTTCATACCACCATGTGATTGCTTCCCTACGGAAATAGATTTAGAACAAAAATATAACCTAAAATGAAAAATTGTGGGCAAAATAGCGGAGACGTAAGGAGTCCCATTACCTCTGTCCACACGCGATTATCAAACTGAGAAAAACTAAAAAGCCACAGCTTTCTGATCTCCAAGAACGGAGGTGTTCAGACAGACCCCTTATGGACAGCAGTCTCATGGTTGCCTGAGTGAGTGAGTGTGAACTAGGACCAGAGACTTTAGGGGAGGGAGCGCCAGGCTGGGAGACAAGGCGCCCAGAGGCTTGGCACCAGGCCTGCAGAAACAGGCGTGTCCCTAGGCGCACCGCTCTGTGGACAGCCCTACGAGGGGAGCCGCTATAAGACCAGAGGCAGACAGATCAGCGGGGAGCTGCAGGGAGCTGCAGGGCGAGGGGCAGGGCGAGGGGCAGCTGGGTATCCAGAGGTGCACAGACTTTCACAGCAGCGTGCTTCACCACCAGGCAAGGCAGCAGAGAGACAAGGGGAAGAGAAGTAGAGACTGAATCTCTCACAGCTTAATCCTTGGAGAGGAGAGATTTAGCCTGGGACTGAGAGAAGCTGAGTGCGGAGAGAAAGATCGCTTCCCTTCAGAGGGGTTGTTCTTCCTTGGTCCGGCAGCTCACCGACTTCAGGGGGAGCCAGGGGAAAAATCTGACTTCACAATCCCCCTATTCGATCCCAACCTGAAAGCTGCTCGCTTACAGGAGATTTTAACTGTGGTGGCAATATTGAGTGCGTGGGCTAGGACTTAGAAACCGGGCAGAACTTAAAAAAACAGAAACAATTAGACCCGCCCGAGGCACAAGGAAGTTGGACTCAAGAAAGTGGCTGGCAACACATGGTCTAAGGGGGGATTAGGGTGCCCGACACCATTCTTCTCCCAGCATCCACCAAGGTGGGGTCTCAGAAAGCAGCCCCTGAGACCCTACCCACCTACACCAAGCCACGCCCATCCACGCTGGAGAGCTGCTGCACTTTTGCTTATTACCTTTAATTGGTTTTCTTCTTAATATTTTTACTCTTTAATTTCCCCCCCTGTCTTCTCTTTACTATTTTCCTATTTCCTTCTTTTCTTCCTTTCCCCCTGGAGTCTGGGAAAGACCATCATTTAGGCACTGCTGTGCTTAGATCAACTCTTACCATCCAGATAGTTTTTCCTTTATCTCATCCTTATCTCCACCCAACACCCCCGCAGGCTTTAAGCTCTCAGACTGTCCTTTATCTTTGACTGTCATTGTCCCCCCCCAATCCCCGCCTGCTTTTTGTTTTTTGTTTTTTTTTTTTCTTTTTCTTCCCTCTCTTTTCTTTCCTGCTCTGTTTTTTCTTTCCCCTCTTCATTTGCTTCTTTACTTGTTCTATCGGTACATTTGTGTGTTTGTGTTCTCTGTGTGTTTGTCTGTCTGTTTTCCTTTTCAGGGCTACCTCAAGAAACAACCCAAAACACAGAGTGGAAAGTCCCAAATATCACTGAGTAGGGAAATACATTAATCAGAGGCATAACAAGAAAAACCGAGAGACACCATTAAAAGAACATCTTCTGAAATGACAGACCTTAGACACTCAAAGAGCCTCCTTCTATAGAGGAATACTAATAAACGCAGAGTGCAGAATGAGCATTTAAAATGTACAAGAGACAGAAAGGTAGCCAAAATGACGAAACGAAATAATTCTCCTCCAAAGAAACTCCAGGAAGAAATCACAGCTACAGAACTGCTCAAAACAGACACAAGCAACAAAACTCAACAAGAATTTAGAACGATTGTCGTAAAATTAATCGTGAGGTTGAAAAAAGTATAGAAGCTGTCAGAGAAGATATTGATACAAAGACTAAGAACCTTCAAAATACCTGTGACGTGTTAAAAAAAAGTCTATAAAGGAGATGAATAATAAAATAGAGGCTGCCACTGCATGGATTTAAAAAGCAGAGAGGAGAATAGGTGAATTATAAGACACAGTTATAACAAAAGAGGAGGCTGAGAAAAAGAGAGAGAAAGTGATTCAGGAGTACGAAAGGAGAATCAGAGACCTGAGTGATACAAACAAACGGAACAATGTCCGTATCGTAGGAGTTCCTGAAGAGGAAGACAAAGACAGCGTGCTTGAAGGGGTGCTGGACCAAATTATACATGAAAATTTCCCCAATCTGGGGAAAGAGAAAGACATTGAAATTTAAGAGACATACTGAATTCCCCTAAGACGTAATATAAACCGACCTCAGCATGACATATCATAGTGAAACCAGCAAAATATAAAGATAAAGAGAGACTTCTGAAAGCAGCTAGGGAGAAAAGGGCCTTAATATACGAAGGGAAACCTATCAGAGTGTTACAGACCTATCTGCTGAAACTTGGCAGGCCAGAAAGGAATGGCAGGAAATCTTCAATGTGATGAACAGGAAGAATATGCAACCAAGATTCTTTATCCAGCGAGCTTTCATTCAAAATAGAAGGAGAGATAAAGGTTTTCCCAAATAAACAAAAGTTGAGAGAATTCATCACCAAAAACCAGCCCTACAAGAAATCTTAAGAGGGACTCTATGAGAGAAATGTAGCAAGGAATAAAGGTGCCAGAGACATCACTCCAAACATGCACTCTACAGGAATACAATGAATCTAAACTCATATTTTTCAATAATAACACTGAATGTCATTGGACTGAATGCTCCAGTCAAACGACACAGGGTAGCAGAATGGATCAAAACCAAAAATCCATCTGTTTGTTGTCTACAAGAGACTCATTTTAGACCTGAAAACACCTTCAGATTGAAAGTAAGGGGATGGAGACATATCTACCATGCGACTGGAAGCCAAAAGAAAGCTGGAGTAACCATACATCTATCGGACAAACTGGACTTTAAAATAAAGGCAGTAACAAAAGATGAAGAAGGACATTATATAATAATTATAGGGTCTCTACATCAAGAAGAGCTAACAATTATAAACATTTATGTGTCAAATTCGGGAGCTCCCAAATACATAAAACAATTAATCACAAACAGAAGCAATCTTATTGATAATAATGTGCTAATTGCAGGGGACTTTAATACTCCACTTACAACAATAGATAGGTCAACCAGACAAAAAAAAATCACCAAAGAAACAGTGGACCTAAATGGCACACTGGAGCAGATGGAATTAAGAGATATATTTAGAACTTTGCATCCTTAACCGAGGGAAATCACTTTCTTCTTGAGTGCACATGGCACATTCTCCAAGATTGATCACATACTGGGTCATAAAACAGCCCTCCATAAATACAAAAGAATTAAGATCATACCATGCACACTTTCAGATCACAATGCTATAAAACTCGAAATCAACCACAGGAAAAAGTCTGGAAATCCTCCAGAAATGTGGAGGTTAAAAACTACCCTACTTGGGGCGCCTGGGTGGCTCAGTCCGTTAAGCCTCCGACTTCGGCTCAGGTCAGATCTCACATTCGTGGTTTCAAGCCCCATGTCAGGCTCTGTGCTGACAGCTAGCTCAGAGCCTGGAGCCTGCTTCCGGTTCTGTGTCTCCTTCTCTCTCTGCCCCTCCCCCTCTCATGCTCTGTCTCTGTCTGTATCCTAAATAAATAAAAAACATTAAAAAAAAAACTACCCT
>NC_043708.1:115423525-115451010 GCF_006229205.1 Suricata suricatta | reverse complement strand
GGAAATTAAAAAATATATGGAAACAAATGAAAACAAAAATGCAACAATCCAAAATCTCTGGAAAGCAGCAAAGGCAGTCTTAAGAGGAAAGTTCATTGCAATCCAGGCCTATTTCAACAAACTAGAAAAAGCACAAATTCAAAACCTAACACAGCACCTAAGGAAATTAGAAAGGGAGCAGCAAGAACACCCCAAACCCAGCAAAAGAAAAGAAATAATAAAGATCAGAGCAGAATTAAACAAGATAGAATCCACAAAAAATAATTGAACAGATCAATGAAACTTAGAGTTGGTTTTCTGAAAAAATAAACAAAATTGATAAACCTCTAGCTAGGCTCCTCAGAAAGAAAAGAGAGAACACCCAAATAGACTAAATAATTAATGAAAATGGATCTATTACAACAGATCCCTCAGAAATACAAGCAATCATCAGAGATTACTATGAAAAATTATATGCCAACAAACCGGACAATCTAGAAGAAATGGACAAATTCCTAAACACACATGCACTACCAAAATTCAAACGGGAAGAGATAAGAAATCTGAACAGACCCATAACCAGTGAAGAATTCAAATCAGTTATCAAAAATCTCCCAACGAATAAAAGTCCAGGGTTGGATGGCTTCCCAGGGGAATTCTACCAGACATTTAAAGCAGAGTGAACGCCCATCCTTCTCAAGCTATTCCAAAAAATAGAAATGGAAGGAAGACTACCGGACTCATTCTACAAAGCACATATCACTTTGATTCCTAAGCCAGCCAGAGACCCAACAGAAAAAGAGAACTACAAGCCAATATCCTTAATGAATACAGATGCAAAAATACTCAACAAGATACTAGCAAATCGAATTCAACAACATATAAATAGAATTATCCATTATGATCAAATGGGATTCATTCCTGGGTTACAAGGCTGGTTCAATATTCACAAATCCATTAATGTGATACATCACATTAACAAAACAAAAGAAAAAAACCATATGATCCTGTCGTTAGATGCAGAAAAAGTATTTGACAAAATATAACATCCCTTCTTAATAAAAACCCTCAAGAAAATCAGGATAGAAGGAACTTACTTAAACATCATAAAAGCCATTTACGGGAAGCCCACAGCCAGTGTTATCCTCAATGGGGAAAAACTGAGAGCTTTCCCCCTGAAATCAGGGACACGACAGGGATGTCCATTCTCACCACTGTTGTTTAACATAGTGTTGGAAGTCCTAGTATCAGCAATCAGACAACAAAAGGAAATAAAAGGCATCAGAATTGGCAAAGAAGAAGTCAAACTTTCCCTTTTCGCAGATGACATGATACTCTACATGGAAAACCCAATTGACTCTACCAGAAGCCTTCTAGAACTGATCCATGAATTCAGTAAGGTTGCAGGGTACAAAGTCAATGTACAGAAGTCAGTTGCATTCTTATACACCAAAAATGAAGCAACAGAAAGAGAAATCAAGAAACAGATACCATTCACAATTGCACGAAAACCCGTAAAAAACCTAGGAATAAACCTAACCAAAGATTAAAAGACATGTATGCTGAAAACTATAGAAGAGTCATGAAGGAAATTGAAGAAGACACAAAGAAATGGAAAAACATTTCGTGCTCATGGATCAAAAGAATAAAAATTGTTAAAATGTCATTATTACCCAAAGCAATTTACACATTCAATGCAATCCCTATCAAAGTTCCACCAGCATTCTTCTCAAAGCTAGAACAAGCTATCTTAAACTTCATATGGAACCACAAAAAAAAAACCGAGTAGCCAAAGTAATATTGAAGAAGAAAACAAAAATGGGAGGCATCACAATCCAGACTTTAGCCTCTACTACAAAGCTTTCATCATCAAGACTGTATGGGATTGGCACAAAACCAGACACATGGACCAATGGAATAGAATAGAGAACCCAGAATTGGACCCACAAGTATATGGCCAATTAATCTTTGACAAAGCAGGAAAGAGTATCCAATGAAAAAAAGACAGCCTCTTCAACAGGTAGTGTTGGGAGAGCTGGACAGCACCATGAAGAAAAATGAAGTTAGACCACTTTATTACACCATTCACAAAAACAAACTCAAAGTGGATAAAGGATCTGAATGTGAGACAGGAAACCATAAAAACCCTTGAGGGGAAAGCATGAAATAGCTTCCTAGGCCTCAATCCCAGCAATTTCCTCCTGGACACATCCCCAGAGGCAAGGGAACCAAGAACAAAAATGAACTACTGGGACCTCATCAAGATAAAAAGCTTCTGCAAGGCAAAGGAAACATTCAAAAAAACTAACAGACAACCTACAGAATGGGAAAAGACAGTGGCAAATGGCATATCAGATAAAGGGCTAGTATCCAAAATATACAAGGAGCTCACTAAACTCCATACATGAAAAATGAATAATCCAGTGAAGAAATGGGCAGAAGACCTGAACAGATACTTCTCCAAAGAGGACATCCAGATGGCCAACAGGCACATGAAATGATGCTCAGCGTCATTCAGCATCAGGGAAATACAAATCAAAACCACACTGAAATACCACTTCACACCAGTCAGAGTGGCTAAAATGAGCAAATCAAGAGACTATAGATGCTGGCGAGGATGTAGAGAAACGGGCACCCTCCTACACTGTTGGTGGGAATGTAAACTGGTGCAGCCACTCTGGAAACAGTGTGGAGGTTCCTCAAAAAACTATCGATAGAACCCAGCAACAGCACTGCTAGGGATATACCCAAAGGATACAGAAGGGCTGATGCATAGGAGTACATGTACCCCAATGTTCATAGTGACACTTTCTACAATAGCCATATCATGGAAAGTGCCTAAATGTCCATCACCTGATGAATGGATCAAGAAGATGTGGTATATATATACCATGGAGTACTATATGGCAATGAGGAAGAATGAAATATGGTCATTTGTAGAAAAGTGGATAGACCTAGAGGGTGTCATGCTAAGTGAAATAAGTCAGGCAGAGAAGGACAGACACCATATGATTGCGCTCATAGTTCTAATAGGACAAACCTAACAGAGGACCATAGGGAGCGGAAGGGGGAAAGAGAGCTGGAGAGAGTGAGGGACACAAATCATGACAGACCATTGAATACTAAAATTGAACCCTGGACTGAAGGGGGAGAGGGAGGGAGGAAAGGGAGTGATGGTCATGGTGAGGGGCACTTGTGGGAAGAAGCATTGGGTGTCATATGGAAACCAATTTGACAATAAACTATTATAAAAAATAAAATTAAATTAAAAATTGTGCTTCGTGCGCTGGTTGAATGATTATCTTTTAAGAACACCTTAGAGAGTTTTTTGCTTTGTTTTTGTTTTTGTTTTGTTTTGAGGTATTTTTGGCACTGAAAGCATGGTCTGTTCCTTCCTTTATAAAACTTCTGTAATCTTAGAAAATCCTCTTGAGGGGTTCTGTGTGTTCAGTCAGTTAAGCTTCCGACTGGTTTGGGTCATGATCTCCAGGTTCATGGGTTTTCAGCTCCGCGTAGGGCTCTATGCTGACAGCTCAGGGCCTGGAGCCAGCTTCAGATTCTGTGTCCCCCCCCCCTTTCTCTCTGACCCTCCCCAATTCATTTCTGTTTCTCTCTGTCTCAATAATAAATAAATATTAAAAAAATTTTAAATAAAAACAATTGATAGAATGGACCTGTCAGAGTAGCACTCTCTATCGTACCTCCCCCATCAAAAAGAGAAACAGAATGGGGAAAGTGGTAGGGAAAGAAGAAGCAGGGAGTGAGAATGAGCAGTGGGAAAAAAGGAAGGGAGAGAGAAGCTCGCTGATTGACTGGAGCCAACTATCTTGATGTGATTGCTCCTTGCAGAGGACTGATGTAAATGATTATGGTTACTGCACTGGGTGGAGTCTACCTCAAGGAGAAAGCAAAACTGACGTGACATAGAATCTTCAATCAACATTAGCTTCCATTGTTAGAACTAGCTTCAAATCAAAAAGAACTATTTTTTTTGAAAATTGGAAATACCATAGTTATCTCAGTGAAAACAGTGTTTTAAATATTTAAAAATTAGTCTTAATGTCTTTTTTACAACACTAGCACATCTGGGACAATCAATGCAATGAGTTAATGTGGTGAGAATTTGAATATGAATAACTCTGATCATTGCAATTACTTGCCAGATTTGCAGGTAATGTTTTTAAAGTGTGCAAAAGATATTTCATCAAAGATTTTCTTGATTATCTGTTTATCACTGTCATTTTCAAGAGAATCTCTCAACCGCAAACTCAGATCAGCAGCCTTGATGCCACTAGAGGGGGCTGAGGTGATTCGCAACTCCACAAAAAATCCTGCCCCCAGGGTTTACTACTCTTTGACCTTAGAGCTTCATAGAAAAGCTTTATTCCCAGGGCATAATCAATAACAGTAGAAACAAGTAGCAGCCAGGGAAGATAAATATGACTTCGTAAGGCTGTGATATCAGCTGGGCAAGAAGGAGCCCAGCCAAAAATTTAAAAGGAAGATCTAGGTAATTACATGTCCATGGTGGGCTAGGAGCCCCTCTGACATATTCCTGGGGAACTGGAATGGTATTCCCATGGTCAGGGCTATGTGAACAGTAAAGAAAAAACAAAAAGAGCCATGTGGATGCAGGAGTGATGCCTAGGAAGCCAGGACTAAAAATTAAACAAGAATTAAAACAAAGACACTTCACAGTGCATGGGATACAAACACAGAACTGGTCCTAGGAAGTCAGTAAACAAAAAACAAATCTAATCCCCAACAACAAAAATAGTACAACAAATAGTAGGGAGGTAGGAAGGATGATCAGATTTCAAAGTTACTAAAATATACATGTTGTATGTCCAGTTGTCAACAACTGTTAGGAGATATGCAAAGAAACACTGAAGTACAGTCTGTATACAGGAAACAACACAATCCAAAACAAAACAATCCAAAGATGTTTTAGTTAGACTTTAAATAAGCTCTTATAAATATGTTCAGAGAACTAAAGGAAGCCATGTTTAAAGAATTAAATTTGCTTTACCAAATAGATAATAGCAATAGAGTGAGAAATTTTTATAAAGAATCAAATAGAAATTTTTAGTTAAAAATACAATAAGTGAAATGAAAAATTCACTAGAGCGTCTCAACATCAGATTTAAGCAGACAGAAGAAAAGAACTAGGAAACTTGAAGATATGTTAATAGACATTATTGTCTAGAGAACAGAAAGAAAAGAAATGAAGAAAATAAAAAGAGCCTAAGATACTTATGGAACACCATCAGATGGACTGACATGTGCATAATGGGAATTTCAGAAGAAGAGAAAGATAAAGAAAAAGAAATATTTGAAGAAATAATGGTCAAAGCTTCCTAGAATTGATTACAGACATTAACCTACACATCAAAGAGGCTCAGCCAACTCTAAGTATAGTAAAAATAAAGAGATTTACACCTGGATACATTATAATCAAGCTGTAGAAAGCCAAAGACATAGAAATAATCTTGAAATCAACAAGAGAAGAGACTGCTCATGTTCAAGGGATCCTCCATAAACTTAATAGCTGACTACTCATCAGAAACCATAAAACAGTGTTAAAAAAAAAAAGAGAAAAGAAGCCCACTCTGTCAATCAAAAGTCTTAAATCAAGGAAACTTACCTTTCAAAAAGGTAACAGAAATAAACAAAATCCCAGGTAAATAAAAATATAGAAAATTAATCTATAGCAGACCTGCCCTTAAAATATCAAACTAAGTATTTCAGGGTGAGAAGACATGACATTACATGGTAACTTGAATCCACACAAATAAAGAAAGATCAGTAAAGGAAATTATATATGCAAATATAATAGAAAATATAATTTTTTTACTCTTTTCTTCTAATTGATTTTAAAAGGTAATTACAATATGAAAATCATTCTAAAACTATATTTTTGAGTTTACTAATGGTAATTTGTAGGATAATAATATCACAGTGTGGGAAGGACAGAATACTATACTAGAACAAAATTTCTATATGCTGTGGAAACTGAATTAGTAATAGAGTAAAACCTTGGATTGTGAGTAACTTGCTCAGTAGTGTTCTGCAAAACAAGAAAACATTTCTAACAAATTTTAATTTGAAAAACAAGCAATGTCTTGCAATATGAGAAGTACATGATGCCAAAGGCCACATGATCACAACTGAGCCAATGGTTCTTGAAATTCGCTTTGATATACAAGTGCTTTGGACTACAAGCATGTTTCTGGGATGAATTATACTTGAAAACCAAGGTTTTACTGTAATTTTAATTATATTGTTTCAATCTGAAACAAATATTTAATTTGTTAAATCCAGAGCAACCAGGAACAAAATAAGTAAAAGGAAAAATAGTAAATGATCCAACAAAGGAATTAAAGTGGTGCACTAGAAAATATCTAATAGAAAATAAGGCAAAAACAAATAACACAGGGACAAAAGACATACAAAAACAAATAGCAAAAGAGGAGATGTAAATATAATCACATCTATAATTACATTAAATGAAAAGTACTTAGCTCTCCAATCAAAAGGCACAGATTGTTCAGACTGGACTTTTTTTTTTTTCTTTTAAAGATCCCACTATATGGTGTCAATAAGAGACAGGTTTTAGGAGCATCTGAGTGGCTCCGATGGTTGAGCATCTGACTCTTTGATTTCCACTCAGGTCATGATCTGATTGAGCCCTACTGGAGCCTACCTAGGATTCTCTCTCCCTCCCACTCTGCCCCTCCTCCATCTCAATAAATAAATAAACAAAAAAAGAGTGACAGATTTTAAAGTAAAAAACACAAACACATTGAAAGTAAAGGGATGAAAACTATATACCATGCTTGCATACAGTACCCAAAAGACCACCAGAATGGTTAAAACAATAGCAGAAAAAATAACTTTAATGGAAAAAATATTACTACAGTCAGAGTGGGAAATCTATAATGACAAACAGTTAATTCTTCAGGAATATGTTACAATTAAAGACAGATATGTACCTAACATCAGAGCCCCAAAATATATGAAGCAAAAACTGTCATAATTTAAAGGAGAATAAGTTCACTAATAACAGTTGAAAATATCAATACTCTGCTCTCATTAACTTGTAAAAAGACATCAACAAGAATGCAGAACATCAACCAGAATGCAGAAGAAAAAAAAAAAACAGCACTCTCAACCAACCTGACTTGACTGACATCTATAAACACTTCACTCAACAACAGCAGAAGATACACAGATTCTTCAAATGCACATGCACTGTTCTCCAAGACAGTACATTTTCTGTGTCATGAAACACGTTTAATAATTTAAATTTTTTATGTTTTATTTATTGTTGAGAGAGAGAGAGAGAGAGAGAGAGAGAGAGAGAGCGAGCGAGAGCATGAGCAGGGGAGGATCAGAGAAAGAGGGAGTCATAGAATCCAAAGACAGGCTCCAGGCTCTGAGCTATCTGTCGGCACAGAGCCCGACGCGGGTCTCGGGCCCACAAACCATGAGATCATGACCTGACCCGAAGTTGGACGCTTATTTGACTGAGCCATTCAGGCCCCCAAGTTTAACAATTTTAAAGAGATTGAAACTGCATAAAGTATGTTTTCAAAACACACTGGAATTAAATTAAATATTAATTGCTGAAACCAGCAATAAATATTTTTTTAGTTTTTAAAGGTTTATTTACTTATTTTTGAGAGAGAGAGAGAGAGAGAGAGAGAGAGAGAGAGAGAGAGAGAGAGGGCAGGGGTAGGCTGGAGAGAGAGGAAGAGAGAGAATCCCAAGCAAGCTCCGCACTATCATCACGGATCCTGATGTGGGGCTCAAACTCACAAATCGTGAGATCATAACCGACCTGAAACCAAGAGTCTCTGAACCAACCAGGCACTACCAAACCAGGACACTTTTAAGAGGGGCTCAATACTGATAATTACACCAGGCCAAAAGGCATAAATGAAAACTAATGAGCAAATCAATGCACGTGTGCATCCTGCCTTTAGCAGGGAACCCACCAGAAAGTTTCCCATAGTTCCTCTACTCTGCTTAAGTTATGTCCATGGTGAAGCTTACCTCACCCTGTAGACTTTCAAGTGTGTAACACATCTTCTAGAACAATTTGAGTTGGGGCATTTCACTTTATTTTCAAATGAATTAATCTTAAATTCACTATGCCCTGTCCTTATTTAAAAAAAAAATGCTTAAATGCACAGATAGTTAGAATTTTTGACTTTTGAATTAAATCCACATGACAAAAGATCGGCTATGAGAACTTTAAAGAAAAGCTTGGCTTTTTCCCTTTGTTACATTTGGCTACTGACTTTGTCTTGGCCTTGAGGATGCTTGGCATTTTAAAATGGTTAATTTCTAGTTATAGTGTCTGCCTGGAAATTCCATACTTTTTTAGAAATATATATCATTCTAAATTCCAAATAGCCTAAAACCTGGATATGGTAAATAAGAGGTGGAATGAGATATATTCCACTTTTCTCACCTATTATTTTGCTTACAGGGGTGAACTAATGAAGACTGACAGTGTGGAGACTGTCTAAGCAAATTCAAAGTCTATAGATCAGGCCATCAGGAAGGGACAGTCAGAAGCAGGCTGAAACTCCATGGGTACAGGCCAAAGCTGTTGGGAATCCTATTTCTCTCTTTCTTTCTCGTTCTGTGTCTCTAAAAAGTCTCAATCCTGCTTTCAAAGCTTTCCATATGATTAGGTCAAGTCCAGTGAGGATAACCTCTCTAACTTAAGCTAGACTGATTGGGAACTTGACATCTTCATAACAGCACCAAGATTAGTGCTTGATTAAATAATTAGGGACAGTAGCCTAACCAAGTTTACACATCAAAATGCTACTACAGTCTACCCTTTGTCAACTTAGCACCCATACATTTCTCCTTAAACTATAATCTCCAAATAAAGATAATAACAAAGTTATATTTCTGCATAACATGATACAACTAATCTACCTACAACCAAATACACACCAACACTTTCCCCAGATGACTACACAAAGTCTTTGGGTACTATTCACTCATCTTGATATCTTATAACTTAAATAATGAGATATGAAATTCACTACAGTCAACATTTTTATTAGATGAGGGGATAATAAGGAGGAAAATATTTATATATGTATACAAAAGTATTCACACTAAAATAAAGAAGAAATATTCATAACTATTAGTCATCATATCTGAAATTGACCTCATGGTTTGTGCTGGTATTTACAAATATCTCCTCAGGAATAATTTCATATTTGCTTTACTCTTGGTAAGCATTTCAGCTGATGAAGTGAACCAGATGCTTTCCTGATAGGTGTCTATAATTAGCAGTCCTGTCTGAATTGGGTTGTTGAAGTTTTCTGCTGGCTTTAATCACAGGACATGAGAGTACTAAAAGATGCCTTAAGAGAACTCCAGTATTTCAGATATACTTTTCCTTACTTCTATTATGAAATAATAGTCCAATTTCTCCTTGGTAATCAGGATTAGTCAACTCAGGCAGCACAGTGACTCTTTTTTGGCCTATTAATTCAGAAGCATGAGGAGCCCAAAATGGCTAGCTGCCAGTCTCATCTTTCAGTTTTCAAAGAAATCATTGTTATGCCCTTTGGTGGAAGCATTCCTTTCTTTGGAACTTATACCTCTAGACCAACAGAGTCTAAGGTCAAGAGATGGGAACCAAGATTTTGCTAGGTATTATCAATTAACTGGTGTCATAGCTGAGTCTTTACAGGGTATTGTCTTATTTGGTTCTGGTTCCTATAAAAAGTTATCAGAGACTAGGGGGCTGAAACAACAAACACCTATTTCTCAAAGTTCTGGATGATGGGGAAGTCCAAGGTCAAGGCACTGGCACAAGGCTCTCTGCTGAGAGCCCACTTACTGGTTTTCAAATGGATGTCTTTTCATTAAATCCTCATTATAGAGGAGAGAAGAAAGAAAGAAGAAAGAAAGGAAGAAAGAAAGAAAGAAAGAAAGAAAGAAAGAAAGAAAGAAAGAAAGAAGAAAGGAAGGAAGGAAGGAAGGAAGGAAGGAAGGAAGGAAGGAAGGAAGAAAGAAAGAAAGAAAGAAAGAAAGAAAGAAAGAAAGAAAGAAAGAAAGAAAGAAAGAAAAGAAAGAAAGATCTCTTCTTTATTAAGGACACTAATTCCATCATGAAGGTTCCACTCTCATGACCTAATAACTTCCTGAAGTACCTCCTAATATCATTACAGTGGGGTTAATATTTCAACATATGAATTTTAGATGAATACAAACATTTAGTAGTAGTAATAGTCTATACTACTATTCTACCATTCTATTAAGAAAGCTGCTATAGGATAACAAGGAACATAGTAACATCAATAAATTCCATGAGTGTAGGCCCATTGTCGTACTTTATTTGTTGTGAAGTGAACTTCTTGATCAAATGCAATGCTGTCTAGAATTCCATGGTAGTGGATAAGGAATTCTGTTAAGTCTACAGAAAGTGGTTTTGGCAGAATTATTATGGGCAGGGAGAGCAAATTTATATCCAGAGCAAGTGTCTATTCTAGTAATAACAAAATGCTGTCCCTTTTATAAAGGGAGCAGTCCAATGTAATCAGTCCTTCACCGGGGAGCTGGCTGATCACCATGGGAACTGGTGCCATATTAAAGACTCAGTGTATCTCTCTGTCACTGGAAGATTGGGCTCTTAGCAGTGGCTGTGGCCAAATTGGCCCATTTGAGTGAAAGTCCATGTTGCTGAGTCTACATACAACCTCTTTTCTTCCCACCATGGCCTATTAGTCAATGGTATGAGCAGCTTAAGAAAGAGGCTGTCTAGATCCTAATTATGGGTTTTATTGTCTACTTACTTACTAAAATTCATCTCTGCTGAGGTCATATGCTGGTGAGCATTCACATGTGACATATATATATATCCCTTCTGTACATATATGTAAAATTATTTCCACATACATCTTCCTTAGACCACCTTGTTGCCAATATTCTACCTGTATTTCCTCCAAGTCTCAGATCATCCAGTCATACCACTAGTCATAGCCCATGAAATAGAACAGACTCAAATGTCTGGACATCTTTCCTTCCAAATGAGCATGAGGATTCAAGTATCTTCCCTTTTTTGGATTGGAAAGGTGATTTCTGTGGAATAGGTATGACATAAAGCTCAAGAGTTTTATACAAGGGGTGGAAGTGGGAGTGAGTAGGTGTAGCTAGAAAAAGACAACATGAGATATCCTAGTGGTAAGGGAACTATTCTATATCTTGATTGTATTAATATCAATACCTTGGCTATATGTTGTACGATCATTTTGTAAGTTGTTATCTGTGGAAGAAATTAATTTAAGAATACATGAAATTTATTTCTTTGTATTATTTTTTATAAGTTCATGTGAATCTAAAATTATATAAAGATAAAAATGCTTAATTAAAAAGCCCATGCCTTTTCTAATTAAAAAAATACAGAGAAAAAAAGACCAAACGAATGTTAAATTAAATACAAATTGAATTCTATACCCAGTACAACTATATTTTTAAAGAAGAAAATACAGCAAAGACATATTTAGGTTAATAAAATCTCAGATCTAATGGCAAATGATCCTCTTAGAGGAAATTCTAGGGGATGGAAAAAGATCCTAGAAGGAAGTTCTGATACAAAGAAAGGAATATGAGCAAAAATTCACACACAAACAATTTAAACATTGCCTACTGCGTGGGAAGAACACAAAAGATAAAAATGGACAACTAACTATAGCATACAATGTAGCAGGAAGAGTGTGCCTAATTTGAGTTAGAATATCCTAGGTACTTATGTTATCTTTGATGAAGTAAAGATTTCATTGCTTTTAAACCTGAGAAGCCTCAGGAACTTTCATTAAAGTAAATGATGGTGAGTATTCAGTACATTTAATTTTGGATCTGAAATGAAAAGGGTGTGAATAGTGTAGAATAGTGCAAAAATCTTAAATACTGTGACAAAAGAGAATGAATAAAACTAGAAGATGAGAAAAGGAAGGAGAGAGAAAGGGGAAAGTAGAACTACTTCACTGATTGTTATAGAGGTAATAGGCAAAAGAGAATGGCATTCAAAACAGCCACACCAGAGATAAAATGTATTCTAAAATAAATTCCAAAAAGAACAAGAAGATATACCACATATAGAAAGTTGGGACCTGGTATATAGTGAGTCTTATTATAATGGTAAAGGAAAATATTTATAAATAGGCTTATAAAGCAGAACCCAATTTTATGTTCTATTGAAATTTCCATAAAACCAAGTGATCCAAAAAGGCCAAATATAAAAGTAACAGCAAAGATATAGAAGATAAATAAAAACGGGAAGAAATCAGGGTCTGAAATCCTGGCATTGGACAAGGTAGCAATAAAACATCAAGTATCTTAACATGACAAGCCACCACTACAAACAAAGATATAACAGAATACCTAGAAATACTGTAAAGAGTACAACCATCTGCCATACAAAGCAGAAACGGCAGGGGATGAAAGAAGACAGAGATATAAATACATAAATATGAGAAACTGTAACAAAACAATACTATAACAAAATAAATCTAGAGTACAAAAAAATAAGTAAAGGTAAAAAAATCCACACCACTAAACAGTAGAATGAGGTAGGTCTTATGGATATATATTGAATATTAATTGCTTATAATTAAGAGTATAATTTCTAGGGGTCCCTGAGTGGCTCAGTAGGTTAAGTGTCCGACTCCTGGTTTTGACTCAGGTCATGATCTCACAATTAGTAGAATTCGGCCCCACATCAGGCTGTGCGTTGAGAGTACGGAGCCTGGTTGGGATTCTCTTTCTTTCCCTGTCTCTCTGCTGCCCCCCACTCCCCATTTGTGCGCATGCACGCACTCTCTCACTTGTTCTCTCTCTGTTTCTCTTGCAAAAAAATAAAAAATAAAAGAATATACTTTCTTTTCAAATAGACATGGAACAGCAGCAAAATTAACCACTTATTAGGTTACTGATTGATATTAAAAATATCAGCAAATACTTAGAGTAGAAATTTCATGAATAGTACTTTGGCCATAAGTAATAAAACTAGAAAATAAAAACAAAAATCAAGGAGCACCTGGGTGGCTCAGTTGGTTAAGCATCCGACTTCGGCTCTGATCATGATCTCACCTCAGAGAGTTCAAGCCCCATCTTAGGCTCTGTGCTGACAGCTCAGAGCTTGGAGCCTCCTTGGGATTCTGGGTTTCCCTCTCTCTCTACCTTTCCCCACTCACACTTTGTCTCTCTCTCTCAAAAATAAATACACATTAAAAATACTTTTAAAAAACTTCAAGGGGCACCTGAATGGCTCAGTTCGTTAAGCATCCAACTTGGGCTCAGGTCATGATCTCACTGTTTGTGAATTTGAGCCCTGCATCAGTCTGTGCTGACAACTCAGGACCTGGAACCTGCTTCAGATTCGGTGTCTCCCTCTCTCTTTGCTCCTCTCCTACTGTGGTCTGTCTCTCTTTCTCTTAAAAATAAATAAAACCTTAAAATTTTTCAAAAAAGTCTCTTCTAATTAAAAATTTAAAAATTCTTCTATTAAGTACAACAGTAATGAAAGAAGGATATAAAAATTGCCAAAATTAAAACAATCAAATGTAATTTAAAATTACATTTAAAAGTGTATAGGATATATTTAAAGCATATCAGAAGAAAATTCATATTCTTAAACACATATTGTTAAAATGTAAAAATGCAAAAAAAGAATTAAATTCTCACTCAAAAAGCTAGAAGTAGAACAATGAAATAGAGGGGCTCCTGAGTAGCTCAGTTGGTCAAGCGTCAGACTTTAGCATAGGTCATGATCTCGTGGTTCATGGATTTGAGCCACGTGTTGGGCTCTGTGCTGGCAGCTCAAAGCCTGGAACCTGTCTCTGAATTCTGTGTCTCCCTTTCTCTCTGCCCCTCCCCTGCTTACTCTCTCAAAATTAAACAGTGAAAAATTAAAAAATAAAACACAATGAAACAAACCTAAAAAAAGCACACAGTAAGTATAAAGATAAAAACATAAATTAATTATGTAGAGTATTTAAAAACAGTAGATCTTGTCATCTGAGAAAAGTGAAAGCTTGACTTCTTCTTTGCCCGATTCTGTTAAATTTCCTTTTGTTGCCTGATTGCTGATGCTAGGACTTCCAGCACTATGCTAAACAACAGTGGTGAGAATGGACATCCTTATCGTGTTCCTGATCTCAAGGGGAAAGCTCTTAGTTTTTCCTCTTTGAGGATGATATTAGCTGTGGGCTTTTCATAAATGGCTTTTATAATGTTTAAGTAAGTTCCTTCTATCCCGACTTTCTCGAGGGTTTTTATTAAGAAGGGATGTTGTATTTTGCCAAATGCTTTTCCTGCATCTATCGACAGGATCATATGGTTTTTGTCTTTTCTTTTGTTAATGTGAAGGATCACATAATGGATTTGTGAATATTGAGCCAGCCCTGTAACCCAGGAATGAATCCCACTTATTATGATGGATAATTCTTTTTATATGATGTTGAATTCGATTGCTATTATCCTGTTTGTAGGAGTTTCCTGGAGAGACGACAAGCCAGATGCAACGATGTTTCCAAAGGCTGCCAGCAGCTAATGGAAACGGGGATGTTCCCAAACCCCAGGAACGTGACTGTGCTTCTTGGTGGAAGTGTGAACTGTCCCAAAGAGGCTGGGCACCGTGACCTCTGAGCAGTCCCAGCAAGACTTGGTACTGTGGAAAGGGATGGTCCCAGGAAGGCTGGGCACCATGGACGCCCCCGAAAGAGATGAAGAAGGACCAAGAGCTGAAGGCTAATGGCAAACTTCATTGGGAACAGCATCTTATTTTATACCCTCCTTGCAAGCCTGGAGAGCAGGGTAAACATTTAGTCAGCAGTAAATGTTTAACTAGAACAATAGAGACAGTCATAGAGTGGGCAGAGCAGGAGGAGCTTACAACTGTGTGTGGGTATATCTTGTAGCTTCTTGTCACTCTTGGCTGATGACCAGGAAGGCTCTGTCCTGCACGTCCTCCTGGGACTTCATCAAGTCCCTTGTTCCCAGCATTCTGGGAGCAGAAGTCTGATAAGGATGTTTCATACACAAGGACAGTGCTTGGCAACTAAGGTCCAATGTTTTATTTCCCAACACTTGTTGAGTATTTTTGCATCTGTATTTATTAAGGATGTTGGCCTCTAGTTCTCTTTTTTTTGTTGGGCCTCTGTCTGGCTTAGGAATCAAAGTGATATTTGCTTCATAGAATGAGTCTGGAAGCCTTCCTTCCATTTCTATTTTTTGGAATAGCTTGAGAAGGATGGGTGTTCACTCTGCTTTAAATGTCTGGTAGAATTCCCCTGGGAATCCATCCAGCCCTGGGCTTTCATTTGTTGGGAGATTTTTGATAACTGATTCAAGTTCTTCACTGGTTATGGATCTGTTCAGATTTTCTATCTCTTTCCATTCGAATTTTGGTAGAGCATGTCTGTTTAGGAATTTGTACATTTCTTCTAGATTGTCCAGTGTGTTTGCATATAATTTTTATAAAACTCTGATGATTGCCTGTATTTCTCAGGGATCAGTTGTAATAGATCCATTTTCATTAATGATTTAGTCTATTTGGGTGTCCTCTCTTTTCTTTCAGAGGAGCCTAACTAGAGGTTTGTCAATCTTGTTTATTTTTTCAAAAAACCAACTCTTGGTTTCATTGTTTTTGGTTCAATTGTTTTTGTGAATACTCTACATCAAAAACCCATTGACTCCACCAGTAACCTTCTAGAACTGATCCATGAATTCAGTATAGTCACAGGCTACAAAATCAATGTACAGAAATTGGTTGCATTTTTTTACACCAAAAATGAAACAACAGAAAGAGAAATCAAGAAACAGATACCATTCACAATTGCAAAAAAATCCATAAAATACCTAGGAATAACCCTAAACAAAGATGTAAAAGACCAGCATGTGAAAACTATAGAAGACTTATAAGGAAATTGAAGAAGACACAAAGAAATGGAAAAGTATTCCATGCTCATGGATTGGAAGAATAAATCTTGTGAAAATGTCATTACTACCCAAAGCAATCTACAAATTCAATGCAATCCCCATCAAAATTGCACCAGCATTCTTCTCAAAGCTAGAACAAACTATCTTAAAATTCGTATGGAACCACAAAAAATCCTGAATATCCAAATATTGATGAAGAAAACCAAAACGGGAGGCATCATAATCCCAGACTTTAGCCTCTACTACAAAGTTGTCATCATCAAGACAGTATGGTATTGGCACAGAAACAGACACATAGAGCAATGGAATAGAATACAGAGCCCAGAACTGAACCCACAAGTGTATAGTCAATTAATCTTTGACAAAGCAGGAAAGAGTATCCATTGGAAAAAAGCCTCTTCAATAGGTGATGTTGGGAGAGCTGGACAGCACCATGAAGAAAAATGAAGTTAGACCACTTTATTACACCATTCACAAAAACAAACTCAAAATGGATAAAGGATCTGAATGTGAGACAGGAAACCATAAAAACCCTAGAGGAGAAAGCATGAAATAGCCTCCTAGACCTCAATCGCAGCAATTTCCTACTTGACACATCCCCAAACGCAAGGGAATCAAGAACAAAAATGAACTACTGGGACCTCATCAAGATAAAAAGCTTCTGCACTGCAAAGGAAACAAACAAACAAAAAAAACTAACAGGCAACTGACAGAATGGGAAAAGATAGTGGCAAATGGCATATCAGATAAAGGGCTAGTATCCAAAATATACAAGGAGCTCACTAAACTCCATACATGAAAAATGAATAATCCAGTGAAGAAATGGGCAGAAGACCTGAACAGATACTTCTCCAAAGAGGACATCCAGATGGCCAACAGGCACATGAAACGATGCTCAGCGTCACTCAGCATCAGGGAAACACAAATCAAAACCACCTCACACCAGTCAGAGTGGCTAAAATGAACAAAGCAAGAGAATATAGATGCTGGTGAGGATGTGGAGAAACAGGCACCCCTCTACACTGTTGGTGGGAATGTAAACTGGTACAGCCGCTCTGGAAAACAGTGTGGCGATTCCTCAAAAACCTATCAGTGGAACTCCCATATGACCCAGCAATAGCACTGCTAGGGATCTACCCAAGGGATACAGAAGTGCTGATGCATAGGGACACATGTACCTCAATGTTCATAGCAGCCTTTCAACAATAGTTAAATCATGGAAAGAGCCTACATGTCCATCACCTGATGAATGGATCAAGAAGATGTGGTATATACATATATACAATGGAGTACTACATGGCAATGAGGAAGAATGAAATTTGGCCATTTGTAGAAAAATCGATGGACCTAGAGGGCGTCATACTAAGCGAAATAAGTCAGGCAGAGAAGGACAGATACCATATGTTTTCACTCATAGGTCTAACAGGAGAAACCTAACAGGAGACCATGGGAAGGGGAAAGGAGGGAAAGAGTTGGGGAGACGATGTGAGGCAAATGATGAGAGACTTTTGAATGCTGAGAACAAACTGAGGGCTGATGAGGTAGGGGGGAAGTTAAAGGTGGGTGATTGCCATGGAGAGGGGCACTTGTGGGGAAGAGCACTGGGTATTATATGGAAACCAAATTGATAATAAACTATTTAAAAAATTTAAAAAACAGTAGATCTAATTAATGAACCCAAACTCTGGTGATGAATAAAATTAAATGTAAAATCCATGTAAAGAGAAATGATACTATATATACAGAGAAAAAAAGAAGTCAATACAAAAGGAAACTACTTAGCACATTTTTATTAAAAATCATGGAAACAGGAGCACTGGTGTGGCTCAGTTGGTTGAGTGCCCGACTCTTGATTTCAGCTCAGGTCATGATCTCAGGATCCTGGAAATTAAGCCTCACTTCAGGCTCTGCATTGAGTATAGAACCTTTCCGTCTTCTCTCCTCCCTCCCCAATTTGGGCATGCACACACACATTCTCTCTCTCAAAATAAATAAATAAACATTAAAAAAAACACAGATATATTAGAAGATTTCTTGGAGGAAATACAGTTTACTAAAATTAACCTCACTAAAGATAGATAGCTTTACCTTAAGGATGCCACTTTCCATATGGGGGAAAAAGAACTTTATCAACATACTTCTACACACACACACATACACACACACACACACACACGCACACACACACACACGCACACACACACACAGGAGCTAGGTGTCTTCACAGGAGAATTCTACTAAACTTTCAAAGACATATAATTCTAATGCTAAAAACTTGTTCCAAAACATGGACAATGAAGAGATACTTTAAACTTTATTTTCAAATGTGTAAGAATGATTTAGTAATGGGAAATTCAGTATTATTTTTCACCATGTCAATAATGTCTGAAGAATAGATTATCTCCACTCATGCCACAAAAGTGTGACAAATTTTAACATGCATTCCTGATTGAAAACAACAACAGCAACAACAGCAACTCAAAAAATATTCAGTAATGGGTATCTCTTCATTCTCCATCTATCTGTTTCCTATGAAGGTATCCTACAGATTTTCCGTTATGATTTGGGATAAGAAATTTTCTCCACTACTTCCTTTACTCCTTATCATTATAAAGAAGGTATTAGCCACTGCAACTAGACAAACAAAAGCTATTGAAGGCATCAAAACTGGGAATGATAAATTTATCACTGTTTGCAAATAATGAAGTAGTGAAACTGGAAGGCACTAGAGAATCAATGATAAAATTAACTTAAACAAACATCAAGAGAATTCAGAAAGCAATTAGGATATAGGAATAATATAAAAATATTTAAATGTATTAATAATAACCAATTAGAAAAGAAAACCCCATTTAGAACAGAAAATTTTTAAAAAGAAAATTTTTATAAACAAATAAGAAATATGTAAATCCTATATGAAGTACAAATAAACAAATATAAAAAATATTCCCCATTATTGGTTAAGACAACTCAACATCATAAAGATGTCATTTCTTCCTAAATTAATTTATCTATTTAATAAAACTTCAATAAAATATGAAGAAAGTTTTTTTCCTGCAGCTATAAAAGTTGAGAGTACAGTTAATTTGGAAAAATAAATATGTGAGTTTACATAAATATGTGAGTTTACTCTTACAGGAAGAGTAAGAGCCACACCAATTCAAACAGATGTTAAACATAGTACAAAGTGTCTATAATTGAAATGGTGGTACTAGCACATTAGTAGTAAAACAACCATTAGAAGTGAATGAACATTCAAAACCACATACAGTACATATAGAAATTAATTATATAATAATAGTGATATTTTCAAAGCAGTGGGGCAAAATAGAACTTGGGGAGATCTGGATAACCATTTAGAAAATATTAAAATTACAATCATACCTCAAACAGTACACAAGAATGCACTCCAAATAGACCAGAGACAAAAATGTAAAAAATGCAATCACATAGGCAATGGCATAAATCATGGGTGAATTTTTAAAAATGTTTTATTTATTTTTAAGACTTAGAAAGTGCACACAATTTGGGGAAGAGTGGTGAGAAGGTACAGAGGATCCGAAGCAGTCTTAAGCCTGATGTGGGGCTCAAACTCATCAATCCCGAGATCATGACCTGAGCCAAACAGAGGCCCAACTGACTGAGTCACCTAGGTGCCCCATGGGTGAATTGTTTTATAACTTGGCTATAAGGGAAAGGTTTCCAACTACAGTAAAACCTTGGTTTGCAAGCATAATTCATTTCAGAAACATGCTTGTAATCCAAAGTACTTGTATATCAAAGCGAATTTCCCCATAAGAAACAATGGAAACTCAGATAATTCATTCCACAACCCAAAGATATTCATATAAAAATGATTACAATACTGTAATATAATACAAAATAAAAAAGAAAATACAAGCTATAAAGAAAAATAAAAAAAATTAACATGCACTTATTTTTTAAACCCTTTGTGGCTGGTGTGAGGAAGACAAGAGGAAGGAGTATTATTGTGCAGGATGACTTTCACTGTCACTAATGGAATCACTGCTATCTATCTACTGGTTCAATTGAATCTTTTTCTGAACGGAGGCCATTGCATATGCTTGCATGGATGTTAACTACAGCACAGTATTAATAAACTCGTGTTGTATACTGTCTTTAATGTAACTGGCAATGAGGCAGCAGAGGAAAAGGTCTATATCTGCAGGCAGCTTGACCTAGAATGAAGCAAAGCATTCTAAGCTTACTCTTATATGGAAAAGCAAATGACTATCCATGGATGCTTTGAAGTGATAAACAATACACTAGTGTCAGTTGTTCTGGCACTAGTTCTTAAAAATCACTGATTTCTGCCAAACACTGAGGTTTGGGACTGAGCATCTGAGCATGGGAGATAATCACCCACAATCCTGCAGTGGGAGAGCGAAAACCATTGGCTCAGTTGTGATCATTGACATTCAGCATTACATACTACTAGTATTGCAAGACATTGCTCGTTAATCAAATTAAAATTTGTTAGAAATGTTTGCTCATCTTGTGCAACACTCGCAGAACAACTTACTTGCAATTCAAGGTTTAACTGTATACCCAAATCATGATGCAATAAATTATTGATAAATTTGACCACAGAAATACTTTAAAAATTTTCACAATGAGAAAGACTTGATCAAGTCAAATGAAAAATGACAAGTGGGAAAGAATTATTTGTAACATACACTATAGAAAAATAGCTATGATACATAAAAATATTAATTCTTAAAATATAAGGATAAGATATGAAGAAATCTCACAGAAAAAATCTGCAAAAAGCATAAGAAAACAATTTGCTAAAAAACGAAATGGCCATAAACATTTCAAAATGTTCAGTTTACCCACAAGAAAAATGCACATGTTGGGATATCATTTCTCTCCTCTTAGTTCAACATACTAGGAAATGCACTGTATTGTCAAAGCTAAGGAAATACACAGTTTTGATAGTTGGAATGAAAAATGAAGGAAATGGACACTCCTCCAAAATTATGAAAATAACAAAACAATGGTATAAGATCCAGCATTACATGCAGTTGCAAAAGATTGGAAACTACTAAAATTCTCCAACAAAGTAGAATAATTAAAAAATGGTAGTATTTACACAGAGTAGCTGTGTAAAATGAATAAGAGTTGCATTAATCGCCATAAAGTGGTTTACCAGATATATTATTGAAGAAGTTAAAGAAGCAAAAAATTTTATCTAACATGTAATATAAAAAAGGGAGTGAAAAAAATAGTTATCTACCTATTTAATTTTGTAAAAAAATAAAGTGGAAATTCATGGCACACATTATATATATGAGGAAATGATGGGATGGAATGACACTCTTCTGGGTGTTCCTTACTCTTTTCTATATACTTTTGACTTTGGGAATCATGTTAATATTTTACATATTAAAAAATAAATTTCTACCACAAGAGAAAATAAAAAATCTACCACAAAGAGAAAAAATAAACTAAAGCTGAATACAATAGAAACAAATGAACTCAGCTCAATTTAAATTAATACTTTTTTCCCCCCCGGGGGGGAAAAAAACAAAGAAACAAAACAAAAAAAACCCCTAAACCAAGTAACTTTTGGACATAGTATTTTGATTTTTCTCTTGTATTCTTAGCTTAAAGAGACAGACAAAAACATATGAAAAGAAACCTTGAACTCAATCTAGGCATCTGCTTTTCATTGTAGTATGATTACAGGAATTCTGAAACTACCTTGGTTATATTGTAGGGTTGAGCAAATTAATAAGCACATTAATTTTGTTGAGAATTGGGAGTCTTAATGTGGAAGAAGAGAGTTACATAGGGGAAGTGCAAAGGCAAGAATGCTACAGGAACCATTGTATATTCATTAATTCAATAATATGATATGATAGTGTAGTATATACTATATATTCTAGCTCAGTTCTCTATAAAGCCTCAAAGCAATAGCACTTCAGAACAATTTGATCTTGTTTTCTAAATATCATTCCCAATTAAAAGGAACCAGGAACAAATTGTGGCTTCAAGGAAAATGAAATAATGAGTGGGTCTGGAAAAATCTCATAAGTAAGAATGTGCTCAAAACTATATTGGGGACATAGGCCACATACTAAAAGGAGTCAGGAGACATCTTAAAGAGGCTCTATTCTAAATCTTGGATAATATGAGAGTAACAATAAATAATTATAGCAATGAATTAAATGCATTGTGTAAGGCAAGAAACCATGAATGTATGCTGTAAATAATAAGAGGAAAGTGCTTTCTTAATAGCACACCAACTCATAAGTGTAGAAAGAACAAGAAAATCACCTTGTTCAACTAGCAGGCAAGAACTATCAATGCAAGCTAAAACTAAAATAGTTAAATGGTTTCAAAGAATTTGTCCCCCAAAATAGCTCATAATTCAAAAAGAAAACAACAGCAACGAAGTAACTTCAGTGGAGAAACAGATAGCGATTTAGCCACATGATCAACATGATCCATAATAGGACAAACCAACAGTATGTGCCTCTTCTGTGATTCACTGAGAAAAGCAACATTATTTATGCTGGATTTCTGCCAAAAATGCATCTTTTGAATCTGAACAAGAAAACAGCATAGAGAGCCAAACTGAGGTGCATTCTACAAAATTAACTTCGCTACTGAAATAATCGATGTTTTGAAAGACCAAGAAAAGACAAGAAATGTTCTAGATTAAAAACAGAATAAAGGGACACAATAACTGATAAACTGTGCAACCCTGAATGCAATCTTAGAGTATATAAGGGTAAATGTTATTAAAGATGTAATTGGGACAATTAGTGAAATTTGACTATTAACTGTAAATTATGTCATATGGAATTTTTGTATTATTTTTATCAGCTTATTTTTTTAACCTTGTGAAAAATTTGGAGTTGATAGTTTAAAATTTTTTGGGTAATCTTAGTTCTATAAAAATGCAAACAGCCTAGAGCAACCAAAGAAATAAATTCAAAGCACCAAAAATAATACTATTAAGAACAATTTTAAAGTCTTAGTAATTTTAAAAAGTGTGGTAATAGTGCAAGTATAGACAAAGAGATTAAGAGAATAGAGCCCAGAAAAAAAAAATATGCATTCATATAGGCTGACCTGATTTATGCAAATGCAAATTTAGGGTAAAAAGATGGTGTTTTAAATAAATCATGCTAGGTCAGTTAATTGTCAGCATAAAAAAACCAATGATGCATAAATAAAATAGTACACTAAAACAAATTACAAATGAAATCTAGACCTAAAAGAGAAGTTTTCTTCTAACACTTTTAGAAGAAAACATGCTGGACTATATTTACAATGTCTGAGTAAGCAATGGTTTATTGCACAAGAACACAAAGCAAAAATATTCATAAAATGCAATTAAGAGAATAGTAAAGGCAAATGACTGAGAGAAGATATTCATTGAATACACATTAAATGACTCATATAAAAATATATAAAAAGCTTCTATAGATGAAAAGAAGACGAACAGTCTAGTTTTAAAATGGGCAAAAGACTTGGATGACACTTTACAAAAGCTATTCCAATGGCTAGTAAGAATCTGAAAAAGCTCAGTGAAATTAAAATTGGAATAAAATATCAGGATGGGTTTAATTAAAAAGAATGATAGGCCACATTTCACTGAAGTTATATATAGAACTCATTCATAGCTAATGATGGTAAAATGATACAACTATTTTGAAAATCTATTGGTAATATTTATTATTATGAAACATATACCTTCCCTGTGATCTAAAAATTCCATTTTTAGTCAGATAACTAAGAGAAATGAGCACATACATCCACCAAAAACATATACCAATATGTTCATGTCAGTTAAATATTATGTGGTATTTTGAATACCACAGTGAAATACCATGCACAGCAATAAAACATAAGGAGTGACTGCTACATGCAACAACATGGATACATCTTGCAGACACTACACTGGGTGAGATAAACCCAGTTTATAGAGTATTTAAATATAGTTAAATAGAACATTCTACATAATTCTATATGAGCTTCAAGAGCAGCCAACCACAGTTTACTGTGACAGAAGACCGAATAATGTTTACCTAGAGTCAGTATTGACTGGGAAGGTGGCCCAGCCACTGGGAGGCAGCACCTGGAAAATGTCCTATATCTTTATCTGGATGATATACACATGCTATTTTTATACATATGGCATATATATGTGTAAACAATTCATTGAGCCATAATTTTAAGATGAGTTCATTTTGTTGAATGTGTTCCTTTGATAATATTTTTAAGTGTGAAGAAAAAATTTTTAAAACAACTTTGAGACATCATAATACAATTGAGAAGTATAATTTTGTGAGCAGGAGAGATTTTATTCAAACAAAAATCCAGAAGCAATAAAGAATAAGGTGTAGAAGTGATGCAGTGGTCCAGTTATATTCAGCACATTGACTCGCTCTGCTCCTTTGCACCGGTAGGAGGTGAAGAGAGGTAAAGAAAGGAATCCTGAGAGGTATTTCTCTGAGATGCCGCAAGAGGATCCCTAACCAAGGCAGCCAATCTGGGCGCCTCCTCCGGTTCCTTCCCGCCTCCTGCAGAGATGCTGCTCAACCCACACTCTGCGCGGGCCAGCCCAGGTCTATCCCCGGAAATCTTGAGTCTGGATCTGATGCAAACACTCGAAACCAACAGCATGCACTGCTAGATGCTTGATATTTACCGAAGTGCATGTGCTATCCATCCCCAACCCTTACGTCTTATGTTACATTTTATTTTTTCTTTCTTTTCCTTTGATTTGGGATTGAATCCAAGTCCCGAGCACCTAAGTGGAACTGTCAGTTTCTCTGGTGCTGAAGCTGAAGAGAGCTGAGGCAAAACAGAGTGAATACTGCGCATGCTCTGTAAAGTCCCCCCCCCCCCCCCCCCCCCCCCCCCCCGCCACCCCGTTCTGTCTCTCTTTCTCTCTCTCAGGCTTTCTCCCTTCCTTTCTCCCTCCCCTTCCTCTCCTCCCTTTACATCAAACTGGACAAAGAGAAAAATCAAAGCCTAAAAGTTTGTCCTTTGAAGATTCTTGTCTTTTATACTTATGCCCAGAAAGCTTGCTTTAGATTTTCCTTCCTCTCAATTCAGGTTACTTACGAGAAAAGGAGAGAAAGAAGGAAAGAGAAAGGAAAGAAGAAGAGAGAGAGAGAGAGAGAGAGAGAGAGAGAGAGAGAGAGAGAGAGAGAGGAAGGTTGTTTTTTTTCCAGACCACAACATGAGAGAGGGGGAGTTGAAGGTAAAATGTTCATGTCTACCAAGCTGACCCACTACATCTAATAAGTGGAGCAAAGCATTGCAAATGCCAGAAGATCTCACACTGCATTCATTCATAATAATACCTTGAATATATGCAAGAAAGAAATAGGATAAACAACACAGGGATGTAAAAAGAGTTTCACATTTTCTTTTCCACTGGTTGAATTGTAAAAACTTCACAGGGTATTTCTCATGATACTGATAATTTAAAAAACACTCAAGTATTGGTATCTTTTTATTAAAAACAACTTGCATTTTAGTCATGTTCAAATAGTAAAGAATACAGCAAGGACTCTAAAAACTTTGGTCAAAGACGCAAACAATTGTGCACTGAGTTCCTACTCATCTGAGAGGCAGCATGACACAGTGATTAAGACTAGGACATTGAAGAGGCACTTGGGTGGCTCAGTTGGTTGAGCATCTGACTTTTGATTTTGGCTCAGGCCATGATCCCAGGGTCAGGGGATCAAGCCCTGTGTCCGTCTCTGCACTGAGCATGCAGCCTGCTTGAGAGTCTCTCCCTCTCTCTCTCTCTCTCTCCCTCCCTCTCTCTCTCTCTCTCAAAACAATTTTTAAAACATATTTGCTCTCTCTCCCTCTGCCCCTCTCCCCAGCTTGTCTTCTCTAAGATAATAGATAAATAAAACATTGGAGATGTCTGGGGTTTTACCTCCAGTTTTCATTCTGTGTGATCTTAAGGAAGTGACTTAACTTCTCTGTACTTTTCCCTCCATCTTTGAAATAGGAATAATACCATGAGAGTTAAAAATGAGTTCATTTACGAAAAGCCTTCACATCAGCCCTGGGGCCCTGTTATGTTATTAAGGTCTGATGGTTATTTTGACCTGTGTTCCTTATTGCTGTGTTAAGATTTGAGGGTCAGAATTGTTTCTTTACTTGCAGTTTTTCTCACAGTACAAAAACTATGTAAACATTTGACATATAAAAATAATAAGTGGTTATCTAACTGATTCCTAAAGTGTTCAGTTTTGTGATAGAGAAAATTAGAGATTAGGGCAGAGTATGATAAAGGCTCGTAATCCCCCGAAGCTGAAAGACGTTCTGGAGGTGGAGGGATGCAGGAATATTGGAGGTCTTTTTGGAAAATAAGACCTGAATAAGGTCTGTGCATTTAAGTAGGAGAGATGTGGCAGGTAGAGATGATCTCAGAAGAAGCCCTGGGAAGGAGTGAGCTGGAGTGAGCTCAAGGCCACACAGAGACAGGGAGGTGGTGATGCCAAGGAAGCAACAGCTCCATTGTTAAAGGAAACCAATGCTATCATCACCAACAACTGCACTCCATTCCACATTATGACCATGTTCATGTTGATGAACTAAAAATAACAGAGAAAACACCAGACAACTTTCAATTATTCTTCTATATATTTATGAACAAAAGTATTTAACAATATTAAAGAAACAGTTATCATACTCTTTCATAATTCTATAATAGTAATTCAAATATGAAATATTTTCTAAGAACTATTTTTTTGCAGTATAAAAGCAAACTTCCTAGTAGATTTATACTAAGCTAGGCTAACACTGTAAACATTGTAATACTTATACGGTGAAGACTAGCTTTCGCCGTGATTATTACAAATGAAAACATAAACGCAATTTTCGGTCTTTGGGTAGTGAAAATACATGGAATGAAGTGCTCTTTACGGTTCAATAAAATAGGACGACTTTTACCTTTTGTCTTAGGGTGAGTTTTTCTACGTGTGTGTGTGTGTGTGTTTCACCTGTTTATTGTATATGTTAGGATGGTACATATTGGAAATGCGTTTTTCTAGATATTCCTAGGAAGTCACTTTTTCACACAGATCTTAATAGTGCATAGTTGTTTGTTCAGTAGACCTAGCAGGCCATATGCACGGAAAGGGCGCTTTCAGCAAACCGTTTGCTATGGCTACCTCGCTGAAGACGCGCGGGGAAGGACTGGCAACAGTCGGTCAGGGAGCGCCGGAGAACCACCCGGTTCGCTGAGAGGACAGAAGGAACGTGCTCCGTTGGACTCGGGGGCTCGCTCTAAACCTTGAGATCCCAATCCCTGGGATTCTTCTAAAGCCTCCCTACGGGATCCCCAAGCCTCCCCAAGCCTCCCCTCCCCCGCTGAGCCCCACCCCCTTCCCGGGCCTCAAACTCAGAGTCCATTCAAACCTTGCTGTCTTCGCCGCGCGCGCTGTCAGGCGTATAATTGGGGAAACTCCTCCCCGCCGGGGCCGCCTTGCAGGCGCTGCCGGAGGAGCGGCCGCCTCGCTGCCCCCACC
>NC_043708.1:115405027-115423425 GCF_006229205.1 Suricata suricatta | reverse complement strand
GGGGGGGGCACAGAGTTGGCCTGCGCCTCACCTGTCCGTCTCCCCTTGGACAGAGCTATCTGCCTCTTCTGTCTGGGCGGCTGCAGCCTTCTCTGCAACCAGAAATGTGGGGACTCTGAGATTAATGAGGCTCTTCTCCTGAAGCTCCTAGGATATGGTGGTTTTAAGGGGTTTTGAAAACCACTATCATAAATGACTGGCTGTATCTACCTCCCATTTACCCCTCCCTACAAGTGTTCCAGGGGTTCATACACACACTGAATGACGTTCTGTATAATTTCCATCACTCTGAAATTTCTCGGGACTCAGGAGTCATGATTTCCTAGCTGCCTAGTTTAGATCACACTAGCAAAGTGCATCTAGGCTGGAGGCAGGCGAAAGAGCAAGGGAAAGAACCCTGCTTCTCAGAAAGGATTCTCCTCTCCAGGTTCTGCAAATGCACACTATACACATGCACCCCTTCTAGATGAGCCACTTTTCGCACACAGGGACATACACACACTTACCCCCATAAAGCATGTTGATCATTGATAATAAGGCTTTGCCTGGTGACTGTATGACATTATCTTACCATAAATACCCATAACCAGCCTCCTAAACAACAACCAGATAATGGGAGCTTAGAGACGCTCCAGGAAAGGATGAAGATGGCTCATGAGGGTGGAAGGATGGTGGGACTAGAAGGGTTAAACTCTGTTGCTGTAAATATAACTGGATATTCTGGGTTTGGTTTCTTTAATTATGTCTCCCAGACTAGGTCTCTGGCCCAGCGCCTGCAGACTTTGGAAATCAGAGCAGTTCCATGCATCTCCCCCATCCCTATACCAAGAATCTTGGGACACTCGTTTCCCCAAAACACTCTTGTTTTGACACCTCTTCATTTTCTGGATCTGGAAGCTAGAGAACTAGAGAGTCTTCCTGTGGGCAGTAAGCCCTGCAGGTGTCAGCAGGCAATGCCAGGCTTACATCTTCATTCATGTAAGGAAGAAAGGTGGAAGGCACATTAACAAATCTTAAAAGACATTAAAGGGGCCCCAATCTCACTCTCCACCTTTGGCAGTGGTGTTTGGTTCTGAAGAAGAAAGCCCTGACCATCCCCTCAACACCGTTATCTGCACTAAGAGGTGAAAGTGTGAAAGGTACAAAGTGTGCCAGCGACAATGTCAACTGGTGACTAACAGGCAGCTCCCTCCACCAGGCACAGTACTCACTGGGCCTTTCAACTCAAGTTTCTTCCTGTCTAAGGAGAGAACTGGGGAAGGAAATAGAAGCTCACTTTCTGAAGATTTTGCCTGGATATGTCTCTGTCTAGAACCAGAGACCAGCAGATAGCACCAGGCATAACGTAGACATCTGAAGTATATAATCCAAATTTGAAGTTATATCTATATGATCTTTTCTGTTGCCACAAACTGAAGTGACCTGCATTTCAGAGTCAGATCATTAATTACAGATACTCTAGATTTATAGATACTTAACATGCTGCAAGGAGAACCACTTATTGTCCATAGTAGTTTATGTGCTTATGAAGTAGGAGATGTCTTAGTGTCTAAGATGTAGCAGTCCGGTTTCTAGGGAATTCCCAGATACACATGCTATTTCTTGGGATTTTCATACTTCCATTTCACCAAGGCACATGTAATGATTTTAATTTCTTCTATATCTTGGCTCATTCTGTGGACTTCATAATAGAGGTTGTATATCAGTTACAAAAAAAATCCAAATTTTAAACTAATTATAGTGCTATAATGCCTCTCTTTTGAAAGTGTCTTCATTATTTGAGTGGGTTTTACAGACATGTAAAATAACCTGATGACCAGTGTCATCTTTCATAACTGTAATCAATGCTGAAAAGCTTCCCATTTGCACTCTGGAATTCCTTTCTGGTGTTCAAAGTCCCTGGAAAAGGTTCTGACCGTTGTGCTCTGTGGTTATGGCTTGGCAACTCCATGGAGAGAAAAGCACCCTGTTCAGACACCCATGGATGTGCTTATTATGCATTAGAACACACCAAGTCATGCCTGGAACTTGATGACACCTTTCAGACGCTTAGCTGCTTTCTGAGGTTTAGGAGCTCCTTTTAATGGTTAAAAATACTTCAGACTTTGTCCTTCTAGTTGAAGAGAAGGTGTAAGATGTGAAAAATAACATCTAAAAATGACAATACATTGCTGGTTTGTTTTTGAGAAAAAGTGAATTGCAGTTATAGTATTTAGGATCCAACAAGCCTGAATACAGAACATTCATAAAGATTATATATAACCCATTTAGAATTTAGAAAAGAAGATCATTCGTATTTTATTCACATTCTAGTGGGTCCTCTGAGATGAGATTTGGTTTTCATCAAAGGGAAGATTTTCCTGTGGGGCTGATGGTCTGAAATCAGCAATGTGAGACTACTATTTCATTCTCTGAAGTCCTGCAGCAAACTAATGGAAGATCAGAATTGGGGAAAGCTCAGTGCCAGCCTCTAAGGAGACAAGAGGACCTCTGCTGGCCCTTTGCCACTGTGTACCATCAAGCTTTAGGTCCTGGTTGACCTCCTAAAGGTGTGAGAGAGGATGCTGCTGCTTCTCCTTCCTTCTTACTGTCAGCTGCCTTGGCCTCTAAGGAAGAGGCTTATGCAATTCTAGGAAAACCCTCTCATCACCACTAGAGGGAGAATTAGGCTCATTATAATACCTGCATTTGAAGTAGTTCAAAGAATTTTTCAGAAACAAAGGCTATATATATACAGAGAACTGATTAAGAGTCAGAGTGCTCAATCTATGTACCTATGACAATTGGGGCAATAGAAAATAGAGTATGAAGAGCATAATCTGGTCTGTGGAGTGAGCTGTCTTTGGGGGTGAACAGGGAGAGGGATAAAAGAGAAAGGGAGGGGAGGGAAAGAGAAGAGAGAAGAGAGAGAAAAGAGGCAGAGAGACAACAGAGGGAAACAGGAAGGCACTGTGTCTGGGTTGAAGCATGTCTTGAGAATGTTATATGTGATTCTGCCAAGCTTATCCGTCCCTCTGTCCACAGTCTCCCAAATAGTTTTGCATTGGAATGAATTGCCAGGTCCTGTGGGCAATGATTGGTTACAAGCTAACATATCCTAAAGAGCTTGCCTCAACCTCTCTCTTTTTTTCCCCCAAGATGATATTCCTGTCAATATTTCTGATAAAATATTCTAAGGTGACATTTTAAAATTCTATAGTGTTATTTGTAAAAGCTCAGTTTTACAAATAATGAAATGCAACATGTCACTTCTTGAATGTGTCCCCAATTTTTTTCTTATTGATGGTGAATGTTCAGTGCAAATAAAAACTCACAGCAATTTATAGTTTCTATGGATGATTTATTTTAGCCTTCTAGTCAGTAAATATTCAAGAAATAGAATTATGGTTTAAGATAAGCCTAGGGAAAACTTCAATGAAATCAATCTGCCAAATATATACTCATTTTCAAAATCTCATATAAATGTGTATATTAATCCAAGACTAGATTATGTGACACTGCCCTAATCTAGGTTAAGGCTAGTTAACACTCATAAAAAGACTATAATGTATATAATATGTGACATAAATGCATGATTACTTATTACATAAAATTATGTGTACTATTATACTATATATAATTATGTGATTATAATATATAATATGTATATGATTGTGAGGATTTAAAACATTAGAGATAATACATTTTTGAAAGTTTATTCTCTTCATTTCTTTCGTGTTCATTGTAGATAATTTAGTCAATTTCAAAAATTAACTTACAGAAACTTGTGTCCCAGAGCACAGTTGCCCTGGGATAATGTTAACATTTTGGCTCCTCCCTGGGAAGCTACACAGAGATGAGTGCATACCCAGTCAGGACAAATAAACCTCAATACAATATTATATTCTACATTTTGTTCTCTTTGGTTAAAAGTAACTAAGGCATTTATGTTGACAGAGTATAAGCAAATAAGCAAAGTTGTTTGTTGTTTCACAAACTTCTTTGCCCTAGTAAATGGCAGTCCACCTGGCAATGCTGCTTTAATGCAGAAGACTCTCCTCTTATATGCCCAGACGCCTGTGCTGTTGAGATGACCTCACTCAAGTCAGAAAACTAACTTGTCATTTTGATGACTCTCCATGCAAGTACTCCTGTCAGTGTGTATCATCCAGGAGAGGTGGCTGCCATGCTGCACGAAACAAGCTCAAAGATGCTCTAACATTCATTTTGATCTGTTTATTGAGGAGCCAAATGATTAAGAAATATTAGGGAGATTTTAATTTTTAATGTCTGTATTAGCCTGCTCTGTAAGAATTGAATCAGTTTGTGTTGGAGGAGGTGTGTGAAATTGCCAGAGGGTGTTCACCAAACCCCATCTCTGTTCCTTGTCACCACACATTAGTGCTGGCCAAGCAGACCACCTGATAATGTCTCTACCTAGACCAAAGGTCCTAGTCTCCTTAGGAAGAACTTAAGTCAGACCCAACTATTTTTCAGTGAGTGAGATTCTGCAAAACCTATTCTCACCTTCAACTAAAATGAGGCCTTGACAGTAGGGGGTGGAAACAGCATGATAAAGTCACCATCTGACAAACATCTGGAAGGTTTGTGCTTTGACCTTCAGAGGTTCTCAAGGTGGATGCAAGCAGGGCTGATTGCTGCTTGGCTGATCTTCTGGCGTTGATTTACTTATCAATCTATAGTTTAATGTAGACAGTGAATAATTTTGTGACATTTAATGAAAACATTATGACATGTTAAGAGCAGTGGCATTCCTCCTATTGAATTCTTTCTAAAATGTGTTTTGTTTTGTTTTCATTTTAAATTTTTTATGTTTTTTTAATTTTATTTTTGAGAGACAGCGTGAGCAGGGGAAGGTCAGAGAGAGAGGGAGGTACAGAATCTGAAGCAGGCTCCACGCTCCAAGCTAGCTGTCAGCACAGAGCCTGATGCGGGGTTCAAACCCACAAACTGTGAGATCATGACCTGAACCAAAGACAGATGCTCAACCAACTGAGCCACCCAGGTGCCCCTGTTTTCATTTTAGAAGTAATCCATTGAGTGGGCTGTGAATATTGGAGACTTTCTACTTATGCCAGTGGTGCTTGCGTGGGCCAAACTTCAGACACTTCCTGGAGCTATTGCTTCAACTTATGCTTCACACTTTGTGCCATAATTACAGGTCCAGGAAGGTGGAAGAGGATGAATATGAAGATTCATCATCAAACCAAAAGTGGGTCTTGGCTCCAAAATCCCAAGACACTGATGTGACTCTTATCCTCAACAAGTTGTTAAGAGAATATGATAAAAAGCTGAGGCCGGATATTGGAAGTGAGTGTTGATGTTTGTTATCCCAATAGAAAATATACAGTGATGATATATTCTTTAAGTTTTTATTTTAAATAATGATAAATTCACAGAACATTGCAGATAGTGCAGAGTCACATAATTTATGACTCTAGTATAGTGTCAAAACCTGGAGATTGACGTTGGTACAATGTGTGTACATGGTTTTATGTCTTATCACATGTAGATTTGTGGAAGGACCACTGCAATCAAGATGCTGAGCTGTTATGTCATCATAAAGACCCCCTCCTGCTGCTTCTATTGTCATACCACCTGCCTCCTCCAAAATTCCTAACCCTTATCAGCCACTATTTGTAATTTCTGTATTTTTGTCATTTTTAGAATGTCACATACATGCTGTCATTCACTATGTGACCTTTTGAGATTGGCTTTTCTTCTTTCAGCAAAGTGATTTGGAGGTCCATTCAAGTTGTTGTGTGTATTCATAGTAGTGTGCTCTTTTTCACTGCTACGTAATCATCCATAGCAGGGATGTACCACAGTTTGTTACTGAGGAACATTTTTGTTGTTTCCATTTTTTTTTCTATTACAAATAAAATGATCATGTGCATTTATTTACAGGTTTCTGTGTAGAAATAAGATTTTATTGTGTGGGATGAATGCCCAGGAGTATGATTGCTAAGCCATATGATAAATGTTTGTTTACTTTTAAAGAAACTGTCAAATATTTTTGCATCCGTTTCTGTACCATTTTCTGTTCCCACACGTAATGTATGAGTGATTCGGTTTCTCTGTCTTCACCAACAATGAATATTGTCGCTATCTTTTATTTTAGCTGCTCTAATAGGTATAAATCTAATAGTTTGATACCTGATTGTGTTTTGATTTGCATTTTTCTGATGGTTAGTGGTATTGAGCTTCCCTTTATGTGTGTATTTGCCAGTAGTATATTCTCTTTATTGAAATGTCTCTTCATATTAATTGCCCTTTAAAAATTGGATTATTTTGTTTTATTTTTTTCTGTTCTATTACTGAGTTCTTCAGATAATCTAGGTATGATTCCTTTGCCAGATGTTTTTCTCTCCTTATGTAGTTTGTCTTTTCATCTTCTTAACAAGATCTTTCACAGAAAAAATGTCTTTAATATTGATAAATTTCAATTTATTGATTTTAATCTTTTATGGAACATGCTTTTGGAGTGATGACTAAGAACTCTTCATGAAGCCCTTGTTCCTGAAGATTTTCTCCTTTGCTTTTTCTAAAAGTTTTATAATGTCATGTTTTACATTTAATTGATTATCTGATTTTATATAAAATCAGTGTGTGAGGTTTAGAGCTAAGTTCCCTTCACCATTTTTTTATCATATGGATATCCAGTTCTTCTATCCCCATTTATTAAAAAGACTGTCTTTCCTCTGTTGAATTGCATTTACACATTTGCCACAAATCAACTGGTGTAGGCTATTTCTGGGTTCTCTGTTTTGTTCTATTCATCTGTGTGTCTATTAGTGTGTCAATACACACAGTTCTGATTACTATAGTTACACAGTAAGTCTCGAAATTGGGTAGATTATTTCAGCCTCTTTATTCCTCTTTTTAAAAATTATTTTGGCTCTTTTAAGTCATTTGTTTTCCATATGAATTTTAGAATTATCTTGTCTATATCTAGAAAAACTTAAGCATCTATATTAGTTTTGGAAAAAATGCTGTCATTACTATGTTGAGTATTCAAACCCACAAATGTGATACGTATTTTCATATCAGATCTTCCTAAGTTTCTTAGATCTACTGTTTTAGTAGACACATTCTGAATATATTTTGTTAAATTTGCCCCCTAAGTATTTCATGCTTTTGGAGTGATTATAAATGGTACGATTTTTAAAATTTTCTTTTTCCCTGTATCATTGCTAGATATACAGAAATATAGTTAATTTTTATATGTTGATTTATCACTTTCTGAAACTCACTAGTTTTAGGAATTTTTGTGTTTGTTTTTTGATGGATTCCTTGAGATTTTCTTTGTACACCACCATGCCATCTGAAAGTTTTATGTCTTGCTTTCCAATCTGCATGTCTTTTCTTTTATTTTATTGCCTTATTTCACTGGCTAGAACTTCTGACACTGTGTTGAATAGCAGTAGTATGAGTAGACATCTTACTTTGTTCCATATCTTAGAGGAAAGGCATTTAGTCTTTCATTATTAAATGTAATTTTACCTAGATATTTTATAATTGTTCTTTATCAAATGAGAGAGTACCCTCTCTTTCTGGTTTTCTGAACGTTTTTTTTAATCATGAATGATGTTGAATTTGCCAAATCTTTTTCTTATCAATAGATGAGATCATATATATAAATGAGATCTATATATAAATGATCTCATCTATTGATCTATGATCTATATCTATTGATCTGTGATCATCAATCTATGATCTCACACATATACACATATATAACATATAACATATGATATATAAATAAATAATATATGATTTATATCATATGGTGGATCAGGTTGAGTAACTTTCAAATATTTAATATTGAATCAGTCTTGCAGCCCTAGAATAAGCCCCACAAAATTATGTGTTTGATAATACTGTTTTTATTTTATTTTATTTTTTAAAATAGTTTATTGTCAAATTGGTTTACATACAACACCCAGTGCTCTTCCCCATAAGTGCCCTCCTCCATCACCACCACCTTTTCCCCCCTCCCCCTTCCCCTTCAACCCTCAGTTCATTTTCAGCATTCAATAGTCTCTCAAGTTTTGTGTCTCTCTCTCTCCCCAATTCTCTTTCCCTCTTCCTCTCCCCCAGGTCCTCCATTAGGTTTCTCCTGTTTTCCTGTTAGACCTATGAGTGCAAACATATGGTTTCTGTCCTTCTCTGCCTGACTTATTTCGCTTAACATGACACCCTCGAGGTCCATCCACTTTCCTACAAATGGCCATATGTCATTCTTTCTCATTGCCATGTAGTACTCCATTGTGTATATATACCACATCTTCTTGATCCATTCATCAGGTGATGGACATTTAGGCTTTTTCCATGTTTTGGCTATTGTTGACATTGCTGCTACGAACACAGTCAGTGCAGTCCTCATCAAAATTGCACCAACATTCTTCTCAAAGCTAGAACAAACTATCCTCAAATTCGTATGGAACCACAAAAGACCCCGAATAGCCAAAGTTATATTGAAGAAGAAAATCAAAACGGGAGGCATGTTAATACTGTTTTTAAAAACATCTTTTTATATATTGCTAAATTCTATTTGTCAGTGTTTTGTTAAGGATGTTTGTCTATTTATAAAGAACATTGGTCTGTACTTCTTTTTCCTTTTTTTTTTCCCTCTAAAGTCTTTTGTTTTGGTTATCAGGTAACACTAGCTTCATAAAATAAGTTAGGAAGTGCCCCTTCTGTTTTTTGGAAAAGATTGTGTAAAAGTTTAACTACTTATTTAAATATTTGATAGAATTCTCCAGTGATACTCTCTGGGTCAGGAGATTACTTTTCTGGGAGTTTTGTCATTACAAATTCATTTCCTTAATAGTTATATGCCTCTTCAACTTATATTATGTAAGTTGTGATAGTTTGTGCTTTTCAAGGAATTGGCCCATTTCCTTTAAGATGTTAATTTATGCATATAGAATTGTTTATGATATTCCTTTATAAACCTTTAATACCTTTATGGCCTATAATATATCCCTTGCTTCATTTCTGATAACAGTAATTTGTGTCATTCTTTTTTGTTATCTTGCTAGAGATTCATTTGATTGACCTTTTCTTCTTTCTTTCTTTCCTTACTTACTTATTTTAAATATAATTTAATTAGAACCTTTTTTGGTTTATTGTTTTTCTCTGTTGTTTTTCTGTTTTCAATTTCATTAAGCTTGGCTTGTATTTTTATTATTTGTTTTTGTTTTTCCTGCTTCCTTTGGGTTTAGTTTGCTTTTTTTCTTTTCTTTTCTAGTAGCACTTAGATTCTTGACATGAGACTCTTCTTTCCTAATGTAAGCAAAAGTACTTTAAATTACCCGCTCTGCACTACTTTAGCTATATCTTCCAGATTTTGGTATGTTGGACTTTCATTGTTTATTAAGTTCAATGCGTTTATCTCTCTTGAGTTATTTTTCCCTTTAACTGATAGATTATTTGGGAGTATATTTTTAGTTTCCAAGGGTTTGAAAGTTTTCCTGTTATCAGTTTCTGATTTCAATTTTGATCCAATTGTGATAACAGGATATACTAAATATGAGTTAAATTCTTTTGATTTTGTTTATGTTTGATTTATGGCCAAGATTATGGTCTGTTTCGGTGAATGTTCCATGGGCACTTGAAAAGAATGTGTACTTTGCTGTTGCTGAATGGATTGGATTGTTTTTGTTTGATGGTATTTTTGAGTTCTGCTATATCTTTGCTAATTTTCTGTTTAGGTTTTATATCAATTGCTTTGGTCGATTAATGATAGATGGGTTAAAAAGTAGATTCTGATCTAAGACCAAGACAAGAGTGGTGTGTTTGCCCAGGATAAAAATGCATACAGTTGCTGGTACATGCCTGTGCCATATTCATGGTGATGATCAGAGAACATGGAAATTGCAGCAGACACATTTTTCATAGGATGAACCCAAAGTGTAGTTTATTTATTCTTCTCCATGGCGATGAGTTTCATTTAGATTGCAGCAGCCTGCTAGCTTGCATACTACCCCAGCTACTTTGTTCCTCTGCTTTTCCAAGTTTTAGGCTCAGGTGTCCAATTTATTGGTAGCAGGACATAGAACTACTTTGTTTTCAGTAGGCATAGAACATCAAAACCCTTGTGATGTAGTGTGCAGAGATTTTGGAGATGCATGCTCAGTGCATTATTGGAGCATTTATGTCATCTTTACGTGTTTCTGTTGCCTCTTGCATACAATGAAGGAAGGGGACCAAATTACTTATAAACTTCCCTACAGCTTTAAGATATTTATTCAGTGAACAATACATCTAAATTACCATTGCACAAGGTTTATCGATTCAACTGTCACCACATCTCCCCCTTTATAACTATATGAAGGGTCTATGCAGTGTAAAGAGTGGAGCAATTCTGCATTTATATGGAAAGAGAAGATTGAGATAATGGTACTAAGTCCCTCATTATTTGTTAGAGACTGTGCTTGGCTCTAGAGCAAACATAAATAAGACTTGTTCCTTGCTGTTCTGGGTGAGTATAATCCGTTGCTTATCTTGTGTTACGATACAGCACTGCACCTTCCATCTATAGTATTATCAGCACCACCTCCATCTTCTGAAGTGGAAAATTGGACATGGATAGAAAGTGGATGTCTCTAGCTTCCAACTCAGATCTCTGACTATAGCTAGATCACCTAGCCATCGTACTAGTTGTAGAAAATGCCAGACAATTCTATTCAAAAACAGAGAACCCCCCCGTACACACACACACACACACACACACACACACACACACACCCCAAAGCATGCAGAAGGGGATATATTAAGGCAACAGGCAAGCATTATTCACAATTCTAGGGCTTTTATTTTTCCATTATGTACATAAAGATTTTGAATTTTCCAAGTGAAACAGCCTAATATGTGTTAAGGAAGAATACTTTTTTAGATGGCAACTCTTCTAAAGCCTTATGTCACCAGAGGGGCTCTGTGGTTTAAAAAACAACAAAATAGACTGTAAACCAGGATGCTCCTTTTTTTTGTTTATGATTTTAAAGTTCCACCATTCACATTGTCATCATCCCTGGGGCAACAGAATGACCTGATGAAAATCTGCAAGATCACTGGGGCATTTTAGGATCCTCTACCTGTGGCATTTAAATGCTAAACAATGTCTGAATGGCAAATTCCAGCAATTCACCAAAGCTCAATCAGAATAACTGCCCAACATCAGCTCTCCTGATCAAAGATACCGATTTAGACATGACTTGCTTTCAGGATTTAGAAGGGCTCTGCTTTAAAGGACAATTTCCTATAAAAATCTGAATTTATTTCTTTTCTCACTAGTTTTTTTTTTCACATGTAGCCCATTTTATGTACTATAATCATCATGCCTCTTCATCAGAACACAGTCAACTTATATTTCATAACATAGTGCTATACATGGATTTATTATTAGTTTACTGTAATTATTAATTTATTTGCTTATCTCTTATTATTTCCCCTCCCTCTCCCAGTCAGTCCCTATTTACTGTGCTTTCACTCTGCACCAAGGCCTGGGCCATGGTAGGTGGGGAGCAATGTAGATGCTTGTTTTTTTCTGAAAAGGAGGGAAGGGGGTGAAAAGGATGAAAAGGATATTAGGAGTTGATACTGAAAATCCTACTTTGGAGTAAGGCAAGCCTGTTCCACACCTCACATGTTATAACCCTCCTGCTTTCCCTATCTGGATCCTCACTTTTTCTATTCTCTCATTCCAGGTGTGATTCTCTTAATACCCTTCTCTCATCTCCACACTGAGCTCTTTGTTACCTTCTTCAAGCCTGGATATTATCACCTATGAGAAGCCCTCTTTTGTGATCTTTCCCCCTTTTACCTCCCTGCCAGAGTGGATCAAGTGTCTTCCTTGAATTTCTTTAAGTATCAGTTTCTCATCTGTACAATAGAAATAGCACATATTGAAGGGCTGTCTTGAGGATGATGTAATGTGGTGCAGCCATGAAACTGCTTCTGCAACACTTTTGTGTCCTTTCCATGGTTCTGCATCTAAGAATTGATCTTCCTTCCCCCCCACCCCAGGACACAGTTCTCAGCTCCTAACTATAGATGCAGCAGTTTACGTTGGCATCTCCCAATATATGTCGTCCAACTGTGTCCTCAAAGATCCAACATCAGGAAATAAATAAAATGGCTCATCACTGTTATTGTCAACAATAAATAGATGGAATCGAACAGACTCATTTATGTTGTGCAGAAGTAACATATCCACATGGAATCTTCTACTTAGTTTTCATGAGACAAATTGTGATCATTATGTTTTAAAAATACTCACTATTTTTCTAGCTATTCTCTCTCCTCAACTAACTTCTAAATTATGGATGTATCTGTTTTAGTTCTCTATCTGCAACTATCCATCATCCTAAGTAATACTTCAGCTATGTCCTTTACTAATCCAGGGTTATTTAGGGTATCATTTATCTCAGGAACATATCTTGTCATGTGAGCTTGAAAAGGCTGGAGAAGGGTAAACAGTCTAATAAGAGAATTGTGAAAAGGAAAGGAAAGGAACCTGAGTGAATTTCTCTCTCTTCAGGGTTTCAAGACATTTGAACCACTCTCCTGAAAATAGAGTATTACAGAATACAAATTCCCTGTCCATAATCTGGACTGTTACACCAAATACTATCAGTATTGGGAAAAATGAAAGATTATGTCTTGGCTTTTAAAAGTGAGTGAATGGGCATCTGGGTGGCTCAGTCAGTTGAGTGGCTGACTTCAGCTCAAGTCAAGATCTCATGGCTCGTGAGTTTGAGGCATTGTGCTTGCTGACAGCTTGGAGCCCGGAGCCTGTGTCAAATTCTGTCTCTGTCTCTCTCTCCACCCCTCAAATATAAATAAACATAAAAAGATTTTTTTTTATAAGTGAGTGAACACTGAATACATGCACAATGCATAGAAATGACTCATGGACTCATTTAATTCAGGCAGAACATTCAAATAATCTTTTCTTGGCTATGTCCATGATAAGAGGGATTAATTTTCTATCCTTCTTCTTCACGTGTTTGCATATCTGGACTTCTTTTCTGGGCTTTTCCAAAGTTTATTTTCCCAGTTTAGTTAAACCTTCTTCTAAATGTGGAATGATGAGCATTCAGTATGAGAAGAAGCTGGTTGCGTGAGTGAGAAGGTGAGCTCTGCCACTGCTGTAACTTGGTGGCAGAGGACAGAGGAATCCTGACCTCCCCGCAGTGGGGAATGCTCCCTGGCCAAGATGCCACTGGAGCTTCTTTTCTTCACATTTCCCAGAGCTGGACTTAGCAGGTCGGCACTGATTCAGAAGTACCGAAGTGACCCAGTGAATACCCTGTTGGGTGCTATAGGAGGAGCTCCTGCCCATTCCAGGGTCACGTTGCTGGATGAGGAAGAGGAAAGACAATACTAAATAGTGGGAATATGACCCTAGATAAGTTAGGAGTTAGGTTTGTTGTAGATAATGCATGTCAAACAACTAAAAGACATAAGCCCAAGGTGGGCCTTGAAGTGTACTTTTTAAAGCATGCTTTATTGTGTTGCTCTTTGATATATTTCAGTGCAAAATTATGAGCACAATTGAGTAACCAAAGAACTATAAAAAGAAAGCTTAAAGATTTTTGGTCACAGATGTGATGGATCTGAGAGAAGTCTGGGATAGTCAGTGGAAAGACAGAAAACCCTCATGTCTTTCTGAACTGGTTCCTGATATGTGTAAATGTGACAACTGCCATGCCCTTCCATAGGATTTTAAGAGTTCAAGTTAGATCACAGAATTTGAGAGAATTTTGAAATGTTCAAAAGGCTATACAAAGAATCAAATGTATTTTTAGAATATGATTTATGGGGCACCTGGGTGGCTCAGTCAGTTAAGTGTCTGACTGGCTCAGGTCATGATCTTGCAGTTCATGGATTCGAGCCCCGCGTCGGGCTCTGTGCTCACAGCTTAGAGCCTGGAGCCTGCTTCAGATTCTGTGTCTCCTTCTCTCTCTGTCCCTCCCCAACTCAAGCTCTGTTTCTGTCTCTCAAAAATAAATAAACATTAAAAAATTTAAAAATATATGATTTATAATGGATATATACAATTTGTCCCCTATTCTGATGTTTTTCATATTTTAAGAATAAGAGACATGTTTTTTAACATAATAAAATTGTGTTTTTTGAATAAAATATTTTCAGTATTCTATGAAAGAAAGAAAAGTACACATCCTAAGAAAGTTGTTAACAAAGTTTTACTAGTTAAAAATAATTACCAAACATAAGGTTTTAATCCAAAGAGATGAAGTTCAAATGTTGAGGTGTCAGTGTTTGTATGTCAGAGGAGGAGAGTTGAAGGTCTGGGGTATTATATTTTGGGGTTTCTAATGAATAGCAGAATAATGGATCACAGTCTAACTGCCTCAGCTGGGCACTTATTTTCAGATGACCTAACAATCTTTTCCTTTCTTAATGCACATCAAAAGGCTGTTTCAACTGTACATTTAGGTCAGCTTAGTTAGTCTCCACCTAAAAACCACAGCCTACTATACAGATGGGTGAGTTGTCATTTCCCAACAATTACTGTATATCCAAAAAATAATTCAAATATATGCACTCCATTCTCAGAACAGTTGTAGGAGGAGAGGAAACAGACATTCTTAATTGCTGTTCTTGAAGTAAAAGCTATTACTGTAGACTTAGTTAACTGATTCTCTCATAAAGCTAATTCAAATGCATGGGGGGGTGGAGAACAAATTTTGTGGAGAAATTATGCCTGTCTTCTCTATGGGAGACTGAATAGATATCCAAAGGACACTGGGTTAAGACCCATTACCTTGGCTCAACACATGGTGGTAGGTGATCCTTCCCCACATAATCCATACCATTTTGGGCAGTGATACTTTACACACACATACCTTAGATTTAGGATTTTGCCATGGCATTGTTTTACCTAAGGCAGAATTGTTTGTAAGGCAAGACTGTATTACAGCACATGCATGTAGTTCAGTTTATTAAAAAGAATTTTTACTAGTCTCTGTTTCTGCTTATAGGAAACATATAATGAAATTTCAGTGTATAAGTATTTTTTATATGTAATTTGGTAAGTAACAGAGATCACATGTTCCTAGGAATAATCTAATGACTGGACTTGATTTGAATATGCAATTCCATTTACAGAATAACAAATGATCTGTTTCTTATGTTTATTCATTACTACTGCAGGAACTGAGCAAAATAGCTTCATGTGGCTTAGAAAGGGTTTGAGTGAGAAAAGAGCTGGACTCGAATAATGGGTTCTTCTACCAGTTGCCAGCAGATTCACTGAGAGAAAGAAACAACCTCACTACCTGTAGATTTCTATCTCTAAATGGGATAATTAAAATCATATCCTTGTCCTGTTGTAAGAATTATAGATTATATATAAGACCTGGCTCATAGAGAGAGGCTAGAAAGTGTCGTGTGCCTTTTGTCTGCTGTGGTATAAAAGCTCTGTCTTAGATCGAGATTTCTGTTCGGCTGTCAGCATTTCATCAGTATGATCCTGATCTAAAATATCTTACATATCCTTTTACATATATTTTTACATTTATTTATTTTTGAAGGACAGAGTGAGACAGAGTGTTAGCTGAGGAGGGGCAGAGAGAGAAGGAGACACAGAATCTGAAGGAGGCTCCAGGGTCTGAGCAAATGTTCAGCACAGAGCCTGATGTGGGGCTTGAACCCACTAATTGTGAGATCGTGACCTGAGCTGAAGCCGGACACTTAACCAACTGAGCCCCCCAGGCGCCACAACAGATCTTTTTATAATGTATTACTGTGCCCATACTGATTAGGTTGTTATCCTACTAATTAACATTTGAGAGACAAATGCAGCTGTCAAAATCATAGTTTCATTGAATATTATGGCTTGAAAGGATTCTAGAGGATATCTGTACAACAGTTCACAAATCTGGCTTTATATAGGAATTACTTAGGGAGCTCTTTAAAATACAGAGATCATGGCCAAACCCCAAGACCTACTAAATTGGAATATTATTTTACTATTTTTTAGTTCACTGATTTACACTTGGATACGTATTATTACCATTCTCCTTTCTTTGAATTTAATTTGCTTTGTTGTTAGTTTCTTAAAGTGGAAGATGAAGTCATCAATTTAAGAAATCTTATCTAATTTTAGGGGCACCTGGGTGGCTCAGTCGGTTAAGTGTCCAGCTTCGGCTCAGGTCATGATCTCACGGTTTGTGGTTTCGAGCCCCACGTCGGGCTCTGTGCTGACAGCTAGCTCAGAGGCTGGAGTCTGCTTCAGATTCTGTATCTCCCTCTCTCTCTGACCCTCCCTTGCTCACACTGTCTCTCTCTCTCAAAAATAAATTTTAAAAAATTATTAAAAAAGAAATCTTATCTAATTTTAGTGTTTAGTGCTATAAATTTCCTCCCTATAATACTATAGTGGCATCCCACAGATTTCAATGTTTTAATTTACATTCAGTATATTTGTATATATGCTTATATAACTGTAAATGTATATGTAAATCTCCCATTAGAATGTAGAGATTATTAGACTGAATTTTTGAAAAGTAAAACATATCTATATGGTGCCTTCAAGAAGTGTACTTTAAACCGAATGACAAATATAGGTTACAAGTAAAAGAATGGAAAGACCTATGTCGTGTGAACAATACGCAAAAGAAAGCTGCAGTATCTACTTTAAAATCAAAGTAGATCTCACAAAAAGAATGCTGCCAGGTACAAAAATATTCTTTTTCGAGTGAGGATGCAGTAAATTAATCAAGAGGACATAAAAATCCTAAATGTTTTTTAGGGCCCCTGGGTGGCTCAGTTGGTTAAGCAGTGACTTTAGCTCAAGTTATGATCTCACGGTTGTGGGTTTGAGGCCCGCGTCAGGCTCTATGCTGACAGCTCAGAGCCTGGAGCCTCCTTGGGAATCTGTGTCTCCCTCTCTCTGTTCTTTTTACACTCATGCTATGTTTCTCTCTGTTGCAATAATAAATAAAAATTAAAATTAAATTCTAAATGCTTTCACTATAACACCATTGTTTCTTTTTTTAATTTTTAAAGGTTTTTTTATACTTATTAATTTTTCTTTTATAGTTTGTTGTCAGTTGGTTTCCATGTAACACCCAGTGCTCATCCTGCCAAGTGCCCTCCTCCGTGACTATCCCTTCCCTTTTACTCACCCTTCCGCCATCATCTCTCAGTTTGTTCTCAGTATTTAAGAGTGTCCCATGATGTATCTCCCACCCTCACCCAACTATTTTTCCCCCTTTCCCTCCCCGATGGTTCTCTGCTATGTTTCTCCTGTTACACTTATAAGTGAAAATGTCCTTCTCTGCATGACTTATTTCACTTAGCATGACACCGTCAAGTTCTATCCACATTGCTGTGAATGGCAAGATTTCAATCTTTCTCATTGCCATGTAGTATTCCATTGTGTAGATAAACCATATCTTCTTGATCCATTCATCAGTTGATGGACATGTAAGATTTCCCATGATTTAGCTATTGTTGAAAGTGTGGCTGTGAACATCGGGGTACTAGTGCCCCTATGCATCAGCACTTCTGTATCTCTTGGGTAGATCCCTAGCCATGCTATTGCTGGGTCATAGCGGAGTTCTATTATTACATTTTTGTGGACACTCCACACTGTTTTCCAGAGTGGCTGCACAAGTATACATTTCCCACCAACAATGTAGGAGGGTGCCTGTTTCTCCACATTCTCCCCAGAATCTGTAGTCTCCTGATTTGTTCATTTTAGCCACTCTGACTGGCATGAGGTGGTATCTCAGTATGGATTTGATTTGTATTTCCTGATGATGAGTGATGTTGAACATCATTTCATGTGTATGTTGGCCATCTGGATGTCATCTTTGGAGAAGTGTCTATTCATGTCTTCTGCCCATTTCCTCACTGGATTATTTGTTTTTTGGGTGTGGAGTTTGGCGAGTTACTTATAGATTTTGGATACCAGCCCTTTATCTGATATGTGATTTGCAACTATATTTTCCCATTCCATTGGTTGTCTTTTAGTTTTATTGATTGTTTCCTTTGCAGTGCAGAAGTATTTGATCTTGATGAGGTCCCAATAGTTCATTTTTGCTTTCATTTCCCTTGCCTTTGGGGAAGTGTTGAGTAGGAAATTGCTGTGATTGAGGTCAAGGAGGTTGTTTCCTGCTTTTTCTTCCAGGGTTCTGATGGTTTCCTGTCTCACATTCAGGTCCTTCATCCATTTTGAATTTATTTTTGTGTATGGTGTAAGATAGTGGTCTAGTTTCATTCTTCTGTATGTTGCCGTCTAGTTCTCCCAGCACCATCTATTAAAGAGGCTGTCTTTTTTCCATTGGATATTCTTTCCTGCTTTGTCAAAGATTAATTTGCCATACACTTGTGGGTCCAGTTCTGGGTTCTAAATTCAATTC
>NC_043708.1:115317689-115404927 GCF_006229205.1 Suricata suricatta | reverse complement strand
TGTCTTATATAGGGTAGAAGGCGGGCAGTTGACGTGAGTTAGTTGCTAGGAAACAAGGGCGGGGACTGCAGCGTCAGCACGCCACCCAAGAGGCTAAGAAGGCAGGCTTGGGAGGTAAACAAGAAGGCCTCAGCTGAAGGTGATAATGCAGCTCTTGCTGTGCTGGGAGTGATAATGCAGCTCAGCTGTGCGGGTGGCTGATCTTGCAGGTCAAGGCATGTGTCTTTTCTTCTGGCAGCTCTTCTGGCAGCTCCCCACATGTATGTGTGTGTGTGTGTGTGTGTGTGTGTGTGTGTGTGTGTGTGTGTGCGTGCACGTGCAAATGTGAATGGGATCAGGTTCTTGATTTCTCTTTCTGTTGCTTCATTATTGGTGTATAAAAATGAAACCTATTTCTGTATGTTGATTTTGTACCCTGCGACTTTGCTGAATTCATGGATCACTTCTAGTAGGCTTCTGGTGGAGTCTGTGAGGTTTTCCATGTACAGTACCATGTCATCTGTGAAAAGTGAAAGTTTGACTTCATCTTTGCCAATTCTATGCCTTTTATTTCCTTTTATTGTCTGATTTCTGATGTGGGACTTCCAGCAATATGTTAAGCAACAGTGGTGAGAGTGGACATTCCTGTCCTGTTTCTTATTTCAAAGGGAAAGCTTTCAGTATTTCCCCATTGAGGATGATATTAGCTGTGGGCTTTTCATAAGTGGCTTTTATGTAAGTAAGTTCCTTCTATTTTGACTTTCTTAAGGGTTTTTATTAAGAAAGAATGCTGTATTTGGACAAATGCTTTTTCTGCATCTATTGACAGGATCATATGGTTTTTATCTTTTGTTTTGTTAATATGATGTATCACATTGATTGCAAATATTGAATCAGCCCTATAACTCAGGAATGAATACCACTTGGTCATGATGGATAATTCTTTTTATGTGATGTTGGATTCTATTTGCTAGTGTGTTGTTGATAATTTTTGCATCTATATTCATCAAGGATATTGGCCTATAGTTTTCTCTCTCTCTCTCTCTCTTTTTTTTTTTTTTTTTTTTTTTTTTTTGCTGGTGCTCTGTCCAGTTTGGGAATCAAAGTGATGCTGGCTTCATAGAATGAGTCTGAAGTTTTCCTTCTATTTCAGTTTTTTGGAATAGCTTGAGAAGAGTGGGTATTAACTCTGATTTGAATGTCTGGTAGAATTCCACAGGGAAGCCATCTGGCCCAGGGCTCTTATTTGGTGGGAGATTTTTGATAACTGATTCAATTTCTTCACTGTTTATGGGTCTGTTTAGGTTTTCTATCTCTTTCCGCTTGAATTTTGGTAGTACATGTGTATTTAGAAATTTGTCCATTTCTTCTAGGTTGTCCAGTTTGTTGGCATATAATTTTTTTATAATATTTCCTGATAACTGCTTGTATTTCTGAGGAATTCATTGTAATAGATCCATTTTCATCTGTGATTTTGTCTATTTGGCTGTTCTCTCTTTTCTTTTTGAGAAGCTTGGCTAGAGGTTTATCAATTAAAAAAACCAAGTCTTTGTTTCATTGATATGTTCATCTGTTTTTTGTTGTATTGTTTTTTTTATTCTATATTGTTTATTTCTGCCCTGATCTTTATTATTTCTCTTCTTCTGCTGGGTTTGGGGTGCTCTTCCTGCTCGTCTTCTAGTTCCTTTAGGTGTGCTGTTAGATTTTGTATTTGCCTTTTTCTAGTTTCTTGAAGTAGGCCTGGTTTGCAATATACTTTCCTCTTAGGACTGCCTTTGCTGCATCCCAGAGAATTTGGATTGTTGTATTTTTATTTTCATTTGTTTCTATGTATTTCTTAATCTCTTCCCTAATTTTCTGATTGGCCCAATCTTTCTTTTTTTCATTTTTTAAAATGTTTTTTAATCTATTTTTGAGAGACAGAGTGAGACAGTGCGAGCAGGGGAGGGTCAGAGAGAGAGGGAGACACAGAATCGGAAACAGGCTCCAGGCTCTGAGCTAGCCACCAGCACAGAGTCCGATGCAGGGCTAGAACCCATGGACTGTGAGATCATGACCTGAGCCAAAGCCGGGTGCCATACCGACTGAGCCACCCAGGCGCCCCTGGCCCAATCTTTCTGTAGTAGGATGGTTTTTAACCTCCATGTTTTTGGAGGTTTTCCAGACTTTTTCCTGTGATTGATTTCAAGTTTCATGGCATTGTGATCTGAGAATGTGCATGGTATGATCTCAATTCATTTATATTAATGAAGGTTTGCTTTATTACCCAGTATGTGGTCTATCTTGGGGAATGTACCATGTGCACTTAAGAAGAAAGTGAATTCCATAGCCTCAGGATGTAGAGTTCTAAATATATCTGTCAAATCCATCTGTTCCAATGTGTCATTCAGGTCCATTATTTCCTTAGTGATTTTCTGTCTAGTTGATCTATCCGTTGCTGTAAGTGGAGTATTAAAATCCCTTGCAATTAGCACATTCTTATCAATAAGATTGTTTCTGTTTGTGATAAACTATTTTATATATTTGGGTGCTCCTTAATTTCGTGCATAGATGCCTATAATTGCTAGCTCTTCCTGATGGATAAACCCTGTAATTAGTATATAATGCCCTTTTTCATCTCTTATTACTGCCTTTAATTAAAATACAGTTTGTCCAATAGAAGTATGGCTACACTGGCTTTCCTTTTTTTAAATTATTATTTACTTATTTTTTATAATAGTTTATTGCCAAATTGGTTTCCATTTAACACCCAGCGATTCTCCCCACAAGTGCTCCCCTCAATGACCATCACCCCCTTCCCCTCTCCCCATTCAGCCCTCAGTTCGTTCTCAGTATTCAATAGTCTCTCATGATTTGTGTCCCTCTCTCTCTCCAACTCTCTTTCCCCCTTCCCCTCCCTATGGTTCTCTGTTAGGTTTCTCCTGTTAGACCTATGAGTGCAAACATATGGTATCTGTCCTTCTCCGCCTGACTTATTTTGCTTAACATGACACCCTGGAGTTCTGGCTTTCTTTTTAACTTCCAGTCTGTGCTAGATATTTCCCCATCCCCTTACTTTCAATCTGAAGGTTTCTTCAGGTCTACAATGAGTCTCTTGTAGACAGCAAAAAGATTGATTTTGTTTTTGTATCCATTCTGCTACCCTATGTCTTTTGATTGGAGCATTTAGTCCATTTATATTCAGTGTTATTATGGAAAAATATGAATTTAGAGTTATTGTGTTCTCTGTAGGGTTCATGCTTGTAGTGGTCTCTCTGGAACGTTGTGTTCCTTGCAACATTTTCCTCATAGAGCCCTGCTTAAGATTATAGGCCTGGTTTAGTGGTGATGAATTCTTTTATTTTTTTATTATTTTTTTTTTTGGGAAAACCTTTATCTCTCCTTCTATTTTGAATGATAGGCTTGCTGGATAAAGAATTCTTGACTGCATATTTTTTCTTTTCATCCATCACATTGAAGATTTCCTGGCATTCCGTCCTGGCCTGCCATGTTTCAGTAGATAAGTCTGTAACCACTCTGATAGGTTTCCCTTTGTATGTTAGGGCCCTTTTATCGCTAGCTTCTTTCAGAATTCTCTCTTTATCCTTATGTTTTGCCACTGTCACTATGATATGTCATGCTGAAGTTCGATTAAAGTTACATCTTAAGGGGAGTTCTCTGTGCCTCTTGTATTTCAGTGTCTGTTTCCTTCCAAGGATTGTGGAAGTTCTCGGTTCTAATTTGTTTAAGTACCCCTTCAGCGCTTTTCTCTCTTTCTTATTCTTCAGGAATTCCTATGATATGGATATTGTTTCTGTTGATTGTATCACTCAGTTCTTGAATTCTCCTTTCATGCTCCTGGATCAATTTATATCTGTTTTTCATGGCTTCCTCCTTTCTATAATTGTGTCTTCTAATTCAGCTATTTTCCTCTTTGCCTCTTCAATCCGTGCAGTGGCCGCCTCCATTTAATTATGCACCTCATTTATATAATTTTTTAATTCATCACTACTATTTTTAAGGTCCATAGTCTTTGTAGCAATAGTTTCTGTGATGTCGTCCATGCCTTTTCAAGCCTAGCAATTGATTTTATGATTATTGTGCTAAATTCTTGATCAGGTATGTTGCTTATATCTGTTTTGAGCAATTCTGTAGCTGTGAATTCTTCCTGGAATTTCTTTAGAGGAGAATTCTTCTGTTTTATCATTTTGGCTAGCTTTCTGTTTCATGTCAGTTTTAAAAGCTTGTTATACACTCTACACTTATGAATATTGCTATATTAAAGGAGGCTTATTGATTGTCCATGGCCTGTGCATTCAGGAGGTGTTCTTTTAATGGTGTCACTTAGTCTCTCTTGTTGTGCTTTTATTTTATTTCCCTCCTCGTATTGATATTTGGGACTCTCCACCATGTGTACTTGCTCTTCCATCAGCACTGCCTCCATCCTGCTCTTTATTTGTAGCTGGAATTTCTGGTTTTATGCTTTTAGACTGTCTTTGTCTCTTATTGTTTTTGTTCCACCACCCCCTTTTAATCTTCCCCTTTCTGGTTTGTTGATTGTTTGACTTGTCTGTGTGTTTGAGTGCTTTTGTTCACTGTGTGTTTGTCTGTCTGTTTTCCTTTTCAAGGCTTCCTCAAAAAACAAGCCAAAGTAGTTGTATTAAAGGTTTGTAATATAATCTTTACCACAGTGTTCTTCTAAGTGATTTTATACCAGTTTACACATAGTAGAAAAACATTTTAATAGTATATTTCTATCTCTTTCCTCCCAGACTTTATGCTTGTGTGGTTATTCATTTTACTTATACATATGCTTATAAAACTTATTGTGCATTGTTATTGTTTGTTCAAATAGACAATTATCTCTTAAAGAGATTAAATTAAAAGAAATTTTAAATATATATTCACTCATGTCATTCTTATTCTGGTGCTTTTTCTTCTTTTATATAGATAAAGATTTCTGTCTTATATACTTCTCCTTCTATTTTAAGGACTTTCTCTAACTTTTCTTGGAGTGTAAGTCTGTTTATGATGAGTTCTTTCATCATTTGTGAGCCTGAAAAAGTTTTAGTTTACTTTGTTTTAAAAATATATTTATTTACATATAACTCATATACTACACAATTTATCCAATTAAAATATATAATTCCATGGTTTTTAGATATTCACAACGTTTTGCAGCCATGAGTCAGTTTGAGAACATGTTCATTATCCCTCTTAAAAGACACATATCTATTAGCAGTCACTGTTCATTGTTACAACCTTCTGACTTTGAGGTGTAAGCAACCACTAATCACATTTACATCTCTTTAGATTTACCTATTCTAGAATTTGCATATAAATGGAATCATAGAAATACGTGCACTTTTCTGACTGGCTTCTATTAATTAGCCTAACTTTTAAGGTTCATTTATATGATAACAGGGACCAGTATTTCACTCTTTCTATTGATACATAATATTCTATTGTATGGGTGTGTTGTGTTCATCTCTTCATCCATTAATAACATTAAAATTCAATAAGGTATTAAGATTGTTTTCACTTTGGCTGATTTAAGTAATGTTGCTATAAATATGTATATATTGTGTGCAGACATATTTTCATTTCTTTTAAAACATTTTTAAGTTTATATATTAATTTTGAGAGAGAGAGAGAGAGCACAAATGCGTAGGGTCAGAGAGAAGGAAAAGAGAATTCCAAGCAGGCTCTGCACCATCAGTGCATTGCCTGAGGTGGGGCCCAAATTCACAAACCATGAATTTATGATCTGAGCTGAGATCAAGAGTCAGATGATCAACCAACTGTGCCACCCAGGCACCCCTATTTTCATTTCTTATAAGAATATACATAGAATTTCTTGCTTACTTCTTTTTTATGCATTGTTTGTTTAGAAATGTATTATTTATTTTCAACATATTTGTTAATTTACCACATTTCTTTGTTATTTATTTCTAATGTAATTTCATTACAGTTCACGAGCACATTTTTTATAATTTCAATCATTTTATATCTGTCAAGGCTTATTTTGTAGCCTACCATACCCTTTCTCCTGTAAAGTGTTCTATGTGCAATAGAAAAATACAAATTCTTCTGTTGTTTGATAGAGCGTTCTATAGAAGTCTGTAAGTCTTGTGATTTTGTAGTTATGATCAAGTTATATATTTTCCTGTCAATTACTTTCTACTTGTTCTATCCATTATTGTGAGTAGAGAATTGAAATGAAGTATGATATATTGAATTATCTGCTACTTCTGTAATTGGGCTATGTTAATACTTCCAGTATGTACCAATATAATGATTCTTTATAATTATGAAATATTCCTCTTTATTTCTAGTAGGAATTTTTTGAGAGAAAGAGAGGTGTAGGGAGAAGAGGAGCAGGAGAGGGGAGGAGAGAGAGAGATTCTTAAGCAGTCTCCATGCCTGGTTCAGAGTCCAGTACAGTGCTTGATCCTATGACTGTAAGATCATGAGTCGCCTAAGCCGAAATAAAGAGGCAGATGCTTAACTGACTGAGCTACCCAGAGGCCCCTGTAGTACTTTTTTTATTTTAAGTGCATTTTATCTAATATTACTATAGCTGTTTCATTTTCTTACAGTTACTGTTTGCATAATATATTCTTTTCCATCATGTTGATTTCTATTTGTATCTTTGAGTCTAGAATGTCTCCTGAACAGAACCCAGTATTGGATCTTGTTTTTATATTCTTTTGAATTGTATTGTTTAATCGTTTTACTTAAAAGTAAATACCTTAAAGTAAATAGTAAATATCCTTAAAAGGATATTATTAATATGATTAGATTTATACCTGATATTTTGCTTTTTGTTTTCTATGTCTCAAGTTTATTTTCTCTGGCTTTCTTTACTACTTTCTTTTATATTAAATGGATATTTTCTGCTGTAACAGTTCAGTTTCTTTAGTGACTTAAACACATTTTGTAGAGCATTTTTGGGTTTACAACAAAGTTGAGAAGAAAGTACAGAGATTTCCCATATACCTCCTATCCCCACACATGCATAACTTCATTCATTATCGACATCACCACAAAAATGATATATTACTTCTCTAAGTATAAGCCTACATTGATGCATCATGGTCACACAGAGATCATAGTGTTCACTCTTGGTTTTGTATATTCTGTCAATTTGGAAAAATGTATAATGATATTAATCCATTATTATAATATAATTATATAGTATAATGTAATATGTAATTATTATAATATCATACAGAGTTTTTTCATGGCCTTAGCAATCTTCTGTGCTCTATCTATTCCTCTCCTTCCCTAACCTTGACAATCACTGATCTTTTTACTATGTCTATAGTTTTACCTTTCCAGAATGTCATATACTTAGAATTATATAGTATGTAACTTTTTCAGATTGGCTTCTTTTACTAATAATAAAGATTTAAGCTTTCTTCATGTCTGTTTATGGCTTGATAGCTTATTTCTTTTTTTTGTGATGAATGATATTTATCTGGATGTGCCACAGTTTATCCATTAGCCTACTGACAGACATCTTGGTTGCTTTGAGATTTGTAAATTATAAATAAAGCTGCTACAAATATCCCTGTGCAGGTTTTTGTATGGACTAATGATTTTTAATCATATATATGTAGCTTATTTGAATTCTTTGAACATATTTAGTTTTTATTTATGCTTTTTTTTTGAGAGAGAGAGAGAGAATGCACACATGCAAGTTGGGGTGAGGCAGAGGGAGAGGGAAAGAGAGAATTCCCAAGCAGGCTCTGCACTAACAGTTCAGGCTGTATCCCAGGACCAACTGTGAGATCAGGATTTGAACTGCAATCGAGAGTTGGATACTTAACTGACTGAGCCACCCAGCACCCCTATAATAGCTCACACAGCTCTTTTGAGCTTTTATAGGGGTCTGTGTCTATTAAGTCTAGTATCTGGAACTCCTGAAGTGTTAAATGCCTACTTTATTCTCCTTGTTTGGGTCAGACTTTTCTGTTTGTCCATATATTTTTTTGAAAACTCAACACTTTAGATAATATATTATAAAGCTTGACACTTGACACGTTAACTTGACACTTTAGAAAATACATTGTAGCAATTCTGGATACTAATCCTCCATCAGTTAGGCATTGATATTGTCAATGTTTGGTCCTTCTTCATTTATTGGTATAGTGACTTACCTGTATTAGCTCTGAGAAATCTATTTCACCCCCACTCCCTGGAATAGTCAACCTCTGATGTTTCTGCTTAAATTTTTTACCCATTATTTTCACCGTTTAGCCCTGTTACCTAGTGGCTGTGTCTTGCCTGAGTCAGTAGATCGACTTATCGGCCAATGGTTGTTTTTAAGTCCCCTTATCCAGTTAGATGTTCTTAATGAGAGGATGTCTTTGTGATTGGAAGCTGCTTTCACAGTTTTGGAATTTTACATTTTACTCCATATTCAACTAGAGACTGATAGTTTGGATTTGGATTCCTGAACCCCCATCACTCCTGAGATGTTGTAGCCTTTGTCATGCACAGTCTTCCAGACTTCCAAGTATGCAAATAGTTTTATTTATAGTCTGATTTCCTAAAGGTTTGCCCCTGGGTCAACATAATTTATTCTTCAGCTAATGTTTGGTTAGTGGTTGTGTTTAAGCTAATGAGGTTTCCAACCTTTATTGATGTATCTATTTTTATGACTTGGAGAATGTTTTCAATGTATTCATATTTTGCTCTGATTATTCCTTCGTGGATATAGCTTAGCACATATGCACAGGATTTCTGAATCCCAGGGTTGACTGTGATTCCAGGAACATTCTTTGTATGTGTGTCTTTCTCTGATTCTCTTTGTTAAATTTTTGGTTGCTCTGTTGTTTTGTTTTGTTTTGTTTTGCTTTGCTTTGCTTTGTTACCAGTATCATAAAGCTATGATCTTAATTGCTGTTTTTTAAGATCTCCATTGTTTGTATCAACATGCTTAGGCATGATATTATCCACACTATGTGCCAAATAATATCATCCTTCTTATACGGATAGTACTTCATACTTATGGCCTTCCTCTTCTGAAAAGAATCTCAATGCCCCTGGGTAGAGCTGGGGGCTGGGACTGCAGTCTGCTGCTCTCAGAGTGACATCTCTGCTGTACAGGAAGAGTGGGAGAGGAGGGTTGGTGACATTGGCCTGTTTGGCTTGCTCTCTCCTGTGTAGACTTCACCCTATAAGTAGATAAGGTACCTGGAATAAGCTTCTCCCATAAGAAGGCTTCAATGGAGAAGGCAACATCAGTCCTCTAGACCATGCCTACCGGAAACAGAACTACTGAAAAATAAGTCTAGGAAGAGTGAGAAATACTAGTGACTTGCCCCTACCAGAGTGAAACGATAACCATAATCTCACAGCCTGGAAGGAGTGGAACCCTCTGGTGTCTTGGCCAAACCCACCCAACTTAGATTGCCGGAAGAGTTTTTTTTTTTAATATGCTTTTTATTTATTTTTGAGAGACAGAGAAAGACAGTGTGAGCAGGGGAGGGTCAGAGAGAGAGAGGGAGATACAGAATCTGAAGCAGGCTCCAGGCTCTGAGCTAGCTGTCAGCACAGAGCCCGACGAACACTCAAACCGCGAGATCATGACCTGAGTGGAAGCCAGACACTCAACCAACTGAGCCACCCAGGTGGCCCTATATATATTATATTAATTGATTTTCATATGTTGAACTACCTTGCAACTGTGCTTAAATCCCACTTGGTCATGATATATAATCCTTTTAATTTGCTGTTGATTTCTGCTTGCTAGCTTTTTGTTGAGAATTTTTTCATCAGACTTGATCAGAGATATTGGTCTGTACTTTTCTTGTAGTGTCTTTATCTAGCTTTAGTATTAGAGTAATGATACTGGCCTCACAGAATGAGCTTGTAAATACTTCCTCCTCTTCAATTTCTTGGAAGAGTTTGGGGAGGATTGTTAATTCTTGAAATGTTTGTTAGAAATCACCAGTGAAGTCATCTTGTCCTGGGCTTTTCTGTGCTAAGAGAAATACATATTCAATCTCCTTTCTAGTTACTGGTCTAAGATTTTAAAAATCCAATTTGTTGGTGTATAATTGTTATTGTTAGACTATTATAATCCCTTTATTTCTGTGACATCAGTTGTAATGTCTCTTTCATTTATAATTTTCATTGAGTCTTCTTTTTTTATTCTTCATGTAGCTAACAGTTTGTGAAATTTATTATTTTGAAGAATCAACTCCTGGTTTTGTTTACTTTATTTTTTGTTTTTCTATTCTCTATTATGTTTATTTCTGCTGCAATAATTATTATGTCCTTCCATTTGCTAACTTTTGGCTTAGTTTTTCATTTTTTTAAAATTTTACTTATTTACTTATTTACCAATTTATTTATTTTAATTGTTATTTAAATTCAAATTAGCTAACATACAGTGTAGCTTTGGTTTCAGGAGTAGATCCCAGTGATTTATCACTTACATATAACAGTCCTCATCTCAATAAGTGTGCTCCTTAATGCCCATCATCCCTTTAGCCCATCCCCCAAACCCATCTCCTGTCCAGCAACCCTTAGTTTGTTCTCTAGTTTGTTTAAGAGTCTCATATGATTTGCCTCCCTCTCTGTTTTTGTCTTATTTTTCCTTCCCTTCCCTATGTTAATCTGTTTTGTTTCTTAAATTCCACATATGAGTGAAATCATATGATATTTGTCTTTCTCTGCCTGATTTATTTTGTGTAACATAATATACTCTAGTTCCATCCATGTTGCTTTAAATGGCAAAATTTCATTATTTTTGACCACCAAGTAATATTCCATTGTGTGTATATGTGTGTGTGTGTGTGTGTGTGTGTGTGTGCGCGCGCGTGTGTGTGTATATATATACCACATCTTTATCCATTCATCAGTTGGTGGACATTTGGGTCCTCTCCATAACTTAGCTATTGTTGATTGTGCTGCTATAAACATTGGGGTGCATGTGCCCCTAAGAATCAGCATTTTGTGTCCTTTGAATAAATATCTAGTGATGCAATTGCTGGGTCATAGGTAGTTCTATTTTTAATTTTATGAGGAACCTTAATTCTGTTTTTCAGACTGTCTGCACCAGTTTGCATTCCAACCCAAAGTGTAAAATGGTTCCCCTTTCTTTGTATCTTCACCAACATCTGTTGTTTCCTCAATGGTTAATTTTAATCATTCTGACAGGTGTGAGGTGGTATCTCATTGTGGTTTTGATTTGTATTTCTCTGATGATGCGTGATGTTGAGTATCACTTCATATGTCTTTTAGTCACCTTGATGGCTTCTTTGGAAAAGTTTATTCATGTCTTCTGCCTATTTCATCACTGGATTATTTGTTTTCTGGGTGGTGAGTTTGATAAGTTCTTTATACAAGGGTACTATCCTTGTATCTGATATGCCATTTGCAAATCTCTTCTCCCATTCTGGTGTTTACCTATTAGTTTTGTTGATTGTTTCCTTCACTGTACAGAAGCTTTTTATCTTGATGAGGTCTCAATGATTCGTTTTTTGCTTTTGTTTCCCTTGCCTCCAGAGACATTTCTAGTAAGAACTTGTTGCAGCTGATGTCAAAGAGATTGCTGCCTGTTTTGCCCTGTAGCATTTTAAAGCCTTCCTGTCTGGCATTTAGGTCCTTCATCCATTTCAGCTTTGTAATACAGCTTGATGTCTGGAATTGTGATGCCTCCAGCCTTGGTTTTCTTTCTCAGGATTGCTTTGTCTATTCAGGTTCTTTTCTGGTTCCATACAAATATTAAGACTCTTTGTTCTAGCTCTGAAGAAAACTTGTGTTAGTTTTACAAGGATTTCATTGAATATGTAGATTTTATTTGGGTACTATCAACATTTTAACCATATTTGTTCTTCTAATTCATGAGCATGGAATGTTTTTTTCATTTCTGTGTGTCTTCAATTTCTTTCATAGCTTTCTATAATTTCAGTGTACAGGTCTTTCCCTCTTTGGTTAGATTTATTCCTAGGTGTCTTATGGTTTCTGGTGCAATTGTAAATGAGATTGAGTCCTTGATTTCTTTTCCTGCTGCTTTTTTAATGGTGTACAGAAATGCAACCAATATCTGTATGTTTATATCCTGTAATTTGCTGAAATCATGTATCAGTTCTAGTAGTTTTGGGTGGAGTCCTTCAGATTTTCTATGGAGAGTATAATGTCATTTGTGAAGAGTGAAAATCTGACTTCTTCCTTGCTAACTTGGAGATGTCTTTTATTTCTTTCTGTCTTCTGATTGCTGAGGCTAGGACTTCCAGCACTATGTTGAACAACAGTGTTGAAACTGGACATCCCTGTCATGTTCCTGACCTTATGGGGAACGCTCTCAGTTTTTCTCATTAAGGATGATATTAGTTGTGGGTCTTTCATATGCTGCCTTTATGATGTTGAGGCATGTTCCTTTTATCCCTATTACTTTTATAGAAACTTATCAATAAAAGATGCTGTATTTTGTCAAATGCTTTTTCTGCATCTATTGACAGGATCATAGGGTTCTTATAATTTCTTTTATGAATGTGGTATATCACATTGATTGATTTGTGAATATTGATCCAGCCCTGCAGCCCTGGAATGAATCCCACTTGATTGTGGTGGATACTTCTTTAAAGTACTGCTGGATTTGATTTACTAATATCTTGTTGAGAATTTTCACATCCAGTCTCATCAGAAATATTGGCCTATAATTCTCTTTCATGGTGAGGCCTCTGATTTTGGAATGAAGATAATGTTGGCATCATAGAATGAGTTTGGAAGCTTTCCTTCCATTTCTTTTTTTTTTTAAGTTTATTTATTTATCTTGAGAGAGAGAAGGAGAGTATATGAGTGAGAATTGGGGAGGGGTAAAAAGCTAGGGAGAGAGAAAATCCTAAACAGGCTTTACAATGTCAGTGCAGAGCCTAGAGTGTAGCTGGATCCCGCAAATCATGAGATCATGACCTAAGCTGAAATTAAGAATCAGACACTTAACTGACTGAGCCACCCTGGTGCCTCTCTTTCCATTTACATTTTTTAGAACAGTTTAAGAAGAATAGTTATTAACTCTTATTTAAATGTCTGGTAGAATTCCCCTGGTGAGGCATCAGGCTGAGGACTCCTTCTTGTTGGGAGATTTTTGATGATTGATTCAATTTCTTTGCTAGTTATGGGTCTGTTCAAATTTTCTGTGAGTTTCTAGGAATTTTTCCATTTCTTCCAGAATCCCCAGTTTTTTGGCATATAATTTTTCATAGTATTCTCTTATAATTGTTTGTACATTTGTGGTGTTGGTTGTGATCTCTTCATGATTTTATCTATTTGGGTGCTCTTTCTTTTCTTTTTGATGTCTGAGTAGGGGTTTATCAATTTTGTTTATTCTCTCAAAGAACCAGCATTTAGTTTTATAGATTTGTTCTACTATTGTTTTTTGTTTGTTTGTTTTTATATCATTTATTTTTGCTCTAATCTTTATTATTTCTCTTCTTCTGGGTTTAAGCTTTATTTGCTGTTCCTTTTCTAACTCCTTTAGGTGCAAGGTTAGGTTGTGTATTTGGGACCTTTCTTACTTCTTGGGACAGGCTTTAATTGCAATGTGCTTTCCTCTTAGGACGCCTTTGCTGCATCCCAAAGGGTTTGGACTGTAATGTTTGAATTTTCATTTGATTCCATGTATATTTTTTTAATCTCTTCTTTAATTTCCTGGTTACCCCATTTATTCTTCTGTAGGATGTTCTTTAACATCCATGTACTTGTGGGCTTTCCACATTTTTCTTGTGGTAGAATTCAAATTTCATAGAGTTGTGATCTGAAAATATGCATGGTATGATCTCAATCTTTTTGTACCTGTTGGTTGATTTATGACCCAGTATGTGATCTATTCTGGAGAATATTCCATGTGTACTGGAAAAGAATGTATATTCTGCTGCTTTAGGATGAAATGTTCTGAATGTATCTGTTAAGTCCATCTGTTAAGTCTGGTCCACTGTGTCATGCAAAGCCATTGTTTCCTTCTTGATTTTTGCTTAGATGATCTGTCTATTGCTTTAAGTGGGGTATTAATATTCTCTACTATTATGATATTATTATCAATGAGTTTTTTTATTTTTGTTATAAATTATTTATGTATTTGGGTGCTCCCAAGCTTGAGGCATGAATATTTACATAAATATTAACAATATCTAAACTGTTAGATCTTCTTGATGGAAAGACCTCATAATTATGATATAATGCCCGTCTTCATCCTTTATTACAGTCTTTGTTTTAAAATCAAGTTTGTCTCATATAAGTATGGGTACTCTTGCTTTCTTTTGACATCCACTAGCATGATAGATGGTTCTCCATCCCCTCGTTTTCAGTCTCAAGTGTCTTTAAGTCTAAAATGAGTCTCTTGTAGATGTCATAGAGATGGATCTTGTTTTTTATTCATTATTGTACCCCATGTTTTTTGGCTGAAGCATTTAGTCCATTTACATTCGAATTATTATTGAAAGGTATGAATTTAGTGCCATTGTGTTACCTGTAAAGTTGGTGTTCCTGGTGATGTTTTCTGTTCCTTTGTAGTTGTTGCTTTGGTCTTCTTTTTTACCCCCCCCCCTTCACTCTGAGAACCCCCCCCCCTTAAAATTTCTTCCAGAGCTTGTTTAGTGGTCATAAACTCCTTTAGTTTTTGTTGGTCTGGGAAACTCTATCTCTCCTCTTCTGAGTGACAACCTTGCTGGATAAAGAATTCTTGGCTGCATATTTTTTCCATTCAGTACTTTGAATATGTCTTGCCACTCCTCTCTGGCCTGCCAAATTTCAGGTTTGCTGCTAACTTTATATGTCTACCCATATAGGTTAAGGACCTTTGTCCCTAGCTGCTTTCAGGATTACCTCCTTATCTTTGTAATTTGCAGTTTTCACTACAATATGTCATCGTGTTTATCTATTTGTGTTGATTTTGAGGGGGTGTTCTCTGTTCCTTTTGAACTTTGATCCTTGTTTTCCTCTCCAGATTAGGGAAGTTTCCAGCTATAATTTGTTCAAATAAACAAACTGCTTTTTTTTCTTGCTCTTCTTCTGGGACTCCTATGATAAGGATGTTGTTTTGTTTTATGGAATCATTAAGTCCTCGAAGTTTCCTTCCATGATATAATTATTTCCTTTCCCTTTTTTTTCAGCTTCATTATTTTCTCTGATTTTGTCTTCTATAACACCTATTCTCTCCTCGTTGTGACTATATCCAGTTGGTTTTGCATCTCAGTCCTAGAATTTTTTTTAATTTCAGCTTGACTAGTATTTAGGTCTTTGATCTCTGCAGCAGAGGTCTGTCTGGTGTTTTCTATGCTTTTTTCAAACCCAGGTTTTACTTCTATGGCTGTTGTTCTAAATTCTTTTTCAGATAATATTGTTTTTATTTGTTTTGAACAAATCTCTGGTTGTGACTTATTCTTGACCTTTCTTTTGAGGAGAATTTCCCCGTCTTGTCATTTTGGCTAAGTTTCTGTCTTTGCGTGTTTTGAAAGCTTATTATGTTTCCTGCACTTGAGAGTAATGCTATATTATAAACAAGTCTTACAGTGTCCATGGCCTGGCACTACAGGAAGTGTTTTTGGTATATGCTGTGTGCAATCAGCTCTTGTGTTTTGGCTGTTATTTCCCACTGGTCAGTCCTCTGCAGAGCTCCTCTTTGCCTGAAGTGGAGAGTGTTTAGACCTTTAAATAGGTGTACTTTGATTTGTTTGTTGAAGGAAGCCTGGATAAAAAGGAGGAAAAACATATCCTAAAAAAGAGTAAAGGTAAAAGAAGAAGAACAACAACAACCCCAGAGAAACAAAAAGACTATAAGGTTGATTCCAAAGGGGGAAAAATAAAGGAAAAAGAGAAAGAAGAAAAGAAAAGTGAAAGAAAAAGAAAAGAATAAAACATCCTGATCTAAAGAAAGGATAAAAGGAAATGAATAAAACAAACAACAAACTGTGATCCTAATTCCATAAGAAACATGGAAAGAAAGAAAAAATTAGAAGTATCCTATCCACCAGAACTGCAAGTGACTCTTTAAAGCACTCGATTTTCAGTACACTTGGTGCATGCATAGTGCTGCCTATGCTGGTCTTCTGGAGCAGAGGCCCGCTGCCCTGGCTCAGAGTCAGTCTTGCTCCAGTAAATAAGTAGTTTCCAGGTAGGGAGGTGTGGCAGGAGGCAGGTTTGGTGCAAGCACCTGCACTGGTGGCTGCCGTGCTGCTCACTGAAGTCCATGGTGTTGGTGTTGGGGGAAAGGGCACTATCCCAGTCTCTTGTCTCCAGTCTGTTGTCACACTCCCTGCTATTCAAGCACCTCTTACAGAATAGCAAGGGCAGTTAGCGCACTCTGTGCCACGGCTTTCCTGGGTTTTTTCTTTGCTGCATGGCTGGGATTAAGAATAAGATGTCTTAAAGGACTGAGCACCGTGGATCTTCAACCCACCTCTAGAATAGAGACTCTCCATGCCTGATCCTTTGTTCCTGAAAAACAGTACCCGCACAGTGTGCAGAATCTACCTGCTAGCAGCAGCAAAGCTTACATTCCCTCTGGGTGCACCTCTGTCCCTGCTGATGAAAGGCCTTTTGCCAATGCCTTCAGGGTCTTTTGCCCTTAGGGAGGCAATATACTCTCTTCCAAAAGTAGTCCAGGAAGGGCAGTGTTCTTTCTGAGTGTGCTCCAGAGATTCCCACACCATGGTATGTACTCTGGGTCCAACTCCTTCCTCCTTAGGAGCATGTGCCGCAGCTCTCCTCCAGAGAAAGTTGCATACTTCCGAAACCTCAGAGCTTGAACTCCAAATTCTGTTTAGAAAAAAAAAAAAGTGCTACACTCAGAACATCTCGATCCCCAGCGTGTGGCCCAGAGAGGTTCCCTTCTTGTGTCAACTTATGCTGTACTTTCTCAGCTCTTCTCTTTTTCTCTCCCTTCTGTGTCTCCACAGAAAGGGCTCCTTACCCTCTGTGGCACCACTGTTTTTCTCTTCCCCACATCACTTGCATACACCTCACACTTGCCACTCCTCCCTAGTTTTTCTTTTTCTAGTTCTTTGAGATGCAAAATTATGTTGTTCATTTAAGATCTTTCTTTTTTTTTAATATAAGTGTTTACCAGTATAAAGTCCCTCTTCAGTACTACTTTAACTGCATCCCATATGTTTTGGTATGTTGTATTTTTGTATTCATTTGTTTCAGATATTTTTAAACTCCCTGTGATTTCTTCCTTGACCCATTAATTGCTTAGGAGTGAGATGTTTAATTTCCACATATGTGTGTATTCTCTTATTTTCCTTCTCCTAGTGAATCCTAGTTTCATTTTACTGTAGTCTGAGAACATAGTTTGTACGTATGATTTCAATCTGCTTAAAATTAAGACTTGTTTTGTAGCCTACCATGCAGCCTGTCTTGAAGAATATTCCATGGCATTTGAGAGTAATGTGTATTCTGCTGTTGTTGTATGGAGGGTTTTCTATATAATGGTTAGTTGCAGTTGGCCTATAGTTTTTCCAAATCTCCTGGTTCTTTACTGATCTTCAGCCTGGTTTTTATCTCTATAACTGAACATGGGGTTCTGAATTTTCTACTAACATATGGTTATATTTTTCTTCAGTTCTACCAATATTTGTTTTATATACTTGGGGGTTCTAAAAAGTAGGTGCATATATTTTTATATTTTCCTCGTGAATTGGCCCTTTGGTCATTATGTAATGATGTTCTTTGTTTCTTGTGACATGTTTGGTCTTAAAGTTTCTTTCATCTGATATAAGTATGACCCCTCTGCTATTTTGAGGTACCTATTTACATGGAATATGTTTTATCATTCTTCACTCTTAGCCTATGTGTGTCCTTAGATCTAGTGTGAGTCTCTTGTAGACAGAAAGCTGGATCTTGTTTTTTTAACCATTGAGCCAATCTGTGTTGGTGTCTTTTAAGTGAAGTATTTAATCCATTTGCTTTTAAAGTAATTGTCAGTATGGAGGGACTTACATTGCCATTTTAGTGTTTTCTGTATGTCTTGCACCTTTTTGTCTCTCTTTTCCTTCTGCTGTATCTTTAATTTTCATTTACTTAGTTTTTGGAGTGACATATCTTGATTCCCTTCTCACTTTCTTTTGTTTATATTCTATAAGACATTTTCTTTGCAGGTATTATTATATTAAACATCTTAAAGTTATAATAATCTATGGTAAATTGATAACAGCTTCAATTGCATATAAAAACTCTACTTCTTTTCATTTCTGTACCCCCTGAAAATTTTGTTGACATAAATTACTTGTTTTTATATTGTGTGTTCATTAACATCATATTTAGGACTGACTGATGTACCCACATTACAGTACCACAGTATAACATATAAATAAATAAATAAATAAATAAATAAATAAATAAATAAATATACATATATATATATACACACATATATTTCTGTACAGTTTTATGTTGCTATTTATTATCTTTTTGCTTTAGCTTGAAGGACTGCCTTCAGCATTTCTTGCAGGGCAGGTCTAGTGGTGACAACTTCCTCAGCTTTTGCTTACCTGGGAGTTTTAATTTCTCCTTCATTCTTGAAAGACATAGTTTTCTTGATTGACAGTTTTATCTTTCATCTCTTTGAATATATGATCTTTTACAACCTAGCCATCAAAGTTTCTGCTGAGAAGTCCAATGATGATCTAATAGGAACTTCCTTATATGTGACGAGTCACTTTTCTCTTTCTGTCTATAGGATTCTCTCTGTTGATTTTTTGAGTTTGGAAATGATGTGTATCTGTTAGATCTCTTAAGATTATCCTACTTGGAGTTCATTAAGTTCTTGAATTTTTATGTCCATGTATCTCCTCCAAATTGGGACATTTTTGGCCATAATTTCTTCAAATAGGCTCTGCACTTTTCTCTGTTCGGGAACTTCCATAGGCATATGTTGTTTCACTTGACGGTATCTCATAAAGTCCTTAGTGTCTCTTCGTTTTTCTTTATTCCTTTTTTTTTTTCTTTTTTGTCTTCCAGGTTGGTAATTTTATGTGTCCTGTCTTTGAGAACACTGATAATTGATTCTGCTTGGTCAGGTCTGCTCCTGTATTCCTCAAGCAAAGTTTCTCAATTCAGTTACTATACTTTTCATCCCCAGAATTTCTGTTTGGTTTTTCTTCATAATTTCTGTATCTTTTTGATATTCTTATTTTGCTCATGTATCATTTCCTTGATTTCATTTAGTTGTCTATGCTCTCTTTCCATTTATTTAGCATCCTTATGATGGTTTTTAAATTCTTTGATTATTAATATATTCTTGTTTCATTTCCTAGATATTTAATATTTTCTTTGAATGTTATTCCTCTTATTATCTTAAAAACATTTTTAATGTTTATTTTTGAAAGACTGAGGGAGACAAAGCACAAGTGGGAGAGGAGCAAAGAGAGAGACAGAGACATAGACAGAGACAGAATCTGAAGTATGATCCAGGCTCTGAGCTGTCAGCACAGAGACTGATTTGGGGCTTGAACTCATGAACCATAAGATGACCTGAGCTGAAGTCAAATGCTTAACTGACTGAGCCACCCAGGCACCCCACGCTTCTTTTGTTTTCTTACATGTGATTTAGGCATTTGAAAAATCAACCACTTCTCTCAGTCTTCATGGTCTGGTTTGATACAGGGAAGACTTTCATCAGTCTTCCTGCCTAGAGATTCTGGCACTTCTCAAGCCTTGTCTGGGGATACATCCTCCCTGAGCCTTTCCTTGTAATGTAATTGAAGAGGCTTGCCAGTACTACCTAGGAGCCCCTCCCCACCCTCTTGCCCTGGTATCTGACGGTGGTCCTGAAGCCTCTCCAGTGCTGTAGCAAACTAAGATACTCGAGTTCTACCTTAATGTCTTTTTGGGGTACTACAGATTTTCCTGAATTTCCTGGTTGTTTTTGATGGAGCAAACCATATTGATGACTCTTGTTCTCAGTAGTCCCCAATTTGGTGTCCACTTCTTGTCAGTGCTTAAATGCAGGAAAGACATAAAACAGGCCCTGGGGAAGTTCCCTCAAAAGTAAAAATGTTGATGTATGTTCCACCCTTCTTTTTCACTCCCTAGTGAGAAATTGGAAACTTGAAGCTTTGTCTTATTATTTTCTCTCAAGGTTAGGGGAAGAGTGTGTGCCATGAATTTTCCTACTGGACTTCCGTGTGGCTGGCTTCAAGTTCACATGGGGTGCAGGGACCTCTTAACTGGCTTCTGGATTTCTCACAAAGACAGGGTTCTTTGTTGGGGTAGGAGGGTCTGGAGCTTCCTTTGGTTTGGCAATCTTGCTGTTATCACTCAGTTATGCATTTTAGTGTACAATAAGATCTGTCACATACTGTGCCTCCCCTACCATTCTCAGTCTTCTGATTGTTTAAGGATGTAATGCATTGGTTTTTCATATCTCTTATGGGTTAAAAATTCTGTTGGTGAATACAGTTTGATATTCCCAGTCAGGTAGTAGAAATGACAAGGTGCTATCATGAAGAAAGTTGTTAAAATGTATCTTTCCTGTTATAGCCAAATGAGTTCATGCTTGGAAGGAAAACTTACTTTAAACACTCAGTTACAGAAGTAGAAAATGAGCTCCAGAAAATTTAAATTAGTTTACAAGGTCATGTGACTACTTCTGAGTCAAATTTATAAGATTATTAGATTTTGCATATTACTTCCTAAATTCCTTTATTTTTAATTTTAGTTTTGAGAGTGAGAGAGAGAGAGGAGAGAAAGAGCGGGGGGTGGTAGAGAATCCCAAGGAGGCTCCATGCTGGCAGTGCAGAGTGTGATGTGGGGCTTGATCTCACAAACCTATAAGATCATGACCTGAGCCAAGATCAAGAATCAGATGCTTAACCAACCAAGCCACCCAGTCACTCCCTTAAATTTCCTTATATTCTTAACACCAGACTTCTTTAAGATGTGAAAATTTAGATACCAGTTTTCAGCACCTACCCATTGTTGCTCTGAAGTTCTGGTTCTGAATTTTAACACCAGTACTCTTCGTTATTTTGAGAATATGAATTCTCTGTCTACTTTAGTAATGAATTTTTATGAGTGTATACAAAAGCAAAATCTCACTGTTTGCCTTCTTCCATATTACTTACCAGGTATGACCCAGATCTGAGGTGATAACTATTGTGTCTTGATCTTTTAACACTTATTGGCCCACTTGAAATCATATACTTAAAGAATGATTAAGAAGGAAGTAAGCCTTTGAGATTGGCATCCAGAGTTCTGGGATTAGTGGAGATGGGATGAGCTATAAACCTTCTAATGGAAATTCAGAACCAAGTTACCTGGCCAAGTAGAAACCCTAACAGAGCTGAAATGGGATCCATAATAGTACTCTCAATGCTCTGATGCCAACCTATGTCAAACATTTTTGAAGAGTCTTGGCAATACTGTAATATCAATTAAGTTTGCCCATTCTATGCACCTGCTCTCCAAATCCCTTCACCCATCCCCTATAGCCTAGTATTCTCCCATCTTGAGAAAAGCATTTGAAAACACATTTCTACTGAGATGATATAGATGGATGTAATGTATGCCGTAGAGGCAGTATTGCATTTTAAGAAAAGTCTGGAAAGGTTATTTGTGGTGATGATGATGATGATGATGATGATGATGATGATGATGATGATAAGCTCCCACTGAAGTCATTGTTACCCAGAATTCCTTTATGCCTCTGGGAAGTTGAATGTGAAACCCTGAGATTTTGCTCCAGTGAAGCTGCAGGATCCTGCATAGGACGGATTCTCCTCCGTTACCTCCTCAGTCATGTTTTAGCTGCCTATCTTTCAAATGAGAATGAGAATATTACATACTGATTAAATGCAAATGTTTAGTACAGTGCTATTTAATAAATGTTAATGCTTTTGTCTGTGGGTATCAGCAAGAAAGGAGACAGTAATTAACAGGAAGTCAGTGATGGTTGTGTGGGGGGGGCTGTCAGTCTACCTAATGCATTGTTTTGCCCAGCAGGACTCTTGCGTCAGGTAAAGGAAGGGGGCAATAAATTAGAGGGGCTGACAGCAGATGAGTCCCCATTTTTCCCCAAAGGCAGTGAAGACAGTAAGGGAGGTTCTCAGCCACTGGACGAACTTTTCTATTTAACATTCATAAGCATGAGTTGGCATTACTTACTTCTCCCTTTTTAAAAATTTATTTGCTGATATTTAAATATTTCTGTCAGTATATTTAAGATTTTCATTAAAAAGTAGAATTTAAGTGACTAGGGTGACTTTTAGACATAAATATTAGTTGAAAGGCAACAAATGCAAGACTTTGGCATTCTTTTCTGTGTCTAACTCCAGGGACCCCAGGAGCAATAGCAAACATTTACTGAACTCCTACTTTTACTTCACAACAGTCTAACCATCCCTACCATGAATTAGGTTCTATGATCAGTTCATCTTGACACATAGTGAGACTGAGGCATAGAAATGTTAAGATACTTTTCAAGATTAAAGAACTGGTAAATGGCATAGCTACTTTGTATAGCCAGAAGGCATGCTTTACTGGCTGTGTTGCTTTACTTCGTACATTTACTCAGTGTCCTTTGGGGTCTCCATTTCTCTTCCCTCTTGCTGCCAATCTGGGTCCAGCTCATGAAGGATTGCCTCCTGTGGAGAGCTATAATCACCTGGAGCCTTCCTCCACTCTGCGGTTTCTGTCCCTGTCAACACTTATTGGCCCTATATCCCATGTATTCTAATCTGTGTTTCTGCCATTGTCTATTTCTTGCTTGTTTATGAATGAATATAAATGGTTTCATTTGCTCTCCCAATGCCACTCTCAGCTTTTTCTTCTACCAGGGAGTTAATATAATTTCTGTTGTAACAAATGTCTATTTCCAGGAATATCCTTGTCTTGGACAATCTTTTATCAGCTCTTGACTAGTTGGTCTTGATTATTGACTAATTGCATCAACCTGTGGTTGTCATCAGGTTCATAATTTAAAAATTATTCTTCCTGTTTCAGTTTTCAATCTGATATGAACATTTAACATGTAAAATACATTTAAAATAGTAAAACCACAGCTTTCAGGTACCGAAGTTATCCAGTATCCAATGAGTACCTACGGTGTGCCAGGAGCTATGGCAGATGCTGTGGGAAGGGGTGAAGCTGAGTCATCTGTAAACCCTTCTCTCCAGGGGACAGTCCCCAATGGGAGAGTTAAGGGATGTTCATGATCTAAAAGTAGCAAGTGACCTAACAATATGGAGATTCAGAGAATGCGTATACATCTTTCTTCTCAGTTACTACATGTAAAATAATTTTTCCTAAAAGACCTCAGAGATTTATTCATAATTTGTATGAAGCTATTATTTATAAGAGACATTAATCAAATGAGTCAAGAAAAAACAAAAGATTATTATTGCTAATCCTTAGCCTCATTCCTTCTGGGATGGAGTCCCTCTCTTCCACCTTCCCCAGAAGAACTGACAACTGACTCACTCAATGCCCATGAATCCACATTGCACCAAGCATACCTCCTCTATTTTCACTATAATTTTTGTTTTCTTCCATAATTTTTCTAAAGTAAAATATGCTATCATAATTCTATGGTTTTATAGAGAATTCTGGGGGTTTTGAGGAGCCAGCCTGATACACCTTTCCATTTCCTCTTAAAAAAGTTAAGAGAAGATATGGAATCACATTAACCAGTCTGCCTTGTACCTTGTAAGAGAAGCTCAGAACTGACCTTATTTTGACAGATGTGGCATACCTGATTTATTGAATGACATCAGTGCTCACCTCTGGGGGTCCAAGATCAGAACAGTAACCACCACATATGGCAAGGAGAAATATTTGGGGAGCAGCAAACTGGTGACAGATTACACAGAAATGCTTTTGTTACCTGTTTTATTCAGATTTGGCATTTAATTTTTTTGTAACTTTTATTTTTATTTTTGAGAGACACAGAGAGACACCCCAAGTGGGGGAGGAGCGCCCCAGCTCTGAGCTGTCATCACAGAGCCCAGTGTGGGCTTAAACCCACGAAGCACAGGATCACAACCTCAGATGAAGTCAGATGCTTAACAGACTGAGCCACCAAGGCACCCCAAGGCTTTGCATTTTAAACACCTTCCAGGAAGTACTCATTTATATACATAAATAAGGCCCCTTAACAGATAATTTGTTTGGAATTTTGGAACTAAAATTAATTTGACATATTTTTCTTTTCACAAGAAAGACTAATTTTGTCTAATAGGAATTTTGTGCTATATTAGATGTGGTTTTGGATGTCAAGGGTCAAAACATTGGACTTTCTTGCACTGAAATAAAATTTATTTACTTTATATCATGATGGAATTCCTTTTGTGTTCACAATCAACAACAAATCTGTTAACCTCCAGGCTCTAAGTAGTATTCTGAAGAGCAGAAGTCAGCCATATGCCTCTAGGTCCATCAACAGACAGAGCCACCCTGGCCCTACACTCTTCTTTTGACAAGGCCACTTTGACATGTGCCATTTCTTGCCTGTGTTTCCAGGTCATTTCTTCAACTCATAATTGATAAATCTAGGATGCTTCTTTTGGCATGTGTATGCTGCTGGTAGAGTGGAGAAAAATAAACGAGCAAGCATGCTCATTGGTTTTGTGACAGACGCAGGTAGAAAGGCAGTCTACATTATTGCCCTTTGGGCCACATAAGTCTTTCAAGGTAATAAATGTGGCTGAAGCTTGTTGAGGCTTACTCAGTCCATCTTTCCATGTCCATTTATGTTGCACAATATATGAGTTTCTGATTTGTCTCAAACATATTAATTCTGATTTTTTAGGAGATAATAATATCCAAATTGGTAAGGTGGAATTCAGATTAAGAATTGAAAAGTGAATTTGTTTTGGACAAACTGTATGAGACCCAGTAACATCAGCCCTATTTTATACTCTTTTTCAATACAATCTGCCCCTATTCGCTAAGAGGATCACCATCCCCTCACCCTTCTCTCCCCACTTGTGACTTCTTTACCTCTGTATAACTGTTCATTCTTCCAACAACTACCCAGAGCTTAATCCTTTTTTTTTTGTTGTGATAAAGTACGTGTAACATAAAATTTACTATTTTGACCACTTTTAAGTGTACATTTCAGTGGTCTTGTATATATTCACATGTTTTGCAACCATCACCACCATCTCTCTCCAGAACTCTTATCATCTTGTAGGACTGAAGCTCTGCTCCCGTTAAACACTAACTCCCCATTCCTCCTTCCCCCAGCCCTTGGCAACCACCATTCCGCTTTCTGTCTCTGAATTTTATTACTCCAAGTGACTCATATAAGTTGATTATAAAGTCGCTGTCTTTTTTGACTGGCATATTTTACTTAGTAAAACTTCCTCATTGTTCATCCATGTGTCACTGTATTGTATATACATATATATGCATATTTTAATTTTCTGAATATTATGTTTTGATATCTTAAAACCGCTTTTAAATTGAAAAGAGGCTGCTCTTTTGGGACTAGCCAATTCTTCTGTACCTTTGATGTGCAAGCTAACCAATCCAGAGCCATACTCCCTCTCTCTGGTCTTTACAATGCAGGAAGCAATATTCTTCTGCCTTAATCATCCCAAGGTCACTAGAGATCACAGGAAGAATTCAAACTAGTCAATCCTAGCTGTTTATCCTACACTCTGTGTCTTTCCCTTGGAAACCCTACTTGTGATCATGGCAGAAGTGTCTTCTCCCTCTGCCTTGCCCTATCTTCTGCCTCCTGACCACCTTGGTGTCTTTCCCATGTGGTTCTGCAAGGCATATCTCCTGTCTCTAAGACTGTGAGTATAAAAAACTTTGTTATTCTGAACCTCTTCTATTGTGGCCACACATGACTGACCATTGCATAAAAGAATACAAAACACTCAGAATGACCTTCCTTTTTAAGATTGAATAATATCACATATGAATACACTACATTTGGTTTATCTGTTTATCCTTTCATGGGACAACTTGGGTTGCTTTCACCTTTGGCTTTTGTGAATAGGTGCTATGAATATGGGTATACAAATATATGTTTGATGTTAATTCTTTTGGGAAGTGAAATTGCTAGGTAATGTAATTCTGTGTTTAATTTTTTTGATGAAATGTCATGCTGTTTTCCACAGTAGCTATATCATTTTACATTCCCACATGCATGAGAGTTTCTGTTTCTCCATATCCTTGCCACCACTTGTTGTTTTCTGGGTTTTTTTTTTTAATGTTAACCATCATAATGAACGTGAAGTGGTATCTCATTGTGGTTTTGATTTGCATCTCCCTAATGACTAATGATGCTGAGCATCTTTTTATGTGCTTAGTGATGATTTGCATATCTTTAGAGAAATGTCAAAAGTCTTTGGCCATTTTTAAATCAGGGTTTTTGCTTATTTGTTGTTGAGTTCAGGAGTTCTTTCTATGTTGTGAGACATGTGATTTGTAAATGTTCTCTTCAGTTATCTGGCTTGCTTTTACACTATGTTGACTGTGTCTGATACACAGAAAAAATTTTTTTTGATGTAGTCTTTATTTATTTATTTATTTATTTATTTATTGTTACCTGTGCTTTTGGTGTCATATCCAAAAAATAATTGTCAACTCCAATATCATGATGCTTTCCCCCTATGTTTTCTTCTAAGAGTTTCATAGTTTACAGTTTTACCTTTAGGTTTTTGATCCATTTTCAGTTAATTTTTGTATATAGTGTAAGGACTAACATCATTCTCTTGCATGCAGATATTCAGTATATCCAATACCATTTGTTGAAGAGACTGTCCTTTTCCCATTTAAATGATCTTGGTTCCCTTGTCAAAGATCATCTGTCAGGGCCTAATCTTGAGTCTTTGAATTATAAACTTACCTGTGGTCATTCTCTTTCCCAGAGCCACTGTCAGAGCCACTTTCTTAAAAATCTCCCTTTACGTTAGCATGGTGCTGCTTTAAAAGAGCATTTGCTTCAAACAATTAATTTCTCCATTTTGTGTGTACATGTGCATGTCCGTGTGTCTGTGTGTATGTGTGTGCATGTGTGTATTTATTCCAAATTACTATCCCTTAAAACCTTCATTGCACTTAATACTCATTTGGCTCTTCCTACTTCAAGTTGTTAAGGCTTTCTGCCTATAGGTCCTTTCTCATTTAATGAGATTAAAAGCTCTGGAAGCCTAAGCTCTAATACCATAAAACAGCCAGAAAAGTCTCTTGCAAAAAAGTGGGTTCTCAAATGACTGACTTAAAACAGGTTTTTGTATGACATCACCAAAGGTTATGCAGTGGCTGGAGACAGTAAACTTGTTGAATCCTATGAAGTTGAAGAAAGATGCTACTTTCTATTCATAGTAGTTATCAAATCTCAGTCTAAAATTTAAAAAACAGTCCTTTTATGAAATGTAAACACTACATACATAATACATAGAATTGTTTTGGGGTGTTTTCCAAAATGCCAACATCTTTTTGAAGCTAATACGACTTGCTTGTCCTGACAGATGTTAGAGTAGTTGGCACAAATTCATAATCATTGTTTTCATTTTTATGGAGGTCCTTAAAACATGGCTTGGGCTACAGACTGTTGGATATGCAATTTAATGAGATGATGAGCTCAGAAGTGCCACTCATAGTTCACAAAGTAGAGTGCTAAAGTCCATTTGTGAATTATTAGTTACTTAGCCAAACTAAAGAAAGCTTATTGAAATGATTGCAGATAAAAACACTCTTGTTTCCATAGAAACAATTTGTTTCAGGTTCAGAGTCTTGTTCATGTTCTTCTGGGGCAGAAATATTCTGAAATTAGTACTGTCATTCCTTTTATCAGTTGCTAAATGCTGAGGAAAGACAACCTCCTTCTTTTCAGAGGGCATGAGCTCCCGACTCTCTGCAATCTCATTACTGGTTCCTACCAAGGAAAGAGAAACTGTTTTCTTTCAGGGGACATGAAGCAATTTTACCTCTGATACACAATGTTGCATCATAATCTCTCATCATGTATATTTTATGCCCTCATAGTTGAAACTGTAATTCCTTGATTTACTAAAGTGTTTTTTTTAAGTTATAAGATGATAAATCTATGATATGTGTACATGTCTTTAAGTTCTAACAGTAACAATTATCAGTATTCATTATTCTTCTCTGATGCATGTACTCTCCAGATCTTGCTTTGAGTCACTTTGTTTTAGAGCATTTGCTGAGCAGTCAGGTGATGGATAAGGAACTAGAGCCATCCCTGATATTACTCATCTCTAGGGTTTGGCTTTATAGGAAACATTGACATTAAATTACTTATGTAGTGTCTTTTGTTTTTATCATTTTATAGCTTTTTTTTTTGCCATATAATCAGCTTAACAAATAATGTAGAATATCTTTATAGTCCTCTTCTCTTGGCAGCTTTTGGTGTATAAATGTCCTTTCTTTCCCCAAGAATTTATTAAATACAAATAAGAATTTTTCATCCTTTGAGAATTTTAAAAAGGAAGACAGGAAAGGTTTGAATTGCCACTATACAGCAAATCCAAAGGAAAATCCACCCTTTCCCAATATACCCATGAAGTGTTAGCGGATGAATCAAAGGAAGTTGAATATTGCTTTCCTCTGTCTCTCTGGCACAAAGTGTTAACACACATGTATTTTTCTTCACAGTAAAACCAACTGTGATTGATGTGGACATCTATGTTAACAGCATTGGTCCTGTGTCATCAATAAACATGGTAAGAAGTTCTTTTCTTTTCTGATTTGAAGACTTCCTTATCAGTTCTTGTTTACATTCTCATTGTGAGTTTCTGCTCAAGATTTATCATGCAGGTTTAAACTCATAATTGACTTCTTAAGTCTATAGCATTAATTGGTAGCTTAAGTATTGAAAACTATCTTAAAAATCAAAGAGTGGAATTTATGACCCTAGTAGTGAGACATGGCTCTTGTATTTAAAAGGTACCTCATCCCCTACCTTCTCCACACATGTATTTATTGCACATAGATTCTCAGATGAGATCATTTGCAATTATGCAGCCATTGACTATATCTAATTTTACTAATATCAGGGATGAATATAAATGACAGCTTTTTGACTTTTGGTCAGTTTTTCAGGGCCCCAATGACATGCCTTTTAGTGTGTTTTAGGGAAGCATCTGAGATTATACAGCATATACTTTTCAGTTCGAACAAAGTGGGTAAATACCTTTTTTTTTTTTTTAAACAGGAGAAGGTATGAAATCAAGTATGTGATTTTCTTGAAAGGGTATTTTCACAGACTTAGAGGCAAAATGAACTCTAGAAGTAACTGTAATGTGAAAGAAAGCTTTCCCTATGAAAAGTGCTTAGCTATGAGGAAAGTGCTGGGATGCTGGAATATGTTTAAGTGTTTTACAAGATGCTCCAGGCCATGGTGAGGCTCCTGGAGTGGTGTCCAGGGCTCCAGGAGCACGCATTTGCATTTGTGGACCCAGTGATTGCAGGGAATCTTGTATACTGGGTGCCTTCTTTGTACTTCACTGCTGCACACTGGCTCCTGGGCTTGGGGGTGAGGCTGCGGCATGGGGGGATTGCCAAAATGCTGACTTAGATGCTATCTTTTCATTGCAGTGTTCTGTGGATGGAAATAATCCCTCCAGAATTAGTAGCAAAATCAGTTCTTTTCATTGCCAGATATTAAAAGTGTTCATTCTTTCTCTGATGATATAAAGTTTTCCATGTAGGGGTAAAATTATTTTTATGAGTGGCTCACTGGAAAAAAAAAACATGCCATCCATAAATTGGAGATGGAACACTGGCAAAGAGGTGAAGTAAATAAAAGATAATTCATTTCACTCAGCTTATGGGCTGCAGATTGTAAAATGTAACTTGTGAATGTATAGTTCTTCTTCCTTGATAAATAATTATTCAGTTAACTGCATAAAAAATATAATCACTTCTTAGTTCATTTGTGTCTTATTCTGGAATTTTATTTTCTTACATTATTTCCATATTATTTACCACCCTAATGTCCAACACTAAGGTATGTCTAATACTAAGAAAGAAGTGCCTCTGTAGAGATAGAGTTACAAAATTATTTTAGAAACAACTGCTTGCATCTGTATATCTTAGATATTTTCATGAACTCTTAAAACTCTGAGATCTACTTTGTGCCCAGGATTAAACTTTGTTATTGGAAATGATAGAAATTTTTATCTGAAAGTCATAGGCTTCAGAGGAGGAGACTAAGTGACAATACCCAAGAGTGATAAGGACTCTGCTAACTATAGGCAACCTCTTGGGAAATCTGGCAGCATTTGGAATCGATTTCTCTGGTGAGGTCTCATTCTGAAACATGATCTATCGGTAGGGATTTGCCAAGTGGAACAGCATGGGGAGGTCCTCAGTAAAAATCAGGAAGACTGGTGTGTGAACCATTTTGGGAATGAGGGGCTGACATGCTGTTTGAAAGCCAAGGGAACGTGGTGTGGGTAGGCAGCACCTTGGACCTTCCTGGAACTAAGGCTCTGAAGCCTTTCTGAAGAGTTGGCCTTCATCCTTAGGTTTGCCCCAGATGGACTTTTGCATTTGGGAAGTATGCAGACTTACTTTCATCTAAGATATGTGTGGGTCATAATTTATGAGATTAGTTCAAATCTAGCAAGATCTCTAATCAGGCCCCTTTCTCCCTTGTAAAGAGAGACAGACGGGTGCTTGGGTGGTCAGTCAGTTAAACATCTGATCTTGATTTCAGCTCAGATCCTGATCTTACAGTTGTGAGCTTCTGTCTCTCTCTCTTTCCCTCTACCTGTCTCTCTCTGTCCTCTCTCTCTCTCTCTCTCTCTCTCTCTCTCTCTTTCAAATAAATAAAAAAATAAAAATAAAAACTTATCTTTTAAAAATGAGGGGGAGAGAGAAAGTACATGGCATAGAGATAACAATTATTTAAAATTATTATTTAAAATAATTTACTCTAACCCCTTCATCAAGGTGGGGTGATTGATCGTAAAATGGTCTGAGGTGTTGTAAGACTTTCATTATCTGAGAAAAATAATTAACATCAAAATAATATATGTCCTGTGGTAGACACACCAAATACTGCTGTTAGATTTTTAATAAGTGAGATTGAGTAGAAAATGTTTCCAATTAACCCCCACTTAAAAAATGCCCTAAATATCTTGAAAATTTATTGGTCCTTTTTTTTTATTTTTTGGTTTTCTAGGGTGGTATCTCTACTGCAGTGAAAGGCTAAACCCATAAATGTTGGTTGCTTGTTATTTGTGAAAGTGAAGAATGTGTCTAGGCAACAGTGGGCAAGCTGAATGATGGGAAATGCATTGCTCTGGAAATAGTTTATGGTCATTTCTCAGCAGAGTTAGAGTTGTCTAGACTGACCCCTGTCTGGTACCAAGAAGAATTTTAATGTACTATTAACTTATGTCAGCTAAGCAAAGTATAAATTGGAGGCAAAAGTTTGTTTAATAGTTAAATAGATAGATCAATCTAGATACACAAAGATACATTTAAATATTCAATTCCTATGTTCTCTGGGGTGAATTTGTCTATTTCCATCTTTGTTCAGTAAATGTTTGCCATATTGTGTGTCTTGTGTGGTGCTGTGTGCAGGTTAAGACAAAGATGAGGGGAAAGAGTAAGCCCAGATTCATGAACAAAGCATCATGGTACACAGGGGGCCAGAGCAAAGTTAAATTCAACACCAAACTTCCCAGAGGCAGGGATATCCAGTAGCACTGAGGGATGATTCAAGAGTCTCATTAGTCAGGAGCTTCAGAATTGCTTTTTCACCACTTAGTAGTATTCCATTGTATGTATATACCACATCTTTTTTATCCATTCCTCAGTTATTGGACATTTGGGCTCCTTAACGTTGATGAAACTGGACAGAGGGTATTATGCTAAGTGAAATAAGTCAGTCGGAGAAAGATGGATATCATATGTCTTCAGTCATATGTGAAATTTGAGAAACCTGACAGAAGACCATTGAGGAAGGGAAGGAAAAATTTAGTTACAAACAGAGAGGGAAGCAAACCATAGACACTCCTAAATATAGAGAACAAACTGAGGGTTGATGGGCAGGTGGGGCTTAAGGGGCCAGGGAAAATGGGTGATGGGCAGTGAGGACTCACTTGTTGAGATGAGGACTGGGTGTTGTATTTAAGTGATGAATCACAGAACCTATTCCAAAAGCCAAGAGTACACTGTATATACTATATGTTAGGTAACTTGACAATAAATTATATTTTAAAAAATAATAAAATAAAATAAGCAGGTGGCAGAAAAGAAAGAACTTTTTATTTAAATGTTTTTTTAAACAAGGAGTTATTTTTTAGAGAAGTTTTAGGTTCACAGCAATATTGAGAGAAAGGTATGAGATTTCCACATACCCTGCCTTCACGCTTGCACAGCCTTCCCCTTATGAACACTGCCCTCCCCCCCAAATGGAGTGGTACATTTGTTACAATCGTTGAACCTCTAGAGACTTATCATCACTCAAACATTTGCAGTAGGGTTCACTCTTTGTGCATTTACTTCTTGAAGGCTGACTGTTTTTAACCTTTATGCTCAAAACTTGGAAACCTCCAAACTCCCAAACTTTGCTTGGAAGTCAAATGATAAAGGGGTTCTTCTCACATCGCTGAGTATATCACATACATCCACTCTGTCTGTGACCCCAAATGATGCAGTTTCAAAAGAATGTAAGGTTCTCTAACATGGACCTCACGAAAAATAAAAGCAATTTAAGAGTAAAGGACTAATGGTGTAAATGGGTATTGGGAATTGAGTCAGGAATAATAAAAAAGAATAATATGGGAGAGACCAAGAAAATTAAAGAATATATTATGGGGGAAAAGGCATAATTTTGAGATGTGTACAGGATTTAAGGGTGTAAATTTTTATGGGAGTTTTGACCATAATGCTTTAGGATTACAGGCTTTGGCCTGATAAACTTATTCCTTTCCCCCCACCAAATATTCATTTGACAACCAAGGAGAGAGAAAAAACAGCTATTTCTAGTTCTTTTTCCTGTCCTACCTCCCACTTTTCTGCTTCTTAAATTGATATTATTAATACTGAAGATTCATTTTCATACATTCTCCCTGCTAAATAAAATGAAACTGCATTTCACTATAGTTTAACAGACTGATTTTCATCATCTTGTTTATCTGGTAGTTGCTTATGCTTTTTCTGTTTATTGAATAAATTAGAAATGTTCACATGGGTTGAAGAGAATTTCTTTTTTTTTTTTTTTTTTTTTGGTAATCCTTAATCACATTCTCTAACTTTGTCACTACAGCATATCTAAGTGTGCACAGTTCTTTTTTTAATGTTTATTTATTAATTTGAGAGAGAAAGAATGAGAAGGGGAGGCAGAGAGAGAGAGAGAGAGAGAGAGAGAGAGAGAGAGAGACCCAAGCAGGCTCCATGATATCAGCACAGAGCCTAATATGAGGCTCAGTGTCATGTACTGTGAGATCATGACCTAAGCTGAAATCAAGAGTCAAACACTTAATCCACAGAACTATCCAGGTGCCCCTAAATGTGCACAATTCTTAATGGAATTTGTCCATGGTTTGTTTCAAGACTGGGAGTCTGCAGATCAGAAGAGCTTGCGCATTTATTTTTGAGACTGTTCACCATAAGCAACCTTTTAGGAAAGGTTCAAAGAAAACCAATGCTTTGATACCTACTCAGTGTTACTGACCTCATCTCCTTTGATCTTCACAAGGTCATGGTAGAGAAGATACTGCTATTTCCTGCTTACTGTGACTATAGTGAGTATGTGCAGTTCACAGGGATGGAGATACCAGAGCAGCAGTTCCAAAGAGGACCTACTGCACTTTTGCAGTCAATATCAAAATAAGCCAAGAGCACGTACTGAGCCTCAGCTTCAACTTGGAAGTTGAGATGATACGGGCTCAGAGTGATTATAATGTTAGAATCATTTTCCTTTTATTAAAAAAATAGACTTTATTTTCTTATTGCTTATTTATTTTGAGAGAGAGAGAGAGAGAGAGAGAGAGAGAGAGAGAGAGAGAGAGAGAATGTTGCAAGTGGGGGAAGGGGAAGGGCAAAGAGCGAGGGAGACACAGAATATGAAGCAGGCTCCAGGCTTCAGGTTTGAACTTATGAGCCATGAGATCACAACCTGAGCCAAAGTCACTTAACTGACTGAACTACCCAGGTGCCCCTTAATAGACTTTATTTTTTAGAGCAGCTTAAAAATATTTCCCCAGCTTTGTTGAGATAGAATTGACACATAACATCGTATAAATATACAATTTACAGCTTGACACTTGGATATACATATATTGCAAAATGATTACTACAATAAGGGTAGTTAACACCTCCATTTACCACACTAGTTATTCCCCCTTTTTTGCGATAAGAACTCTTAAGATATACTCTCTTAGCAACTTTCAAGTATATAATATAATATTATTCACTATATTTACCATTCCTTATTATAGATTTTCCAGAACTTACTCATCTTGATGCTGCAGGTTTGTACTGTTTGATCAACATCTCCCCATTACAGACTTCCCAGCCCCTGCCAGCCACCATTGTGATTTCAGTTTCTTTAGATTACACATACAAATAATATCATGCATGGGTGCCTGAATGACTCAGTTGGTTGAGCATCTGACTTCAGTTCAGGTCATGATCACATGGTCTGTGAGTTTGAATCCCATGTCAGGCTCTGAGCTGTGAGCACAGAGCCTGGAGCCTGCTTCGCATTCTTTGTTTCCCTCTCTCTCTGCCCCTCTCCTGATTGTGCTCTGTCTCTCTGTCTGTCTCTCCTTCTCTCTCAAAAATAAATAAACATTAAAAACACTAAAATAAGATCATACAGCATTTGTCATTCTCTATCTGACTCACATCATGTAACATAATTTTAAATTTACAGGAAAATTGGGGAGAAATCACAGAGAGTCCCCATATGTACTAATGTCTATATTAGGGTTCACTTTTGGTGGTGTCCATTCTTTGGGTTTTCACAAATGTGTAATGACAAGTATCCACCATTGTTGTATTGTGTACAATATTTTCACTGCCTTAAAAATTCTCTGTGCTTTACCTGTTCATCTCTGTGCTCCAACCCTCAGCAATCGGTGATTTTTTACTGTCTCCATAGTTTGCCTGTTCATGTAGTTGGGATCCTATAGTTTGTAGCCCTCTCAGACTGGCTTCTTTGCCTTTATTTTTAAGAGAGCTGGCACTGAGACATCTGAGGAAATCCCAGACATATAGGGATTAAATCAACATGAAGGGACTGTAATAGCTGTGGTTATGATGCTGTGTTACCCAGAGACTAAGGGGGCAGCTGTGCAGGCCCACGAGGGCAGGTTAAACATCACCAGACGATGCTCCATGGCCTAACAATACAAAACTTGTAGGAGGACATGCAGCCACAGGGGGAACACGTGGGGGGAGGGAGGATGTGGGCCCTGAAGCTTACTGGGACGTCTGTGAACCTCATCCCATCTCCTGTTGCTTTGGCTGCAGTTTTAAGAGGTGAAGTCAGTAGACCATGTGGAATCATGGAAGCCGAGGAGGGAGGAAGTTCCATTCCATTAAAGAAACATCTATTATTACTACAGGATGCCAAATGCTTCAAACATTTTTTCTGAAGGCATCTAAGCTCAGGAAAGTCCAAAATATGGAAGTCTGCAGTGCCGTGGTGCCACCCCTGTTTTGGTATTCTTTGCATTTATTCTGCTTAAGGTTCATAGCAGGTTTGCATCTGTACTTTGATACCTTTCATCAGCTTTCTTTTAAAAAAAAATATTGGCCATTATTTTGTAAAATCTTGCTTCTACACCATGCTTTGCCTCTCTTCAGTCTCATCTAATACTCCAGTCACATTCCCTGCACATTCCATTTGTCCCGTATGCTTGTAGACTTTTTGACATTCCTTTGCCTCACGCTTCAGTGAGTGGAAAAGCTTCCAGCCTACCTTTCAGCATCCTGCTGCTCCTCAGCTGTGTCCAGTTGTCTGTGAGAGCCATCTGTTGAGTTCTTCATTTCAGCTACTGTTTTTTTAATTTCTAAAATTTCTACTTGACTGTTTATAAGTTAGTTCTCTGGTAAAATTCTCCATTTTACAATCTATTTCCTTGAACATATTAATCACTAAATGTGGCTGAAAGCTGAAGTATCTAGTCATCTGTGGCACGATTTTTATTGTCTGTTTATTTTGTTTGTTTGTTTTGTTTTGTTTTGTTTTGTTTTTGCTTGGCCCTATTTTCCGGTGTGCCTGATAAGTTTGATTGTATACAGAAACTTGCAGAGGCTCTAGGTGATGCTTCCTCTCATGTCTGGAGGTCAGAGCTGGCTTGGGCTGGTCTTCAGTTTTCAGGAGGCTTAGCTGTGATCTGTTTTCCTCCTACTGCAGGGCATAACTCCCCAGGGGTTCCAAATGAGGTCCTGAGATGCTTCCCAGTGCCACTCCAGAAAATTTTAAACTCTAGTTTTTTAGTTTCAAGCACAAAAAAAGGGCTGAAAAATCTGCTTTTTCTTTAAAGCCATTTGTATGACTGATTTTTAACCTCTTTTTTATGCAGCTTGATCAGTAAATATATTTAGGGAAAACTAGTGTTGTATGGTTCACTTCCTTATCATTTGTTTTCTCTGAAATCTCAGTCTCTCCAATTAGGACTCCTTGGCTACCCCAAACTGCAGCGTTGGCTAACGCTTTACTGGGTTCTGTATTCTTAGCAGCTGCTTTCCCCTTAGCTCCTTCACATCATGCACCACACTACCATGAGATGAGCTCTGGGGAGAAGGCAGTGTATGGGAAATGTGGTCTACTCCTCAAACTGATTTTTTACATGTATTTTATAGAGCCTCTCTGTCTGTTCTTAGTGAGAGTGTTGATCTAGACAAGTTATCCCATCATGTCCATGACCTTTACCTTTAGTTTGAAATTTTAAGTTTAGATGGAATAAAGTGCGATTTCTAATAATCAGCAAAGAAGTGATTTGGGGCTCAGGGTAAAGTTCTAGTGAAACATTACTGTTGGATTGTTTTTCTTGCTTTAGTAACCTCCCTGAATGCCTTCAGAGTAGTGAAGAAGAGAGAATTTTCTAGAGTCCAGTGTGTCCTGGGTTTCCCTGTTTGATGACTCTCCAAGAGAAACTGGAGAAAGTTAATGATGTATTTCTTCCAGCGATATTAGCTTTAGAGGATCAGACCACTTGTAGGTTATAGGTTGTTTAAGAGGGTAGTCATATGTGTATAGTTTTAATATTCTTTTAAGAAATGAAAAATTATACTTTCACACATAAGCTGTGTTTGAAATTTGGTTTATCACAGGACAGAGTCATTTCCAACCAAGCTAACACCTGTAGAAATAATAATATGTGCAATATACATATTGCTAAATAAACTAATAGAACCCACTGAAGGAGGGACATCTGGCTGGCTCAGTTAGAAGAGCATGCGACTCTTGATCTTGGGTTTGTGAGTTTGATCTTTATGCTGGCTGTAGAGATTACTTAAGTAAATAAAACTTTAAAAAATGAATACACTGGAGGAGCCACACAGTGTAAATGGCAATGATTTCTGGAGCTTAGAAAAAAAAATCTCCAAGATTGAGAGAGAAGATGATATTTAAAGGCTTTTTCAAACCTCATTCTGTAGCAAGTGCCCACTTGACTGTGAGTCCTTGAGCATATCTCTTTTTGATTCCCCTAGCATTCAGTCCAGATGCCTTGATAAGTATGTGTCACATGAATAAAAAGATAAAAATTGTCTTCACCTTCTGCTTCTCCACTTACATAACCATTAGTATATCTTTATGTGTGAACACATACACGTCCTGCACACCATACAATTTGCCATGTCATTACATTACAATTTTATTAGCTTATAATTAACTTCTCTTTCTCTAATAATATTAGCTAACACTTTTCCAGTGCTTTTACTGTTGCAAAAATCAATCCTGACAATAAACTTATGGAGGCCACTGATATCATCACCCAAGCTTCTGGCTAATAGAGCTAGAGTTTACAATCCTCATGTCATATCTCAAAAGCCATCTGTCATATCTCAAAAGCTAGAACCACCATTCACACTTTAAAGTTAAAAGGAAATCAGTGGGAGTTATTCTAACAAGTGTATCTTAAACATAAATTCAATGCATTTTTAATTTTTTTAATGTTTGTTTATTTTTGAGAGAGACAGAGCATGAGTGTGAGAGGAGCAAAGAGAGAGAGGAAAACACAGATTCTGAAGCAGGCTCCAGGTTCAGAGCTGTCAGCACAGAGCCCAATGTGGAGCTTAAACTCACAGACTGTGAAATCATGATCTAAGCTGAAGTCAAAGAAAGGCTTAACAGAGCCATTCAGGTGCCCCAAATCAATGCATTTTAAACTTATGCTATATCTCCTGTTTTATTTGTCCTCTTGTGTGCTGGAACTCTTCACCATTTTATACAAAATGTCATTAGAGACCCTACCTGCTAGGATGGAATGTTAATGTCCATTGTGTGAATGGATGTGAACTGTTCAGTGATTTAAGAACAGTGAGATAGTAATAATGATAATAAAGCATCTGCCTGTCCTTTCTTAGTGGGATCTTGCACAGCAACTCCTTCAAATGTATGAATAGATTTTTTTTCATCTTGAGGTATTCCATTTCTGTCATGTATTTCACAATTGGTATCCCTCATTCTTCACAATATGGGCTATGTGATGTACCTCTTAAAAGAACACCTTCTTTGTGTTGTATATAAAAACTATTTTCTGAAAGTGTGGGCCATTGGATTGGGACTCATTATTAAAGGATCTGAGGAAGGTTTCAGATTTCTCTTTGACAAGGTTCCCACAGCTTTCACACAGGTCCAGCTTGCCTAGAGGCAGGAAACAACACCCAGTTTACTGTGGCCTTAGTATGTACCTGTGGAGGAATTGGAAGTAGAGATGTGCCATGTCAAGGTGTTGCTACAGGTGGCGAGGTACAATTACAGTCTCCTAAGTGTGGTTGGCCACATGTATCTTTCAGAGAAGTCCCTTCTGTACCATTGTGGGGGATGACCCAGTAGGGGCTGGCAAGACTGAGTGGGAGATGTGTAAGGATTGCCATGCAACTTCACTATAGTTGAATAGTGAATAGTGGTGGTGGCATATACAGGTGAGTGTGGACTTGAGAAATGTAAATTCCCAGACATGACAATTGAGTGCACATTGGCATTAAAGAATGGGAGAAGTCAAGGGTGACACACAGGCTAGCAGAGTTTATTAATCCAATAAGTGCTACTGAACACCTGCTATATGCCAGATGCTGAGGCAGATCATGGGATTTTTGTAATAAACCAGGAAAAGCCACAGTTTTTCATGCAACTTCAATTCCTATGGCATGAAACACTGAACAAACATGAACATTATTACTTCAATTTGTGGGCTGATCCACAAAGAAATTAAACACATGGATGTGACCACATGCTCAAGGTTTCCTTGTATGAGAGTGGAGACAGCTAGATATGATTGTTTATTGATGCCAGATCACATAGTAATGTGTTTGGATTTTATTCTAGGTTCAGGAGGAAACTGATGGAAGTTACTGAATAGGTAAATTATGTAGTTTATCTTTCAGAAATAATGCTGTACCCTGACTATGCAAAGGGTTGGAAAGCCAGCTTTGCCCTTGTCCCCCAGTTCCCTGGAGGCAGCAGATAGCATCTCTAAATATTGTTAATGAGATCTGTGATGGGCTTAATTGTATCCCCCCATCAGTACCTTCCCAACTGAAAATTTCATTTATGGAAGTCTTTTTTCCCAACTACATTAGAATATGATTTTATTTGGAAATAGAGTCATTGTCAGTGTAATTAGTTAAGATGAGGCCATAGTGGAGTAAGGTGGGCCCTAAGCCTACAAGGCTAGTGTTCTTGCAAAAAGAAAATTGGGAGTGTCCAGGTGGCTCAGCCAGTTAAGTGTCCAACCCTTGATTTCAGATTGGGTCCTGATTTCACAGTTCCTGAGTTGGAACACTGCATTGGGCTCTGCACTAATAGCGTGGAGCCTGCTTGGAATACTCTCTTTCTCCCTCTTTCTCTGCCCCTTCCCAACACTCTCTCTCTTTCTCTCTCTCTTTCTTTCTCTCTCTCTTTCCCTTTAAATAAACTTTAAAAAAACTAAGAAAATTTGGACACAGGCATGCGCATAAGGAGGACACCATGTGAAGATGAGAGCAGAGGTCTACAAACCAAGGAATGCCAAAGATGGCCAGCGAACAACCAGCAGCTAGGAAAGAGGCAGGAATATGTTCTCCCTCACAGGCCTCAGAAGGAATCAGCCCTGCTGCTGTGAGACAACACACTTCTTTTGTTTGAGCTACCCAGTTTGTGATACTTCATTATGGCAGTCCTAGCAAACTAAGACAGTGCCCTTCCCATATTTTACAGGTTCTGGTCATTTATAAGAGGTTGTCACTTTCTGTGACACTGACTTGCTGCTTCAAGGAGGCTGCAGTTCACACGTTATCCTTACCCCTTTCTCAGGACTCAGCATCACAGAAGGGATGACTGACAGGTCAGTGGAAGCAAGTGTGGCTTCCTTCTTTGAATAGCTGCTTCCCTACTTGGATTGTGTTTCATACTTTATTACTAGTCTAGGACAGTCCTATGAGTTAGAGATTATCATTCTACTTACTAATGAAGAACATGAGGGGCACCTAGCGGCTCAGTTGGTTAAGTGTCTGACTTTTAATTTTGGCTCTGGTCATGATCCTACGGTTTGTGGGATTGAACCCTGTGTGGAGCCTGCTTGGGAATCTCTCTCTCTCTCTCTCTCTCTCTCTCTCCCTCTCTCTCTCTCTCTCTCTCTCTCTCTCTCTCTCTCTCTCTCTCTTTCCTTCTCAAAATAAACTTTAAAAAAGGGAGAAATATATTGAGGAACACAGAACCCAACCATAAAGAGTAAGTGGAAATAGGACTTGAATCTAAAGCTGGCTCTACAGGTGTGAGTGGTGCTTCATGAACTTCCCATTGTGAGAAACCAACCTATTCACTTGTTCAGCAAGAACCATATCTTGGGCCTGTGACCTTGCTGACAGGCAATGCGGCTTCCTAGGTGGGCAAGGAAGGTGTCCATATGGGTCACTGGATATGACACTTGGCTGAGATTGGCTTATGAAGAAGGGGGGAAGGCAGTACCCCCTCCTCCCGCCTGGACAGCACCCACTGTTTTTAGCTCATCCTGGCCACTGTGCCCCATTTCATACATGAAGTGAGATCTGCAGGAGTTGTGAATCTTAAGGTCAAGGTGAACATCATGTATTATGGTAGCCTTATAGTTGCTGTGGCCAGAACACCTCCATAAAAGTGATAACCACTTATTTTCACATCTGTCTTTCCTATGAGACTCAGAAGTCCCACAGGGCATGGATTTGTGCTTCTGTCATCCCCTTACTAGCACAGATGTATGACTCAGAGACTTGCAGTTGGTGGGTGGGGTGATATGGATGAAAGAATGGATGAAGCACTCTGTGAACAGAATTGAGGGGGTAATATTTAGGGATGTGAGTTCTGGAAAGCAGGATCTTTAGCATCATTTTCACTAACAAACCTTAGTATCTGCACAATGCCAGGCATGGAACACTAAATACTGGTGTTGACTGGACATTCACCCTTTTTCCTTTGAATCTAGGTTTGAGAGGCCCAAGTTATAGGCTGCTTTCTCATTCTTCTGCCTCTTATAGTGCCTGCTTTGATACTGGGCATTTGCCTGCGTTAGATCATCTTAACCAGGCATGTATGTATGTGCCTAGCCTCACTGAATCAGTTGGAAGGGAACAATCACAAATATCCATAATAGAGAAGAAAATGAGAAGAAATGTGTTCACCTGTGGTTCTTCCCAGGTACAATTTAGTCATTTTAAATTACTAGAATGATTTGGATTCTTAGAAAAGATGTTGCAGTTCAAAATCATGTCAGTTAAATACCATTTTCCTGAAAACCACAATGCTATGACCGAGGATTATTTCCCTACTAAAGCGTCTGATGTTTTGATAATTTTTCTTCCATAGAAATAACCACAAACATCATTTCAAATCAGCTATAATGGAAGTAACTTACGTACTGCAGTGGGGAATTTCCTGAATTATACAGAAACTACCTGGAATAATATGAATAAAATGTAAAACACAACATTCAGGGCTTCACTTAGCCATGACATTCTATACCAAGGTCTTACCACTCCCCAGACCCAGACATTTCATTTACAATGAAGGAGTACTATGAGTAGTGGTTATTGCCACTAAATGGGATCCTTCTTAATGGCCCTGTTTCATTGCAGATGTGCCCACTGCCATTGGGTCATGGTGCTTTGTCACCATTTGTTAAACTGACTGCTCTTGACACTGCCAGCTTCACCTGGTGCCCAGGGTGGGACCAGCAGAATGGCCTGCACAGTAGAAGCTTCAGGAAACCTGTTGACAACTTTCCCACTTTGGAGTGACCACCACATTCTCCCCAGTATCAGGGTGTGGGGGATGTGAGAAGTGCAGTGTGTACATTCAGGAGTGCTTGGAGCTTGGTGCAAGGGCAGATCACAGGTGCAGAGGTATCAGGAAATATCCAGAGGAAGAGGGAAAGGGGTGCATATTTTATCTTCCTCATTTGTGAAGAATACAGACATGAATAAGGGAGGCCAACCTTTAGAGAAGATGGCACACTTTCCCCCTGTGCTTCCAGAACTGCAGGTGGCAAAAGAGAACACCTTATTTGCTCACAGGCTATCAGTTGGGCACACTCCCTGATGCATCCTAGGCTCTAGCAGCTGTTGTCTGGCCTCTCTTCTTCCTGCTCATCATCCTCTCAACCAGACTAGCCCTGGGGGAGGGGTGGCTCTTCATGGGCTCCCTCTGTCACATCCTGCCCTTCTCCCTCCTACATTCATGGCTTTCCTTCCAATCCCTGGAATTTTGCTCCAGGAACTATTTTTGTTTGTATCTTTAACTTTTTCTCCTCCATCTTCAGGCTCCCATCCTGTTTTACTGGGCTACTTCAGTTTCCTGATTGGCTTTCCTGTGTACAGTATCCTTTCCCGTATTGCCTTCACACAGGTGCTCCAGCTCTCTACCTGGACATGGGTCTCAGTTCACTGCTCCTCTGCTGGAATTCCTTGTGTGGATCCCAGGTGCCTGTGGAATAAAGGATCCTCAGCCAGCACTGTTGGTCTTGGACAGTTTGCTTCCAGCCTGTTTCAGCTTCACTACTCACTGCACTCCCAGAAACCTGATGCTCTATGCATGCTGAACTAACACCCTAAATTTCCCTTTCTTAGCTCATGTCTTTGCTCCTTGAATGATTGTCCAATTTTTCTTTCTATAAAGATTGTATTCACTCAACACTTCACCACTACCATTTAATTGATTCCTTTCTGCAGCTACTGTTGCAGTAATACAAATGAAAAAAAAACCCCACAAAACACAAATAAACAAAAACAAACACAAATGAGAACTCTCAATTGTGGCAATCAGGTCATGTTTCTTCATATACCTATTAGCTAAATAGGTCTGAACCCTAACATTTTTAACTGCTCCTAGAGTTCAGTTGTTGGAAACTGTTCTTTTTTGTTTCTTGCTTTGATTTTCCAGGGTTCTGTGCACATAGAAGAGGATTAATAAATGTGTACAGGTTTGTGAATTTCACTTGTAAGAAAATAATCTTCAAAGTGGAAATGATGTTGAAAATATAAGAATTAATTCAACTCTGAAATTAAAGTGAAGTTATTTTTACCTATAGGAGTCTTAACTCTAGGCCACCCTTGAAAAATTCCCATTGTGGAGTTCCCATAGACTTATTTAGCCACTTAAGAGAATCTGCTTCTTGTTTTATCTTTACAGGAAGTTCTTCCTTATTTAGACACTTTCCTCCTCCTTGTGCTTCTGCCATCCTCTCTTTGTTAGCTTGGTTCTCCTTTCCTTGCTGCCTCTGCCAAGTCTTTTTGGTGATACAGCTGCCCCACCACCCATGTCCCTGCACTTGGTGTCACCCTGCAGTTCACAGTAGCAGAGCAGAACTGGGCCAGTTAGGATGAGGTGAGTGTCCTAGCGGGATAGGAGTCCAGCTTATCCACCACCATTTGCTGAGTTCCCTGCCCTTAGGCTGCCAGACAGCCACCCAGGGCTGGGAAGATCCTGAGACACAATCTAGTCTGCACAAAACACAGTGCCCACTCTTTCTTTGTCCCCCAAAGAGCACTTGAAATTCTGTGACAGTACAGAACTGGAATGGAAAGAATGGCTGAGCCTTGGAGGCAGACATTTTGCACCTTCTCTCCCAGAGGGCCGAGGCAACTGCTCCCAGGTCACTGAAGTGCCCTATGGAAGCCAGGGTGCTGGGGGCATTGTTGGGGAGAAGAAACATGCATGCAGTGGCCTCTCTGGTCTCCTTTAATGTGAATGCCCTATGTATTCATGAGCCTATGACACTGAGGGGAAATTTGATTTTATAATACTGAAACAAACTGTTTTAAATGTTTTTTTACCGAAATTAATTTTGTCAATGATTTGGAATCAGTCACCTTGTTTCTAGACTCTAATCTGCTCATCCTTCTCTTTCATAATATTGATAGACTTGTCCTTGGAGCTATACAAGGAAATGAAAATGAATTATCAAAGAAAACAGTAAAATAATGTTTTCCTTTATTTTTTTCTTTTGGCTTCAAAGTTACAAGTTAGAGATTGCAAGAAAGACATTTGAATGAGGAAAGCAATTAAGGTTTAAGGTTTTAAAAGGAATATACATGAGATAAAAAAAAAAGTGACCCTATGAATTCAGTTTCCCTTTCTTTCTCCTTCTGGAATTGTCCTGTCTTCTCTGAATAACTATGTTTTGATGACTTTGACCAGCAAGACTCCTTCTCTGTGAGGAGCTGACCTGTCAGGTCCATTGGTGGGTGAAAACTCTTCCAGCATCCAGTATGTAAGGAACATCTATAAACTATATTTGCTGAAAATCTCTCTCTTTTTCTCTCTCTGTCTAGCAGTGCTGGAAAGACTAACAATTCCTGAAGAGAGAGAACATTAAACGCTATATGCACTAATACACTATATACACGCAGTGCTCCTTATTTTAACAATTCTATGATTTGCGCATCTTATGAGGTTTTTTAGCCTAAACTGTAGAGATGGTTTCTGACTTCTTCCTAGATCTTGCATGGCTAGCTGGTAGTTACTCCTCATTGAGAAGATTCTCTCTCTCTCTCTTTTTTTTTTATAGTTTATTGTCAAGTTGTTTTCCATAAAACACCTAGTGCTCATTCCCACAATTGCTCTCCTCCATGCTCATCATCCCCCTTCTCCCACCCCCTCCCTCTTTGCCCTCAGTTTGTTTTCAGTATTCAAGAGTCTCTCATGATTTGCCTCCCTTCCTGTCCCTAACTATTCCCCACTCTCCCTCCCCCATGGTCCTCTGTTAAGTTTCTCCTGTTACACTTATGAGCGAAAACACCTGGTATCTGTCGTTCTCTGCCTTCATTCAGCAGATTCTTAACTGAACATCCTTACCTGTCAATCCAGACTTCTGCTTCTTGGTTTCCATATTGTTAGCAGCATATTCATTCACAAAAGCAACCAGTAAAAACAAATGGACAGAGTTAGAATAATCTTTTATCTTGTGTCTTTTACTTTTAAAATATGTTTTGTCATCAGGATTGCTAGATAGGTGATGCTATCAGCATGGAGTCAGAGCTCTAAACTTATCTCTGCATCCACAGGAACACATAGGGAGAGGAAAAGTGCTATTTGTCCAAGGTCGTAGGTCACTGCAGTTCCTCTCTGGTAGAGCTGACCTGGCCTTTAATGTGGTACAAGAAATCCTCTGATAGGTCTTCATATCTATAAAGGAAGAATGGCATCATCTAAAACAGCCCTGTACTACATGCAAAACAGGTCTCCTGTTTTGGGTCTTATTTTGTGGTCTTTGGTTTCTTTAGAGGAAACTGAGGCAGAAAGCCAATGTTGACCTCAGAGAATGAAGTTCTTAGAGACCAAATCTGTCTATGAGGATGCAACACCCTGGCGCCCTACATTGATGAAAGGACGGCCTTGGTGGGTACCCTCTGTGTCCCCACTTTCACTGCTCATGGAAGAAATCATTCTTCATTGGTTTTTCACTTGAACTAGAGAATTTCTATAGAATAGTTGTACAACCTCCACACCCCTACTTCCTAAATTCTTACACAGAATAGAAATACATTAAATGGGTGGATGTTGGAGCTTCTCTGAGGCAAGTAAGAGGATGAGGCTGGAGCCGTGCCACTTGGACCCTCCCACAACCTCAGGGAGCCACCTGCCTCCTGGGCCCCAGAGAACCCAGTCCGAAAATACTTTACCTAGAATTCTTCAGCTCTCTCCTGCTGCTCCTGACTTTGGCTGCTTCCTCTTTTATCTTTCCTGGACATGGCTGCCAGGAGCCCTGCAAAATGCACAAAGACAGCTGGCCAGCCCTCTGCTGAGAAGTGTTTGAGGAAGCTCCATTGCCCTTTAATGTGGTTGTGTGATTGTAGCTGGCTCACCTTCCCTGCCTACCATCACCAGGCCCCTGCCTTCCCTTCCACCTACTGGCACATTACCAAGTCTTGTTGGCATGATACTGCAAGTGACCAGGGGCTCCTAGCCATTCTTCATGGTTGTCTATTCACTTTTTTTTTCAATGCAAACAGTGCTTCTAGGCTCAGCTCCAAACTCCTTGCCATGGATGTCAGATTCTCTATGAGATTTATGAAACCTTGTCCCTTGGCTGGTGTCATTGCTTCCACTGAGAATGCTCTCAGTCCTTCTATTTGCCTATATAATAACTCTTACTGTTCTCCTCCAAAGCAGTCTTCTGCCATCACTCCAGGCTGGGCAGGAGACTCTTTCTAATGTGATCATACAGACTGGTCCACATGTGTGTTAGAAACTTACCAAATATCACTGCTGACTTTCTCTCTGTAGGTTTGTGTGTTGTACTCAGTCATAAGCCTGAAAATGCAGGACCCAGTGGCTGATCCCAAGCTATCTTTTGCTCCACCAGAATCTGACTAGCTTACATTTGTTTCTTCCACTGTCTGAAAGCTCCTGCATGCCAATACAAATTATTTCCGTGTTCAGCTCAACTCCAATATCTATTACTTCTTTAATAATACTTTCTTCAGCAAATCTCAGGAAGAATTGTTGATTGAATTGAATTTGGTGGGCCATTTCATTTTTCTACAGCTCAGAGAAACACCACATTTTCCCCTTGTTTCTTGCATGTAAATATGCATTTGTATATCAGTATGTTTCTCCATCAGGTCAAGAATATACAATTGAGTATGGTGGCTACCTATTGTTGCATAACTTACTATCCGAACAGTGACTTAAAGTGACACATTTCTTGTCTCATAGTTTATAAGATCAGAAATATGGGGATGATTGGCTGGCATCTCTGCTCCAAGATCTCTCACAGGCTGCAAATGAGTCTGTGATGACCTGCAGTCATCTCAAGGTTTGTCTGGGGGGATCCATTTCTAGCATCACTCATATGGCTGTTGGTGACTTAGTTCTTCACTGGTTGTTGGACTCAGGCCTTTTTGCCAGAGCCTCCTTCAGTTCTTACCACATCAGCCTCTCCACAAGGCATCTGGTTTTATTAGAGAGAAGCCAGAGAGAGAGTGAGGAAGGAAGGAAGGAAGGAAGAAAGAAAGGAAGGAAGGAAGCAAGCAAGCAAGCAAAGGAGGGAAGGAGGAAAGAAAGAAGGAAGAGAGGAAGGGTGGAAAGGAGGAAGGAAAGGAAGAAGGTAGATTGGGGGAAGAGAGATAAGGTGTGTAAGAGGCAAATTTTTGTAATCTAATCTGGTGGTCAGACCCCATCACTTATGGCATACTCTGTTCATCAAGAGCATACCATTAGATCCAACCCATAGGAAAGGTGGGGATATCCTCAAAGGCTGGAATGCCAGGAAGAGGAGGTATTTGGGAGCCATTTTAGAAGCTGGTGACCATACACCTGCTTTGAGTCAGTCATTGTGCTAAGAGCAAAACTAGATGCAGCCTCTGAAATCAAGGTGATAGATCCTATAAAGTGTAGTATTCATGAATTCCCATAACCACTGAAACAGATTATTGTACAAGTTGAGGTGAGCAACTTTGAACTTTGAAGTGATGTTATAACAGAGGTGACCTGGATCAGAGGTCATTAGGAGATTCCTTCAGGAACTTGTGAGATTTTAAGAGATAAGTTGAGGCTAAGCAGGGGAGAAGATGGTGGTAGCCTTAGGGTTGGTGTCCGGGCATCCTGAACAGAAAGAACAGCAGGCACAAAAGGCTCATACTTAGTGCTGCATGGAACATTCTAGACACTCAAGAAGGGCAAAACATCTCACCAGCTCTGAACAAGGGAACAGATATGACAAAGATACTATTTTATGCTCCATCCTAATTGGTTTGCGCTCAGCCTAATAGTTCCTTTATCCATTTCCTCTTTCTGTAGTGCACCTAGTGTCTACTGCAAGATAAACTATTTGGAATGAATGAGGTGATATATGCTTTGGCAACAATCAATTTAAACAGCTTTCAGCTAGAGCACAAAACCGTAAATCTGCTGAAATTGCTGGGTATCAGGGGACATCAGCAGTCGCAGTCCTTTGTTTTATCAAAAGCAGATGTGCGTTCAGTGAAAGAAAAAAGAGAAGGGAACCAGCATCTACTGAGCTCCCAACACCCACCAAACAATTTACCCAAATCATTTCATTTATTCCTCACAGAGTCCCCATGAGGTCAGTATTACCAGCATCTTTTCAGAGACAGGGAACCAAGTGCAGTTAGACCCTGGCCTGAGACCCATGCCCAGGTCTGCCCACTCCAGGGACAGTGTGCACTCTGCAGAGTGGCTTTCCCTTCACTTTGCAGCAAACCTCCATCCTCAACAATGGGCCAGTTAATTCCAAGTGTACAGAAAAATTCTAGCTAACTTTGGAGAGAGGTTTGATGTCTTTGTAAGCAAATGGTGATGCTAATTATATTTTCTGTGTCAGTGCAGTGGAGAAGGGGCTGTGGATATTAGCTTGACTCGAGAACTATAGAAAGTTCAGAGCTTAGAATGATGACAGGGAGCAGGGAGGCATGTCTTGAGTCCTTTTATTCTTAATAAATTATTTCTTCTTTCTCAGTGTCTCTGTGGCCTGTTTCTGTATTCTTCCAGTGAGAAGACAGCCACAAAACTTCCTATGCTATGCTTCTAACCTCTCTACACTCTGAACTGCAAACCAAAGACTGACAAGGAAACAGGGTGTATATAAAGGTGAGGGAGACATGCCACATGTCTTTATAATACATGCTTTTTCCTCATCAGTCTTTGGTTTGCAGTTCCATGTTATAGGAGAAAACTGATCCTTCATACTTATTTTGTTCTTAATATAGTGATAGGAAATTCTTTGAATGCCAAATTAAAAGTCACCTCATGTTCATGTTTTATTGCTCTTAGATATGGGAGAAATGTTTTTTGGAGGTTAGAAAATAGGAACATGGTTTTATAATATTCCAATGCAGGAATGGAAGAGAGCATTCATTTACTTTTGTCTTCCAACCTTTTTGTGGAGGTAGAATATCATCTGCAGCTCACAAATACTTAGAATAATATGATATACTCAGGAAGAATTATACACAAACTCAACTGTTAATCATGACTATATCTATATGTCTCTCTTGTTTTGTATATTTTGTTCAAAATCTTTCTTCAGTGACTTCTCTCTAAAACTCTGAGACAGTGAAAGACAACACAGAATAATGTCTTCAGTGGGACCATATGGTATCAGTTGCTTACTCAGCTAGTTGCATAACTGTTCATGCTTGCTTGCTTTCCAGAGATAAACCACCACACATTCATTTAAAATCCAGCATACTGGACATCTTTGGTGGTTGTGCTCTGAAGGAACATTGCGGCCAAGTGTTTGTGTGCTCAGTGAGACTTTCCAGCCTTGTGCTTCTTACATCACCAGCATCCCTGATGAATAAAAAGTCCAGAGGTGCACACTTATGTAAAGGATACACAGCATCCTTGCAAGTGATCGTGATTATCTGCAGACTCACTGAAGAACAATCAGCACTGACTATCATTTTGATGAACAAAGATGTGTCCACAGCCTGCTTGGAAGGAGCCTCAAGGTCATATCATAATTAATTATACAAATCAGATGTGTTCATGATTCTTGGTTCTCATATGTCTGTTGCACTTGAAAACATTCAACTAAAGGACAAAGGTGGTTCCATTTATACTGACATTCCAATTATTGAATATGGAAGAGGGAATTTTCAATACCTGAAACATATTTGGCAATACACAGTTTTAGGTTTTACAAGCATCCTTAAAAAACATTTTTAACTATGGAGGCTCACGATCTGTTTCTGTTTTAAAAGAAACAAGCTCAAAATATTATTGAATCTACTGTTCGGTTGCTACTGATTTTGCTGATCTGGGAGAGGCATTGTAAATCCATTTGCGGGCTAAATGGAGTCAAGATAGATCGCCTCAGCTTAGGAGACAACACTTAATTGTACACTTTATCTTTATTTGGATCTATTAGGTTTTAATCAGAGGTCATTTTGCTAAATATTTTGAACCTGAATAAGAATTTAATTTGTGAAAAACTGAATTACAGAAAATTAGAGAATCCATTGAATGGGGGTCCAAGCAAATAAATCAAGGACAGCTCATTTATATTTAGTAAAGTGACAATGCAAACAAGGCTATCACTTTGTATGGGAGGGGTGAGATGACACCCTGGCAGGGGAGAAGTGGGGCTGCACCTAGGGGATACGGATTCTGCTCCAGCCTGGGAGGAGGCTCTGGCAAGGGGCTTGCAGATGACTACCCAAGGGCTGCATCCCCATTGCCCCTGGGAGTAAAGTTTATGCCTTTCAGGTGCTCATTACTCTGCTGAGGGCCTGGAAATCAGGCCTCTCTCTTTCTGAGAGTGGGCACTGACATGGTTTCAGAGCCAGTGCACCCTCTGATACAGAACCTTTGGACTTGGAGCAGGTGGACATCAGAATCTCTGGGAAAACCTCATAAATTCCAAGTGCCTTGCCCATAGCAGATCTTATGAGCAGATGACTAAACAGATATGTTTAGAAAGGTCAGAGGGAGTTAATCTAGCCCCTGCAGTGGAGTCTTCTGGGCATGTGACCTAGAGAGCAAAGGAGCCTTCAGGCTCAAAAGAATCCTAGTGAGTGTAGCCCCTCTTTGAAGACTGCAGGCAGGGCGACTAGAGTCCCAGTTCTTTCTGTTCCTCTACCCAGTCCCATGGTAAACATGAGGAGTTTAGTTTCTGAGAAAAAGATGCAGTCTCCTGAGACTGCCATTCATGCTAATATAAAATCATGAAATCATAATGTCAGTTGGCTCCCAGAGAGCTGGCATTGTAATTCTCCTTTAAAAAGAAAGATATCTTCCTCCTAAATGATCATCTGTTACCTTGAATTTAAATATACCCCCAGAGATGTGGGGTGTTGATCACTTTCACCATGATATAGCGTGTGTACTTGCTACTTAGTGGCACCCCTGGGCTCAGAATCCTCCAGCCAGGTGAAGCTTAAGCCCTGGGATTAGTCCAGAGCATTGGGCTCTGTCCAACACCTGCATCCTCTGGTTGTATGTCTTCTGTCCCTCTACTGTGTGAAAACCATGCACATCCAACCTCAAGACTTGTTCCTTCTAACTCTCTGTCCTATTATGTACAAAATTTATATCTTACCTCCTGAATATCTTTATGAAATGGTCCATTTCCCCCATCTGTCTCCTTCTCTGCCTTATTTTATGACTCGGTATTCTTCTGGTATAGTCAGTGTCCTGCCTTTCCTCCATGAGCCAGAGGGCCCCCGCACCCAGTGGTCATCATAGCCGAGGCTCTGCATACCTTTGTGGGGCAGATAACCTGCTGGAGAAAGTCTGCACTCAGACAGTAGAGAAAGAATACAGAAGTCAGAGACTGATGAGAAACATCAAAGGCAAAGGCAGCTACATGGGTGAGCACCTATGCAGGGACACAGTGAGAAGGACACATGGTGCCTGCATGGGTTTAAGGCTCTTGTATCACAACCTTCACATTTTTATTAATTTTTGATGAGGAAGCCCTGCATTTTTATTTTGCACTGGCCCCCACAGATTGTGGAGGCCTCCCATCATCCAGTGAATCTGTGCCATCAAGGAGCAGGTTTGTTTCACTTGACATGGTTACACAGCCTATAATTCTACAAATTAGAGCATCACATTTGCAAAATATCTTGCAGTTATACAATTTCAAAATCTTCTAGAAAGACCTGCTAGGTAGTGGCTATTCACACTGTATCAGTGTCTTCCAATTTCTTTTTTTTAATTTTTTAAAATTTTTATTTATTTTGAGAGACAAAGAAATCATGATCAGGGAAGGAGCAGAGAGATAGGGGAATACAGAATCTGGACCAGGCTCAAGGCTCTGAGGTTTCAGCATAGATCCTGACACGAGGCTTGAATCCATGAACCATGAGATCATGACCTGAACCAAAGTCAAATGCCTAACCAACTGAACCACCCAGGTGCCCCTCCAATTTCTAATCTTCTATTTTCTAATTTGCCACTCATTTCCTTCCCAGGTGCTTTACCAATCACTCACCTGGATTGGGGACCAACTCTCATAATTTAAAGCCATGCACATGGTTGGTTGAGATACCTGCACAGTGCACTGCAAAGACACTGAGATGAGAGCAATTCTCAGTTATGGAGTAAGACAAATCAGAGCTCACATTCGAACTGTCAGTGATTGAATATCATGGTCATATTTCCATATTTGAAAAGTGGACACAATAAAACATCCATCATATAAATTTATAATTATGCCAGATTTTGAATGTAAATATGTATAATTAGTTCATTAACTAGTCATTACTCCTTCGATGAAAAGAAAAAAGGACGAGTGAAATATTCAGATTGCTAGAACTCAGGAGAGCTGGGTGTGTAGGAGTTTTAGTTGGGAGGATGGGGGGAAAGTGAGGTCTGGAAGGCAGGGAGTCCAGGAGTGACTGTATCCAGAACTCTTGTGTGCCCTCCCTGAGTCTCTGATTTGTCTTTGTGAAACCCTGTTATAGATGGGTTGATTGTGAATTAATGAGATAATTACTGTAAGTACTTGCAGTGCTCTCTGATATATGTTGAATAAGACCTGTAATAAGTGAGTTCCTCTCTCTTGTTCTGAGATGGGCCTTTTCAAAGCAGAGATGAAGCAAGAGTATTTTGGAGGAGTAAGATTATTTAAATGTAATTTTTGGTACATTTGTTCATTCTAATACCTGTATATATTGCAGATTCTTGAGTGAGATTTAGTCTCTATAATGGGCATGAACTCAGATAGCATCCATTTGTGTTTGGATAACACAGAAGGAGATTAGTTTTAGAAGAAAAAAAAACCCTGCACTATTTTATTTATGTATGAAAAAATGAATTTGCATTGTACTCTTTCTTTCTCCTTATGCTCTTACATGAGAGGCTCTATCTCTTAGCTCCATAGACCAGCAATGTTGACTTCACATGACATTCCATCCTATCCCCTGGAACAGGGGTAGGCTCAGCCATAACTTAATCCCTGAGAGCTCCAGCCAGCATGAGCAGGCTTCTCCATCTGGGCTATGATGGCACATTGTTTCCTCCACCCTTCTTGGAGGTGATGCATCATTCCCTCCTACTTCTGCTGTTCTTAGGATAAAGCCCTGTCTAACAGTGGATCTTAAGAGGATGTATGGATTTCACTAACAGTAAAACTGTTACTAACCAAGGAGAGCAAAATTTCCTCAGATAAGTAAACAAAGTTATGTAGATCTGCTGTGTTAAAACTCCATGATTCAGACTTTCTAGTGTTGGTTGTTTTCATACTTAATGTGTTTTATTTCCAAATTGAAATCATTTTTACAAGGTTTTCCTATTTAATTATAATATTTTATCAACTAATTATTCATTTAAACAAATTGTAAAATAATAATTTACAATTATAATAAAATTATAATCTACCATAGTAATAAAACATAACTACTGGTTAATAAATTATGTATTATAATATTGATAATAGTGTACATAAGTACTTTTCTTACAATATAATATTTAATATGGTGATTCTACTCTTCCAAGTTTGATAGTTCTTTAAAAAATTTTTTTAAATCTTTAGTTTTGAAAAAGAGAGAGAGTGCGAGCATGGGAGGGGTAGAGAGAGAGGGAGACACAGAATCTGAAGCAGGCTCCAGGCTCTGAGCTGTCAGCACAGAGCCCAACGCAGGGCTCAAACTCAAAAAATGCGAGTTGATGACCTGAGTTGAAGTCAGATGCTTAACCACTCAAGTTTGATATTTCTTAATTCATATGAAGAAATTGACATTTGTGCACTATGTAGGATGAAGGAAAAATGATTAAAAATTGTTAAATGTCTATTTTCAGCTGTTGATAATCTCTAGGAAATAAATGCTGCACAAAGTCTACATGTAACCAGATGCATTTAGGCAGTAGGATGCAATCCACAAATTATGTACACTTATTATGTGCATTTTCCCTCCTACCTGTCCCCTAAATTCGTTGGGCTTCCAAAGCTGCTAAATCATGATAACTACAATTGATTCTCCTGACTTTAATCATTCCAGATAATTATTAGACCTGCACGCTCCAGAAGAAATCTGTTCATTTTAGTCAGAGTTCTGCAAAGAAATAGAAACAATAGGAGAGAGAGAGAAAGAGAGAGACAGAGAGAGAGTAGGAGCCAATCCTCCAGATTGGTTCACATGATTATGGAGGGTGAGAAGTTCCATAATTTGTCATCTGTAAACTAGAGATCCAGAAAAACTGGTGGTGGAGTTCCAGTCTAAATTTGAGAACACAAAGCACCGATGTCGCAGGGCAGTAAGACGGATATCTCAGTTTACGAAGAGAGTAAATTCACCCTTCTGATGCATTTTTGTTCTATTGAGACCCTCAATGAATTGAATTGTGCCCACCTCAATTGATGAAGGTGGATCTTCTTTACTCAGCCTACAATTCATAAGATAATCTTTTCTGGAGACACCCTCACAGATGTACCCAGAAATAGTGTTTTGCCAGGTATCTGGTATCCCTTAGCCCAGGCAAGTTGACCCATGAAATTAAGCAACACAAAGCTTTATTGATTTTATTTTTTACTGAGGCCATTCTCCAAAAGTACATTAAAAGTACAAATCATAGTGAATTGCAGTTAATTTTTATATAATGAATTAAGAAAAGTGCTGTTCTTTTTAATAATATTTGTCACTTAGTCTTATTTACCTTGCTGACAGAAGGGAAGAATATGAAAATGTCATGTCTGGTAGAAACAAAGGGTTATTACCTTGTTTTGCCCTAAGGAGACTCCTGAGATGGACCAATATTGCTCTCTGTCTCCTTGGGTTTTGGCTCATTTTGATCATGACACCTCTGGTTGCCTTAGAACGTGGAACTTGAGAGAGGGAGGAAAAACTCAGCATTCTGTGGTCAACTGTGGAGGATAAAAGCCTGATTAATCATAGAAAAATTCCAAGTGTGTGAGACACACCATTTTTCTCATAAATTCTTAATAAATCATACCAGTGCTCCTGAAATCTCCATATAGCAGTTCACTTTGCTTCTTACTATTTCCACAACACAAGAAATCTAATGTCAGTAAAATAATGATTGAAAATATTTAGCAAACAGATTAACCAATGATTTTTAAAAATGCAATATGTAGTTTCATTAATAGTTTTTAAAATCTAAATAAAACGGACAATTTGTGGGAAAAATAAATTATAAAACTTAAACCCAAGGTAAATAAATAACATTGAGGAAAATTATAAAAGTTGTCAACGAATTTCCTCCAAACAAGATGCCAGAGCCAAATTCATGTTTTTCATATTTTCTCAGAATTATTATTCTCAAAATTATAAAACTTGACGTGTGTGGAAACATACCCTCTGTGTAATACCATTTTATTTTGTAATGACTCTACTGCAACTACTATAATCTAAATTCAAAAAACTAGTGAAGGTAAGGAAGTACTGCACATCAGTAGCATATAATGAATGTAGATCAATCTTAACACAAAAGGCAATGCTTGCAGAGAAAACTCTGTATTACATTGAAAGTACCTTCTGCAGATTCTAGGACTTCTTGGAAGATTGTAAGGTGGTTTTGCATCAAAGGAGATGCAGCAGTGCAAATGTCTCAGTTGAAAGACAAAGAAGGAAATGCTTGTAATCGCTGAGATTGACTACAAAAACTGGAGTGATCAATACTGTTCCCTTTCTATGGTGACCTTGAGCTTTCTCATCCCACCCCTTGTGAGATGATTGTCAGCCATATAGCTCTGGTATCAGAACTGTGCATGAAGTTGGGCAAGGTTTGGTAGATTACAGTCGATAGGCCAGATGGAGCCATGATGTGTGTGTGTGTGTGTGTGTGTGTGTGTGTTTCTTTTTCTCTCTCTTCCTTCTCCTCCTCCTCCTCCCTTATTTTTCTTCCTTATTTATTCTTTCTCCCTCTAAGCTAAGCCTTTACACTTTTAAAGGATTGTAAAAAAGAATAAGAACAGCAGTAGCAACAACATCAACAAAACTTCCTAAACAAAAGAGGAATGTGTGATAGATTCTGTGTCTTTAAGCCTGAAATTTTTGATCTCTACATCTTTACAGAACATAGTTTTATGACACCTGCTCTAGAGGCATCCGTAACTTTCTGCATTTATTTTAATTTTTTATTTTTTAGTGTTTATTCATCTTGAGAGAGAGAAGGAGAGAGAGAGAATCCCAAGTAGGCTTTGTGTTATCAGCAAAGAACCCCATGCAGGGCTTGCTCTCATGAACTTTGAGATCATGACCTGAGCCAAAATCAAGAATTGGATGTTTAACCAACTCAACCACCCAGGCTCCCCTTGCCTTTATAATATAACATTTTTTGAATGTTAAGATCAATTAATAAAAAAAGTTACATGAACTATTCAATGAAAAATTTGGGGAAATTAATTCTAAAATTATTACTTGCTAATGAAATGATTATATATTTGAAAACCAAGAAGAGACAATGGAAAAATTAGATGATAGAGATTATTAAAGCTTTGAATATGAAAATGAAAGTATTCTCAAAAGTCAGTAAGGAAAAATAAACCTTTATCACACAAGAAGTACTGGGAAAATATTTTGTAAGTTTATTTATTTTGAGAGAAAGAGAGAAAGCATTAAGAGGGGAGGAGCAGAGAGAGAGAGGGAGAGAAGGAATCCTAAGCAGGCTCCACATTGTCAGCATGAAGCCCAATGCCGGGCTCGACCTCACTAACTGTGAGATCATGACCTGAGCTGAAGCTGGACGCTTAACCAACTGAGACACCCAGGCAACCTTGGGAAACATATTTGTAAAAAGTATACAAGAAAAGAATCACAACTAGATAATACAGATTCAAAAACAATTATTAAATCAGTAATCAAAGGAAGTGACTAACAAATATATACTGACTGCCTTCTCTGGGTCAGGAATTGTTTCAGGTACTGAAATAAAAATTAACCAAAATTCACCTTGGGAATTAGCAAAGATGTTCTCAAAGGTTATAACACAGTGTGTAGGAAGAGGTGAGATGTTTTATCCAGTCGTGGCAGTAGAATAATGCTGGGGTTTATGAGACGCAATTCTAAGAACCCCCCACTTGGAAGTACAGCATGTCACATCTGCTAGCACATTATGCGTGGGCTGAATGGGAGTCCCAAAGCCCCACCACGGAGGCATCTGCTGCAAACAGAAAAAACTAGATATGCAAGGTGGGAAAGGTGAGTGAATTAGTTGTTTTTATTATTTTTATCATATTTATTCTGTGATAAGTGAAATTCTGTGGATTTTCAAGAATGGTTCCTGCATGTTATTCTGGATTCCTTTACTGACTTCTCCTAAGTCCCAAAACCCAGATTAGGAAAAAGCAATAGTAGGTCATCCAGTTCCTATACATACAAGTGCTCGAACCTTCCTCAAAGAAACATGTCATAAGAATGTAGGCCATTTTTTTCCACCTTCCAGATTCTGTACTTTTCCTTGCTTATTTTTAAGTATTGAGGATCTAAAGAAAGAATCTAGAGTAGACAGTGCTCTTCTATATCCATTGTCCAAATGGAAAAATAAAACCATCCAGCAAGAAAGACCCTGGCTGTCTTGAAGCATTCAGTACTTAGATTTTTTTTCTCATCAGATTTTCTTTGCTGATGTTCTTTTCAAGGCAGTCCTTCCCTCATACCTGGACATGAGGTGATCTATGAGAAACCCTTCAGCTTTCTGTACCCTGCAGTCTCTGAGAACTTCAATAAGGACATTTTCTAATTGGGTCTTTTGCATAAACCCAGTTAGGACAAGTAATCAGACAAAGATTTTATGGGGTTAAATAATTTCTATTCTTATAGTTCTAGTAGAGAATGTTTTTTTTTTTTAAATCTAATTAACAAGAAGGCTTCAACACCTATGGTTATTTATGCTTTTGGTTTTTAGGAGAAAATGGCAAATAAATAACTAGAATGTCACAGATTTGTTAAAACAAAAGGAATCCAGAGGATGTGTCATGGAATCATTTGAGGTTTGCTTAGCTGTCTGTGCATCGTACATCTATCAGGCTGCACGATCCTAAAGGATGTTTCAAAGGGCCCGGCAGCAGAAAACACTGGTGATGGAGAAAGTGAGTCTTCCTCTCCATGTTATCCTTAAGGCTCCCTTTGGACATGCCTTTCATGCCATCCCTATGTAAAAAGGTGGCATTGCTTTAAAGGAATTTTACCACATACTAATTCTTTGGAAATGTACAATACTGGTTGGTAGGTATAAGATAATATAGTTCAAGATATTTTCCATTTAATCCAAACACTGAAAAGCCAAGAGATAAAAAATAAAAAAGAAGTCCCCACATATGCCCAGAATGAAAGTCATTACATTCATCTTCCATTGCAGTGCCAAGAGGCCTTTGCTCTACGTTGCCCTGTGGAGTCAGATATTTTGCATGGCATGAGGGCTTATGACATCAACTCAGGAAGCTTTTTATTTACTCATGTTAATGGTGAATTTTAGGGATATTTCCCAAAGCCAAAGAGGCATGCAAATTCTTACAAACAGTTGGAAGAAAAGGCCAGGGACTTTTATTGAAGAGTGTGTTAATCTGATTCATCTCTAAAGACAGCCTTTGCACTTACTTTTATCTTATTCAATTTCCATAGTGACTCAAAATAATAAGAAATTAGATCACATAGGTCTTCAATATGCCAAAACAGAACAAGAGAGATGCTGATTTCTGCTAGGAAGTCTTGTATCCAGGTTTACCTTGCAGCTGAGAATTAAACAGAGGGTGGTAAGGGTTTATACCCAGACAGAGCTGTCCTCAGTTCAGTGAGATTACATGTGGCAGAATCTGACTGAATAACTATTGATAAGCTAAAAACTTTTGTGTATGCTTTTTCCTTTAAGCTTTAGATGCACACTTTAAGGTGAAAAAACTCAGCATAAGTCTGTATCATTTTATTCCTCAATTTGACTAAGTTCTGAGAAATCCATTGAACAGGAAGTGACCTATACTATGTTCTCCCAAAAGTTACAGTATGTCTGAATTTTGGAAATTAATTTATGAATCCCAAAGTTTCTGGCTAAAAGTCCATTTCTGGTCGATTGTTTCACTTTGTTGCTGTCAAAGTACTTTAAAAAAATCAAATTGCTGTCATGGAAACTGAGAGCCACCATCTCATATCTAATCAGAATAACTGTAGAGATGTGCTATCTCATTGTCTCCTTGTAGTTATGAAGGCTAATTTAGTCTATTAGATTCCAATATGTTCACTGACCTGTTCTAAAGTGATAAGTGGTTAACACTAAGTCTGTAACTATCTATTTTGTATAAAATGAAATTGCTTGTTAACTGCTTTTGTATTGCCATAAAATCTGTGATAAAATTTGTATGATATGCTATTATATTTATGCCCCCCTGCTTTATTGAGACATAATTGACACAGAACACTGTATAAGTTTAATGTGTACAATGGTTTTATTTGATACATTTATAAATTGCAAAATGATTACCACCACCGCGGTATTAGCTACCACCTCCATCCTATCACACAGTTACAATTTAATGTATTTTCAAAAAGCTCTTAGGCTAAATGGAACCATTGTCACCAATAAAACCATTTGTGAAGCCTTCACACGAATTTGGGATCACACGGCACCTATTAAAATAAATTAATGTAGACCTTGATTTGTTGGTTAGGGAGCACCAACCTGCTGTAACAAGAGACTGCAAATAATTCAGTGATCTGAAGAGAATACATGGTAATCCTGAAGTGAACGTTTCAGGTTAGTAGGCTGCTGTGGCCCCTCAGTCATGCCAGGAAGCCAAATGATAGTGCACACTCCTTGTCACTTCCAGCATGTGACCTCAAAACGTGGGGGGCACTCTCTACTTCTGCTTGTCCAAATTTCTCTTGGGGAGAAATAAGTTCTAGAGCTACAGCCAGCTGGAAAGGAGTCTATGAAACAGGTTCTTATTTATCAGACACTTGCCGCCTGCAACACTACTATATAGAACATTGGGAGAATGGATTTGGGTGGGCAAATAGTCTCGGCCACTACCTTAGTCTCCACAAGTTACATGAATAGTATGTTGAACTGTAATTTCTAAATTGCTATTGATAACTGGGATAACTTCAACCTTTATTCCAATTTTAAAATATGGTTCAATAAATATGGAATGAGGATGTATTTACAATCAAGTCTTCATTACTATTTTGTAAAATTTCTAAACCCAGGTTCTCACAGTATTCCTTTTGCCATCCCCACTCCTGGTGGCTTCATCCCCACCATGTGGTGATGTCTACAGCGGCGACTCACCTGGCAGGACTGAGTCCCATTCATTTCCTCCTTGGCACCGTGCACCACAGTTGTCAGCGATACAAAGCTGTGTTGATATAAATATGTCTGATTATTTTCAGACCATCTGGATTTAGTGTAAAACCTGATATTAATAGGGCAAATGACAAATAAACTCCACATTCTCCTTGGCTCTACTGAAGGGGAGCTATTTATTTATTTTCATGACCAGTCCCAATAAGAAGGCTAAAATTCTATCTACAATCAAGACTATCAACATTACCAAGGACGTTCTCACCACGTCAAGAAATCTGAAGATGTTGGTAAATATCCATTTTCATTTCTAACTTAGATAGTCACTAGACAAGACATGTGTTCCAAGACTGTAGTCTTGAGACAGTATGAAGGTAAATTATACAAAGTAAAAAGATTTGCAACCATATGCAAAGCTTTGCTTCTCTGATGATAAAATGTCCTTAGTCTCTATAAAGAGATGCAGTTAGATTATCAAACCCCCAGATGGCACCACAGAGAGTGTAAGTTTCTGCACCAACCACCAGGGTATGCAAGATTTACTCTTTGCTTAAGTATTCATTTTTTTTTAAGTTTATTTACATATTTTTAGAGAAGGAAATAGAGAGCGAGCAGGGAGGGGCAGAAAGAGGGGTAGATAGAGAATCCCAAGCATATTCTGCACCGACAGAGCCCAACTTACAAACCATGAGATAATGACCTAAGTGGAAACCAGGAGTTGGACACTTAACTGACTGAGCCACTGAGGTGCTCCAAGTATCTGTTATTTCTAGCATAAAAGTTTGGTCATTGCTCTGTGCAGTCAAAGCTTATTGGGGAAAGAACAATGTTTCCCTTTCTAGTTTATTCCCCTAAAGTTTGTATGAACAGACAGTGTCATATTAATTACAATATTTTATCAATGTTCTAAATGTAAATGGTACCATATAGACAATGTATTCACAATTCATTGCGGTTCTAAACCAAGACAGGAAGAATCATGGAAACTACATACTTTTTAAATGTATACTTTTGAAGTGCCTAGGTGATTCAACCAGTTAAGCGTCCAACTTCAGCTCAAGTCAGATCTCATAGTCATGAGTTTGAGCCCCATGCTGGGCTCTGTGCTGACAGCCAAGAGCCTGAAGCCTGCTTCAGATTCTGTGTCTGCCCCTCCCCTTCCTCTCTCTCTCCCCTCAAAATAAATAAAAAATATAAAATAATAAAAATAATAAATGTGTACTTTAATTTGCTGATGAAGAAGAATTTAAAATCCAGGTTTTTTTTAAATTTCCAGTATTGAATCACTTGTGATCATGAACTATCAGGAGAGAAGAACTTAAGACTATTTGAATCTTTCAAACAGAGATCCCCTTCAGTTTGTCTCCAGAAGGGGCAAGCAGGGTGGTTACCTATTTGAACATATCCCATGGCCTGTCAGTGCGCCTCCTCACTGGCTGACCAGACCCCTGGGCAGGGCTAAAGTTCCACATTGCAGGTTCTACAAGTCATGGCATGTTGCTCTGGGAATTATCTCTGGCAAACAGCTGGGAGCCCCACACGAACTTAGAACTAACAGGCTGTGTCATTGCCACATGTTGCCAAAGAAGGCCTGCTCAGAAGGACCCAATTGAGTTTTAGAAGGGCCCTGAGACTTCTAAAATGTTAACAGTTCCATGTGTTAACATACAAAGCAGTTCAATGAACCCTGTGGAATTATTGCTTTAAGTGATAGATGGAGGGAGGATAGATGGAGTGACAGAGATCATTCCCAGTGAGTGCCTGCCCCAAAGGAGCAACAAGTGATGAGGACACAGGAGCCCAAGATAAGTAGAATCTCTGCACCAGCTGTGAGGTTCTAAGGAAGGAGTAACCTTTTTCTTCTGCCACCCCACTCTGCCGGTCTCATTGATTACTACATGTACTTGAAAATAGATGAATCTGATAGCCCCAAAACTCTATCCTCTCTGTAAAGGGATGGATACCTTAGGTCTGATTTTTATATTTCTCTCTTCTGCTCTTCTGTTTTCTAAGCAGTCCTACCTATAGTTCCATTAATAATAGGACTTTGAGTTTCTAGGGAAGCTACCAAATGCCATTAAAAATTCTGTAGTTTACCTAATGAGGCAATGGACAATGCCTAAATATGATTCAGATAAGGGAAGCCATACGTAAAATATTTCAATTTAATAGATGAGAAGGTTATGATACAAAGTTGGAATGGTCTCTTGTGTTTAATATTTTCTTCTCCCAGTAATACATGGGCAAGTGTGTCTACACTGACAGACTGAAAGACCACTTTGTGGAGATGTTATTGTGTACTTTTAACAATGATGGGAGCTTCCACCAAGCATATGTTCTTATACTGCTGGTGCAATAAACTCTGTAGTTTCATGGATCCCTCAAGGAAGCCCTGAGTGGATCATCACACAAAACAGCACACTGCTTGGTCTTAAACGGCATGGGGCTGGCTGGATTCTCAACTATGACCATCGAACCAATTTGGGTTTTTAACAAGTCTATGATAACAAAACAATGTCCATTGAACTAACTAGTCTTTTTTGTCATTTAAATAAACCTCAGATTTTATCATTTAATTCAAAAACAGATCGTTAGGCTGCATAAAAACTGTTTAGATTATGATCACACCTTTCCCAGATTTAATCATGTGCTTATGCGTCATGTTCTTACACACCCGTCAGATGCAGCCGAGGATTTATGATCCAGTTTCAAAGAAAATGCTTAGATTGATTCATGAAACCAATCTGCCTATCTTTTATCTTCCTACCTCTCTCCTCTCAACAACAACAGAAATAACAACAAAAAAAAAAAAAGAGAAGAAAAAGTAAAAAAGAAAAAAGAAAAACAAAGAAAGAAAGAAAAAGGATAAAAGAGTGTTTCCCTTGATGCTAAAACTCCAGTTCGACCCCGGCATAGTCGATAACCTCAAGTAAATTGCTTCCCAGCAGCAGGCCTGGTTTTAAAAGGTGACTTGGACCTGGTGGAAGCCTCAGCATCAGCGCCGTTTCCCTGGGTAGAAAATATCCCTGACAGGATTACCTGTCTTCTGCTTTAGCATTTTCTGTAGGAGACACTTCCATTTTTGAAAAATTTGAATGAATAAAGAATTCTTCTCATGATGCTAAAATCTGCCTATGGTTTACTTCTATCTGCTGGTCCTGCATTTTGCTGCCTGGAGTCTTACAGAATGATTCTAACCCATCATTCACAAGCAATTGGCACATTTTCAGCGTTTCTGTGCCATAGGCATATCCTCAGCTTCTCCAGACGCTGGTGTAGCTCTGGTATGGTGGACTTTCTGACCTGACCCCCGACTGCCTTGTCTGGATGTCTTTGTCTCATAGCTCATACTCCTAGGTTAAGCTTCTTTCTGTAGATAGAGCTGACTAGCACAGAGTTTCTGGAAAAGAAAAACAGCTCTGTCCACTGACAATTTTGTGTGCCTATTCATGTGAGTGCCTGTGATTGAACCTGGCCACTTTTGAAACAGAGAATATTTCAGTCTGTAGCTTGAGGGGAGGAATAGATACTTTGACTAAACTTTCTGAACAATTCAGTCAGGTAATTTGTACTCATTTGTGGTCCCTGTGGAGCACTAGATGTGTTCAATCTATATTTACTAACTAATGCTCAATTAATGTTTATTGAACTGAGAAGGATTTTTTTTAATTAAAAGTAAATTCTAAAAGAGAAATTTAACAAAGTAATTTCTTTGGAGATTATTATTTTATTTGTAAAATAAGTTCATTTAGCTGAAAAACATCTGACACCCCTTTCATTTCTTACATTTGCTGGTGATTTTCAAATAAAAGGAATTTGTGTATTATAGTTCAGTCTCCTGAGAAGTCATATTTTGCATTGCAAAAATGTAAATGGCAGGTGGCTCATTACTCTTTCTTCGCCCAATGAGGGACAAGCCTAAAGGACAAAATATATATATTTACTTACTTGCCTAAGTCTGGCTGGATTTTTGCGAGGCAAAGGCAAAGTTGGAACCATGGCAAAATGGAAACTTAAATAAATGTATTTAAACGTTGTCAGTGTCTATGTCACAGCAATGATAACATATTAATGTCAAAGTATTTTTTTTCAGATGGGAAATCCAGATATTCAGGTAGCTGAGAAACATTGTGCAGTGCCCTAGAAATCAATCAGTGGGGTTGCTTCCAGCACAGCAGGCTTGCTTTCTTTTAATAGAGCATGGAGTAGACCAGTGGACCACCCCCCACGCCTGACCTCATGAAATTCAGGCTCAATTGGAAGGTGAGGAAATGTGCTGATCTGGAAAGGCTGCCCTGCCTGTTCACCTCTTCTGCATCCTTTCTCATCTGCATCCTCTTCCCCCTGAGGACATAATTTCAGGGTTGATGTGGAAACAATAAATTTTAGCCCTTACTGCTGTCTAAGGACAAAGAGCCTTTTTGACAGATAGAAGCACCTGTTTATGCCTAATCAGAGAAATGACCAACCAAGTTACTGTCTCTGGAAAAGCAGTAAATCATTTTAGTGTATTTACTTGAAGATGCAAGTGTTGATTTTTGTTTCAGGAGAGAAAAATAGAAAGGACCAGGCCCATGGAGTGTGGTAGAGAATGGTGGTAGAGAAGAGGCAAATGACCCCCTTTTTTTCTTTCAAGTGGCTTCTAAACAGGTGGTCAAAGAAAGGTGATTAAAACACCTCGTGTTCACTAGGGTGAGTTGCAGAAAGAGGGGGACCATTATAATTATAGTTATTAAAATGAAAGTTTTTTTAATGCTTTTTTATGTTTGTTTTTTTTTTTTTTTTGAGAGACAGTGCGAGCAGGGGAGGGTCAGAGAGAGAGGGAGACACAGAATCTGAGGCAGCTCCAGGCTCTGAGCCAGCTGTCAGCATAGAGCCTGACGCAGGGCTCGAACCCACGAACGGTGAGATCATGACCTGAGCCAAAGCCAGACACTTAACCAACTGAGCCACCCAGACACCCCGAATGTTTATTTATTTTTGAGAGAGAGAGAGACAGAGCATGAGATGGGGAGGGGCAGAGAATGGGAAACACACTATCCGAAGCAGGCTTCAGGTTCTGAGTTGTCAGCACAGAGCTCAACACTGGGCTCAAACCCACCCACCCCGAGATCATGACCTGAACTGAAGTCTTATGCTTAACCAACTGAGCCACCCATGTGCCCCTAAAGTGAAAGTTTTTGTATAAGAAGTAGGTCTTGACTTGACCATTAAGTTTGAGGGGCCCAGCCAGGCAAGGCACAGTGGTTGTGTAATACAGTGGCCTGTGTCTGCTGGAGTCTCTGGAATCTTCATCTAAAGCTGGTAAATTGACACCACTTTTCTTATCCTTCCCCTTAATCCATGAATCGTGCTGTTTACAGGAACCCCAGTCCCACTGCTTCTTGAAGGAAAGGAACATTTCATCTCCTGGCTTTTGCCTGCCTTGGTGACGCAGTCAGGGTGGCCAGCTGGCCCCAGTGTCCCGCATTTCAGAAAACAAGCTGAATAGTAGAGAACATTGTTGCCCAGTCCATTTGATTATCCTCAATTTACTCCTCTTCACTTTTGCTAGGTGTTCAAAGTACTTAAAGATGAGTGGAGCACGTAGCTAACAGGGGGCTTCATTCTGGCCCTTCTCATCATGGCAGAATGTTCAAGGACAAGTCCAGGCGTCATCATCTCTGCATACCATCTTAGTACGTGTGCAATATTGTACAATTTTCTAACCATAAGCGACTAGTTATTGATGGTATATCAATAGTCTTAATCCTACCTTCTCTTTATTTTGTTCATAAAAGTTTATCAAATAATATTCCTTTTCTAATCAATGTAAAGTCAATGTAACCCTGTTTACCCATTAAATTTGATTCCTCAAAGGGTCACCAATACCTGAGGCTTACATTGTCATCTCTCTCAAGAAGGCCTCCATGCCATATCACATAGGGTAGGTTCCCCCATGATTTCTTTTCGCACCTTGTTGTTTTCTTTGTAGTTTGCAACAACTGGTAACTGTGTTTTATAGCACCTACTCTATCTACTGATAACGCTCTCTAGAAAAAGTTCATTTAGCTATTTACCTTGCATGTAACAAAATGATAATGAATGGATTAATGAATGAATCAGTGCAATTCATTGAACAAATGAATGCATGGGTTTGATTCTTCTTTATTATTTGCACAACAAAATTCTTAAGTAGGTCTTTGTATTGTCTCTGAATTGGGGCTTTCAGCTAACATATAGTAGGAATAGAATTCATCAAAAATCTGCTCCTAGATATACGTCTGTATTTCTGAAAGTTTGAAATGATATGAAATTGTTTCATTATTATAGCAAGAATTGGAGACAGAGTTGTTTTAGGAATGTATGAGTTTTCTTCTGGCTGATCAGTGGTGTTTATTAGCAGTAAAGACAGGAAGTCAATTTCTCTCTTTTTTGTACATCCCCTGAAAGCTGTTCAGTAAAATAGATGAGTCTCTGTTCCTCCCATTTGTGACATTGCATAGGTTTAGACCAGCAGTTTGACAAGGGATTTGGGAGTCAACCCAAGTTACCTTTACATGCTTTTTGTTGTTTTGGTAAAAGATGTGTGGTATAGGACTTTTGTTTCCAGACAAGTAACAAGAAAAGAGAAAAGGACAAAACAGAGCATTGCTGTCTGCTGAGCAGCAACCAGGCAGTCGTGGAGGGAAAAATACAGCCCGATAGATCATAGCACTTTACATCCTTCTGTTTAAAAAACAAAAGAAAAACAACCCAAGCATACTTTCAGCTTTTATCGCTACTGGAATCTTCTGTAGGGAATTGAACTAGACAGCTACAGCATTATGTGGACTTCTTTTTTTGTATAGACAAAATGCTGGCCAATTTAGACATGTCAACTTGGATTTATCCTTTTTTTTTTTTTTTACTTCATATATAGTTTATTGTCAAATTGGTTTCCATATAACACCCAGTGCTCTTCCCCACAGGTGCCCTCCTCCATGACCATCACCCCCTTGCCCTCCCCTCCCCCTTCAGTCCCTCTGTTCCTTTCAGTATTCAAGAGTCTCTCATGATTTGCCTCTCTCCCTATCCCTAATACTTTTTCCCCCTTCCCCTCCCCATGGTCTCTGTTAGGGTTCTCCTGTTAGACCTATGAGTGAAAACATACGGTATCTATCCTTCTCCGCCTGACTTATTTCACTTAGCATGACACCTGCAAGGTACATCCATGTTGCTACAAATGGCCAGATTTCATTCTCTGTGGGAAGGTGGCATTTACCTCCTATGTACATTCCCAAAAAATGACTAATTTTACATGATCATATTTCTATAATACTGTTCAGTGATAGCCAAAATAAATGAACTAAAGTGACATTTGCTGTTTGCAAGTGTAAAAAACTAGGTTTCTGGGGAAATCTTTTGGTCATTTATATTTATGATATTTCAGATTTCCTTGAAATCTCTCCCCCTTCCTTTTTTCCTAGCCCTTGATAGAACTAGCAGTTCTTACTGTGATATACAGTTGTTCATATAAATCTTGCTTATTTCCAACTCTATCTTTTGAGCATCAAAGATATTATCATTTTAATTTATTCTTTTTCTATATATCCTTGAAGTCATGGTGGTATTTTTGTCTGTATCTCTGGCTTTTTAAGATACAGTACTGTTTAAACTTTGCAGATAAGTGGGCCCAACCTTAGAAAAGAGAGAGCACTAACATTTGGGACGACTTTTGATGAGAGGTTAAGACTTTCTGTTTCTTTTTTTATGCTACAATTCAAACATTCCTGTAAGGAAAAGAAAGATAGGTACCTTCAAAATGGAAGCACTTAAAGCACTTAAAAGTAGATCCCAGGCCACTTGAGGGACTTTCAGAAAAGACTAGTGTTGTCCACACTTGCATGGAAACACTTCAAGCTTTCAGCAAATTTTAAAATAGTTTTTAATCTGAACTTCACTGAATATTGAGCACTTAAATAACTTTTTTCTTTCTTTCTTTCTTTCTTTCTTTCTTTCTTTCTTTCCTTTTTTTAAAACCTTTTTAACATTTATTTATTATTGAGAAAGAGAGAGACAGAGCTTGAGCAGGGGAGGGGCAGAGAGAAGGGGAGACACAGAATCTGAAGCAGGCTCCAGGCTCTGAGCTGTCAGCACAGAGCCCGACGCGGGGCTCGAGCCCACAAACTGTGAGATCATGACCTGAGCTGAAGTCGAAGACTTAACTGACTAAGCCACCCAGGTGCCCCACCTTTTTTTTTTTTTCCAGAGAGAGGGCACGAGTAAGGGACAGAAAGAAAGAGAGAGAGAGAGATTCCCACAAGAAGCAGCGAGAAAGAGAAGCAGGCCTCATTTGAAGTGGGGCTGGTGCTCACCTGAAGCAGGGCTGATGTTCACCTGATGCAAAACTCTAACTCACAGCCCTGAAATCAGACCTGAGCCAAAGTCAGATGCTTAACATATTGAGCCACCTAGGTACCCCTAAACAACTTATAAGTAGTGTTTCTTAAATAACTGTATTGTTTCCCCAATGCATTATTTTAGAAAGACTATAATTTGCTATCAGTTGAAAAGATGCCTTTTTTTCTTTCTGCTAGTCTCTTGTTTTATTTCTTTTTTTAGCATTTATTTATATTTTGAGACACAGAGAGAGACAGAGTGCAAGAGAGGGAGGAGTAGAGAAAGAAGGAGACACATAATCCAGAGCAGGCTCCAGGCTCTGAGCCGTCAGCACAGAGCCTGATGCGGGGCTCAGACACACAAGCAATGAGATCATGACCTGAGCCAAAGTCAGAAGCCTATCTGACTGAGCCACCAAGATGCCCCTGTTTTTATTTTTAATACAGATTTTTTAAAGTTTATTTATTATTTTGAGACAGGGGGCAGAACGCAAGTGAGGGAGGGATGCCCAATGCCCACTTTAGCTCATGAAACACAAAATTGTGACCTGAACTGAAGTTGATATTTAACTGACTGAGTCACCCAGTTAAGTCTTTTTTTTTAGACTAAAAGTCACTAATCATGAATATTTGTAAAATTGAATTTCAAATGCAAAATACATAACTCATTTTAAGCTAAGGTTTGTTACTGATTCACTTAAAAATTGTCTTTGCAATGAATTTTTTCATAAAAAAAACCTTTATTAGTATCTATGGAAAATGCAATGAAAGAAATTCTTAACAAAAAATGAAGAGACCTTTTAACCCCAAATCAGTATTACAGAAGAGGCAGGGTAGCTATCATAGACAGAAGATAGCAGCTGCAGCAGGCCTGGATTCAGATCAAGATTCAGAAGGCTCTTTCTGGATCATGTTTCCAGGATTTCCACTCCAGTTCATCTTGGAAAACAGCATCATTTTCATTTGCATACTTCCACAGCAATCTCTCTTGATTTTATCCTGTTAAATTCTTCATCCCAAATACTAGGGGTGAGAAAATTACAATTTTTATTTAAAATATTGCATAGCTAAACTTATGCTATGAGCCACAATGTTGGGGAATAGCTTATGAAGAGTGAAGGGGACAAAGGAAAAAGTAAACAATGTATAAACATGCAAAAGCTTCCGTGTGATCATGACTTTGAAGAATGTGGAACACTAATTTGACTACAAGCTTCTCTCAAGAAAAATGAAAGCACTGATGTATACATAAAATAAATATTCCTAGTTTTTTTAAATTCCATAAACACATCAAAACATGTTACAACTTGAACCACCTTCCTCCCTACAGCTTGCCTTCCCACTCAAAGAAACGTTTTGTAGTGTCTTATGCTGGGGTCTGGCCACAGGAGGATCTAAGGCTCAGTGAAGACATGACATTTTCAAGCCAGCTGAGACAGGGTTGTGAATTGGGCGAGATCTGCTTATGTCCTGATTCACATGCGCCTGTCTGTGTCTGTTTGAGATTCTTTCTCTCCTTTCTTCTTTTATGATATATTATGGAGAAAGCTGCTGTTGTATTGCTGGCTGAGGGCTCATTGCTACCCCTTCCCAGGAAATATCCCTTACTGAATGGAACCATCCTAGCTACCAAATTTTATATTACTCTCTCAGTACAGCCAGTGACTGGCAGTTGGTACAACACACTGGCCCCTCTGTAGTAATTTTGTAATGTGATCCATGCTCCACCCTCATGGGGCCAGTCTGTATCCAACTAAGACCTCATCCTTGCTTGGCTTTTTCCCTCTGCCCTATCCTGCTTCCCTTACTCTCCTGGTCCTGAGAGTGCTGCCCCAATATATCACCTGCCCAACGGGCTCTACTTTTTGGGAGCCTGACCCAAGGGCTTTCCAACAACTTTGGCACCTAGAACTCTAGATCTGCTGCATTGCTCTCCTTTCTAAGCCTAGCTTCCAGCATTCCCCTTTCATCCTGTGAACTTCTGAATATCCTTCACTAATCTTTTTTTCTATTCTTAGTTAAATAGAACCGGTTTGCAACCACAGAGCTCTAACAGCTTGATGCCTGTGTCTATCAGGGTCAGGTGAGGAGACACAAGCTGTATAGTACTTTGAACAAGGATAGTTTAATATAAAGAATTACTAACTCTAACAGGGTTGAAGTAAAGAGGGATTGGCTAGGAAGAAGTAAAGAGAACACTGAAAAATACATGAATAACAGATAAAAAATAGGTACCCAAGGAATTGGTCCGAGGGGATTAGAGCCGAATTGTTGGAGGGGGGCTGTGGCCATGGATCTCTGGGTGACAGAGAAGTCCATGTGGTCCTGAACCAGTAGAACTGGTCAGGGATCCACCCTCCAAGTTGTTGGGAAAATCTTTGTACTGGGAGGTGTCCAACTAGGGTGTCACTTCACTATAAAATCACCCAAGGTGGGTACTGGGGAAGCTGCCGGCTCTTGGAGCTACTGATTGATGTGCAGATTGGGGAGATGCTGCCCACACTGCAGGAGCTGGGCACTGAGGAAATTGTGTGTTGCAGAGCCGGGAACTGGAAGAGCTGTGCACACTTGCGAACCAGGCCTTGGAGACACTGTCATGCTGCAGGAGGTGGATGGGTGCTGGAGAAGCAGCACACACTGCAGAAACCTGCTCAGAAAGTTCCAGAACCAAGAAACAAACCCTTTGCAGTGTCCCTACAGCATCCACTGCTGACAAAAATTACTACCAGTTGGCCAAGAAACATATTTATATAGGGCCCAAATCCATTTCCATGAATTAGCTATGAAGGACAAAATCAGAACTGAGAGTCAATTAATTGATAACTGGCACAATGCCATTTCCTAATGTGATGAACTGTGTGATAAATATGAGGTGGAACTGCAAAAGGGCAAGGGGGATGAATTGCCATACTTCCAAAAGGAAAAGTGACAACCATGTACCTTGGAACTGTAGTAAGAGTATTTTATTTAATCAGAGGGCCCTAAGCTTTCTGTCTCTGAGATAGATGACACCCATGGCTCTGAATGCCACATTCCACTGTTTTCCAGCAAGCACACATCTCACACATTGTTGTTAAAACTCCTCACTTTAACTAAGAAACTGTTCTCCACTACTACCCCCCTTCCCAGCAAATGGGACTACAAATCCCAAGGGAAATAAATGACTGAAAGAAGGCATGCACACTGTTGATCAAATAATTTTGCATCTGATCCTATTCTTGCAAGCTTGCAGTCCTGCCCCTTAGATGTCACAAAAATAGCTAAATGAATGCAGTATACCCTTGAGCCATGAATCTTCTCTTAGAACTATATTTTTAATAGTTTATTGTCAAATTGGTTTCCATATAACACCCAGTGCTCTTCCCCACAAATGCCCCTCTCCATGACCACCACCTCTTTTCTCCCTCCCCCTCAACCCTCGGTTTCTTTTCAGTATTCAATAGTCTCTCAAGTTTTGCATCCCTATCTCTCCCCAACTCTCTTTCCCTCTTCCCCTCCCTATGATCCTCCATTAGGTTTTTCCTGTTAGACCTATGAGTGCAAACATATGGTATCTGTCCTTCTCCGCCTGACTTATTTCACTTAGCATGACACCCTCAAGGTCCATCCACTTTGCTACAAATGGCCAGATTTCATTCTTTCTCATTGCCATGTAGTACTCCATTGAATATATATACCACATCTTCTTGAGCCATTCATCAGGTGATGGACATTTAGGCTCTTTCCATGTTTTGGCTATTGTTGACAGTGCTGCTATGAACATTGGGGAACATGTGCCCCTATGCATCAGCACTTCTGTATCCCTTGGGTAAATCCCTAGCAATGCTATTGCTGGGTCATAGGGGAGTTCTATTGATAGTTTTTTTTTGAGGAACTTCCAAACTGTTTCCCAGAGCAGCTGCACCAGTTTACATTCTACCAACAGTGTAGGAGGGTACCCATTTCTCCACACCCTCGCCAGCATCTATAGTCTCTTGATTTGTTCATTTTAGCCACTCTGACTGGCGTGAGGTGGTATCTCAGTGTGATTTTGATTTGTGTTTCCCTGATGCTGAGTGATGCTGAGCATCATCTCATGTGCCTGTTGGCATCTGGATGTTTTTTTTTGGAGCAGTGTCTGCTTATGTCTTCTTCCCATTTCTTCACTGAGTTATTTGTTTTTTGGGTGTGGAGTTTGGTGACTTCCTTGTAGATTTTGGATACTAGTCCTTTATCTTAGAACACTTAAGCAGACTGATGCTTTTTCACAATGTATAATACTTTTGAACTTTTGTATTTGTGATTTTTCCAAGGTCTAGTGTCAATTTGGTATGAAACACTTGTCCTAGACATTCATAACATAGTGGAATAATCACTGCACTGAGAGGCAGGCTGCCTCCATACATACATAGCTGGTTCATTGTGAAAAGCTGCTCTAGTTCTCCTGTCTCAGTTGCTCCATCTATTAAATGAATGAGTTGCATTTAAAGGCTCTAAAAGGGCACCTGGGTGGCTCAGTTGGTTAAGACTCTGACTTTGGCTCAAGTCATGATCTCACATTCGTGGGTTCGAGCCCTGCTTCAGTCTCTGTGTGGAGAGCCCAGAGCCTGGAGCCTGCTTCTGATTCTGTGTCTCCCTCTCTCTCTGCCCCTCCCCACTCATGCTCTGTCTCTCTGTCTCAAAAATAAATAAAACATTTTAAAAATTTAAAGGCTCTAACATCTTGTGTACCTTTATAGTTCTAATGGATATCAAAGAATTGAATTCTGTTAAAAAGCCTAGTGTAGGAATCACAACTGTATGCACACAGTCACCTCTTCCCTTTCTCTCCTCTCCATGCAGATGTGTGTGCCTGGGTGGTTTTATATGTATAAATATGAAGAGAAGACCATCAGGGTATAGATTAAAATGTTAAGAATAGTTATTCCAGGAGATAGGACTTTGGATGACTTAAATTTCCTTCTTTATACTTTGCCAAGTCTTCCAAAAGTTACACAATCTGAATGCCTCACAGTTGTAATCATGGAAAGTGGATCTTATTTAGAAGTAATATTCATTGCAACATCTTATAGAAGATATGCACCAATGTTACACACCTGCAAAAGTGAAATGCCCCTGTCATCCACCCACTGAAGGAATGAGGTCAGAGAGTTTGCAACCATGCCTGAGGATCTGTGCTTTCTACAAATGCTCATGTGTCTGCTGGACAGAGGCCTGTTTTCAAACAACCTCAACTGTTTCTGATCACACTGGTAATTCCATCTTTTGAAGATGATCCAACCTGTAGTTCTCAAAAGAAGCAGAAAGAAAAGCAAGTTAGAGTAAAAGTTTTGTAAACATGTTGGGGAGAAAAGAAAGAAAAGAGGTAGAAGGTGGGTATGCAGACTCCCTGGAGAGAAATCATCCTCCTCTCCAGGAGAAGGGGAAGTATCTAGTTTCCAGTTATACCACCTTCTCTGTAACACAAAACATTTTCTTGGCAACTTGAATGCAATTCAAATTTTGTGTCTTCATTGTCAGTATAAAGAGACTCATTTGGGGGTGTTGTTTTTTGTTGGTGAGAGACCACTGCATTTGATGTATCACAGGGGCTGTTATGGAACAGTATCAAGTAGTTATGGTGGTCTTCAATATTGTATCTATTTTTCATCACCGAGAGGCACTGTGGTGAAGGGAAGGAAAAATTCTTCTCTACCCTCAAGGTCTTTCAGCTGGACTAAAATTCATTTTACATAAGATGGACTAACAGGAGAAAAACCAAAAATGTATTACATGCACACAGTGGCTCAGTAATGAAATAAAGACCTAAAGAAATGGCCAAGGTGGCAGTTTTTATACTTTTTAGATAAAGAGACAATAAATTCATGAGTGATTGACAGGACAAAACAAATACAAAACTTAACTTTGGGAGCTTTGATCAGCAAGGAATTCTAAACAGAATTTGTGCAATAAGAGTAAATGTGTAAAAAGTAACAAGGGCTGTTTATGCAGCCTTCTTGGCACTAAATTTCCTATCTTTGGTGAAAAGGATGTCCCTTCTCCCTGGAACCGGGAGGGTAATTTCACATGGGAGATTTATTTCCTGCTTTCAGGGGGACAGAAGAAAGTCAGAGTGTCCTTGCATGTGTTCTCTATTAAGTAACTTTATTTAAAATAATTGGTATGTCAAAATGGTACATTTTTGGGCTCCCTGCCCTTAGCCCCTACAGTGGCCACATATGACCTGTATATTTCTCTTCTCTGTTCAATCAGACTGCATCCTTTGGCATGAGTAAAGCACATTTTTTTTAAGTCTGATAAATATATAAGTTTCACATTAACACAATTTCTTTTCCTGTATCTTTGGGAATGAAATTATGTTTATTACCAACAGTCTGAAGAGTTTTTGGTCAATTCAAATCCTTGTCATGTTTGTCTTAGAAAGCAAAGTATTGAATTTGATGAGAATTTTAAGACTTGTGATAATTGGTATAAGTGAAGAAGCTGGAATCTGTTTCTGGTAGGCCATGATCAAGCTGTGACCCTAGAGACAAATGGAATGAACTGATAGGATGTGTTTATTTACTAAACTAGAGCCTTTGAAATAAGAGACTAAAGTAATTGTCTCAATGATAAATGGCCACCTTTTATTCTGAGTTAAGAAGAAAAAAACTACCCAATTAATGTTCTCGGTGTTCAAATATAGTAGCTTAGAGTCTCCCACTGCCTGCTAAAACTGGTTTCACTTTGCAAATGTAAATGAAACTGCAAGGCCCTCTCCCACCTAAGGACCTCCCTAGGCGCTGGGAAAATGGGCTTTCCTGTTGCATTCTAATTTCTTTTCCATCCGACTAACTTGAAAGATGCCTGATCTTACATTCAGTTTCTGTGTTGTTTTTCAAAATCTGGGCTTCCTTGTATCCTAGGCAACCATCTGAAGCAGAGATAATCCAAAGTGGGAGGCTTCCTGTGTGTGTGTCACAGGCCCGAGTCCCAACTAATAGCAACTATCTTGGTACTGTCATTTTGACCTGTTGGAGTCAAAGCTGACAGTCAGAGGCATTCGGTGGCACTGCACTGGGCGTGGCAGCCAAGAATGGAATACTTCTATCCTTCTACCACCCTTACCTCCTCCTCCCTTCTTTTCTCAGTCCAGTCTACTTATAATTGTAGAGAGGTGAGGAAGGAGATACTGTGCTAATTACACAGTTTCTAACATAATGCCCAGTCTCTGCTTTGTTTTAAATTTTTTTAATGTTTTATTTATTTTTGAGACAGGGAGAGACAGAGCATGAGCAGGGAGGGGCAGAGAGGAGGGAGACACAGAATTGGAAGCAGGCTCCAGGCTCTGAGCTGTCTGCACAGAGCCCGACGCGAGGCTCAAACCCACTAACCATGAGATCATGACCTGAGCCGAAGCCGGACGCTCAACCGACTGAGCCACCCAGGCGCCCCTGCTTTTTTCCTTTTAATCTTTGCTGGAAAATGCACCAGTGATGCCACAAACTTGAGTGTACTTAATTAAGAAAGCCTGTTTACCAGTTTTAATTTGGTGCTATAGCTTGATAAATCCCTGACTTTTTGCACCATGTCAAAAAATTTGATTGCTCATCACTAACTAGGCAGTCAGCAAATCATTCCTAGCACTTCTCTCTTCTGGATTCAGTACAGGAGAGTGGTTTTTTCCTTTCTCGGTAATAAAGCAATAACCACTCTAAATATGCTGAAGACCTTTTTCTAGAGATGACAAAATTGTCGTGTTTGCAGTCAGTTATGGATATTTACTCTGAATTTTGGTTGTTAAGATGTTACCTTCTTAAAGTGGATCTTAGAGCTTGAACATTTTATTCAGGAGTTCTAGCACAAATTTTCTGGTGAATAGCAATTACTTTCCTTTTTCACAGTTGTGGGAAACAGGAAAAATAATCTTGACACCTCCTCTCAGGCTTTACCAATTCATGCAAATGAAACCTCACAGAGTTTTTTTCTGCCCATTAGTCAGCCTCAGGGCGTGGACAAGAAATCTAGGTCATGTCTATTAAATCAGGACAATATTTAAGCCATATGCAAAAGTGGACCTCAGTTCACCCAGCCTTGCTTTTCTCATTCTAACCTTAGAAATGAGAACCTATCACCACACTCATCCCCAGTCATACTGTTTGTGATGACCGTTCCGTACCTCTCTTGTCTGGGTCCTGAAAGTCTGGATTATCTTCTTGTGCTGCCTCATGATCCAAAGACTCTTACTTACAAGAAAAGACATTATTTGCATTTCAAAAAAGGGCCTTTCCATGACTCCAGTCCATTTTCTAATATTGTTTAATGGATAAACTTTTCTTTGGCATCTCATCACCTTTTTTTTTTTTTATCATTCTTCTAATTCTTAGAAAGTCATTCGTAACCACTCAAGTATGCACCTTATTCTAGGATTTAATGAGGTTACTCAAAACAGCCCAAAATACCACCTCTCTTACGGGACATGCTCATCAATTCCCAGCAATAGTATTAGTCCACAGAGCGGAAAATATAGGCTTCTGGTAGGTGGTTAGCAATCTCTGCAAAAGTCCAACCCTATGGCTACCAAATATTCAGGCTCACTTTCTGTTTGAAATATAAACCAAATACATTCACCACTGTTCTCATCAAACAGCTACATTCTTTTCCAGGACTATGTCCAGCTCAAACTGTGCATAATCATTAGGTCAGTCTATCCAGTCGGGTGTGACTCATGTGTCTAGGAGTTTATAAACCAGGAGATATCTGGAACCTTGCACCCCATCCACTTTTTTGATAGAGAAGTAAAGACAGAATTTTCTCATAAAAAATCTCTGTGGAGAAGAGAAGAAAAAGGTGTGCACCACCTTTAGGAATCCAACCTCATGAAGTACCACATGGCACACATTGAGGAATGTTTCTGTCATGGCAGAGGAGGAAGCTCCTGGCAATGACACTGCCTTCTGGAAGTTCTTTCTTGTCCATGACGCTTCCTATCCTCCAGTGTTGTAAGCCTTGGCAGGGTACCTTCTTTGAGGGTGGCATAGTGTGTGAAGGTTGCTTCTGCTTAGCGGTGGCCACACTGAAGCTGTATGAAACAATAAGCTTCATTTAAAGACAATTGTATCATGTAATGGTTTATCACAGGTTTGACTGAGGATTCTTTATGGGGTTTTGTTACTCAACATCTTTTATAATTCTACTTCTACCTTTGGCTTTAGAAGCAGTTAGTTTCACTATCCCTAAAGGCCCCAAATTTCTAGATTCTTTTTCTACTACTGATTTTTCTTTTATACAAACCAGTATTTCACTGAGCTCACCTCCTTGTTGTAATACCTGGTCAACTAGTTAGTTGTTGTTATGTAATTATATTACCACAGCCTCAATGACTTAAAACAGTACTTATTTATTATTTCATATAATCTGAGGAATAAGAGTTCAGGCACAGCTTGGTTAGGTCTTCTGCAGAGCTGAAATCAAGGTATCAGCCAAGGTTGGATTCTCATATGATGACTTGACTAAGGAAAACTCCTCACTGACCTCATGGGGTTATTGTTCACATGTGATTTCTTTCAGACTGTTGAATGGAATACCTCAGTTTGTTACTGATTATGGCAAGAGGGTGCCCTTTGCTCCTGGCACATGGGCCCATCTACCATGTCTGTTTGCTTCTCAGAGCGAGCCACAGAAAGTATCCTGGTGAAATTGACATTATTATCATAGTCATGGGAATGATATCAGTCACTGTATGCAATTGGTTAAAAACAAATCATTGACTCTATCCACACTCAGGGACAAGGGATTGCACAAGGGCTTGAGGACTAGGAAGTGGGTATAATTTCAGGCCATTCTAGAGCCTTTATTGAACATCTGTTTGTAAATATATACTACAGCATTTACTTTTTACAACAAAATTTGAGGTAGTTATTGTTCATATCACCATATAAGAAAATTGAAGTTCAGGTGAATTAGTAACTTGACAGTAAGTGGTGTAGTAAAGGTCAAAGCTTAGTATTTAGTGTGACATATTTAGGAGTGTATGTTTGTGTGTTAGTGCACACATGTGCAAGTATGTGTGTAATGAAAAAATAAAAGGCAAGGCTAGGGAGTAAATAGAAGGAAGTGAAGGTGGAAAGATAGATAGGGCTTGGTTTGTAAAGTGCTTGAATGTTATACTGAGGCTTATTCTGAAGTGCCAGGAGGAGGCACTGTGTTTGAAGGTCTGAGAATATGTGTACCTTCGATGATTGTTAAGCAATAATCAGTCTTACCTAACAGCTCATGTTCAAAGTTGAATGTAGAAGAATGTAACTCTTACTGATACCAATGTATGGATCTTAAATAAGCTACATCAAGTTAAATATGGTCATGATTCTTAAAACAAGTTGGCTATTTTGGCTGCTATCTCTTCTCATTTTTTTGGAATAATATCACTGATTGTAAAAGGAAGACTTCCCTTTCTTATTGAACTAAACATCATAAAGTATGTAGTGGGGTAGGTTTATATTTTTAAGGAATATTAGGAAATTGAAAGCAAATACAGTTTTCTTGCAAATGTTTAAGTATATAGGCTCTACCTTGATTGAACCACACTGTAGATTCTTCAGGAAACAAACAAGTCTGTTTATTTTGGCCAGTATAGCACCAATGACAGTGCCCACCACATAGCAGGAGTTCAATGTTGGTTTGCATGAAAAATGGGTTATATAATTCATCCTTAACCTAATGCAATAATGAAGACAGATCTCAGGAGATAACATCTCTGGGCAGCCAGCAGAAAACTCTATGGTATTTGTGTAAGACATCTGTTCTGTCCTTTGAGGTAATTCATTGAATCTGAAAGAGTCAATAATTCAAAACACAGTAAACAGGCTAGAAGTGATCTTCAAAGAGCTATAATTTAGAATACTTTTTGAGAGTCAAACAATTTAAAACACAGAAGGCAAGCCTAGAAACTATGTTCTAAGTGGTATAATTTAGACTAACTTAAAGTCACATGATAGGGAAATGTGATCTTTGCTATTAAAAGGATATATGAGTCACTCTGTTAAGGAAGAACTTAATTTTCTATGAGAACCCGGTTGGCTTGCTAGTTGAGGTGATATTTGTACTGGACAGATAAGTCCTTTGTCTGTCAGAGGAGAGGTTCAAAGGGCTCCAGTCTAGGGGAACCACAATGTGAGGGTTCTGATGCAGAGAACTGCGACCATGTGTGCCTATTCTACCATCTACTGGTCCCTGCAAGAATGCTATATGACTCACAGAATGAAAATGCTCTTGGCATTCATTGGCATGTGGAGTTTCTGCATTGAATGTCATAATTATTTTTATTTTCAAGGGCTTCCTCAGAGTCAGGAGTCTGAAATCCAGGTGTTGCCAGGGTCCCACTCTCTCTGAGGCTCCATGGAATAATTTTTCCTTGATTCTTCCAGCTTCTAGTGCCTGCCATATCCTGCAGCCTGTGGCCACATTAGTCCAATCTCTGCCTGCATCTTCACACCATATTCCCTCCTCTGCCTGTGTCTTCTCCTTTCTGTCTGTCTCAAATTTCCCTTTGCCTCTCTTTTATAAGGACACTTCTCATTGTATTTAACATACACACATGTGCGCGCACGCGCACACACACACACACACACACACACACACACCGCCTGGGATGATTGTTAACTTAATCCTATCAGCAAAGGCCCTTTTGTCAAATAAGGCAACATTCACAGGTCCTAGGTATTTGATGTGATATCTTTTATGGTGCTGGTTTTCAACCTCCCACAGAAGGGGTGGGTAAGGTAGTCTATAAGACCCATCCAGGGGCGCCTGGGTGGCTCAGTCGGTTAAGCCTCTGGCTTTGGCTCAGGTCAGATCTCACGTTCGTGGGTTTGAGCCCCGTGTCGGGCTCTGTGCTGACCGCTAGCTCAGAGCCTGGAGCCTGCTTCAGATTCTGTGTCTCCTTCTCTCTCTGCCCCTCCCCCTCTCATACTCTGTCTCTCTCTGTATCAAAAATAAATAAAACATTAAAAAAAAAGACCCATCCAATTCTGACATTCTAAATCAATGAAAACAATGCGATATGGAGCCAGCACTCCTTTGAAATCAAGACAAATGGAAATGTATGCTGGGTCTATAAGAAGGGCATCTATAAGTTAAATACTCATAAACTTATGACTCTGAGGAAGCCCATGAAAAAAAAAATCCTGTTGCTTTAAATCACCAAGTTTGTGGTATTCTGTTACAGTAGTGCAGAAAGCTTTCTTATTGGAAAATGGAGAAATGGATTTCAGAGAGTTCAATGACCTGCCCTGACCCAAGGTCTGACTCTTATAACTCATGCACAACGCTTTAGTTTAGATTCTGCAGTTCTGGTAAGTAACACCTGTTATATTTGGCTTTCGCTGCCATTTCCAGAACAGACCATCCAATCAGGCTGAACAGCATGCAGTCTCAGCAAGGTAGTGACTGGATGTTAGTGGAGCAGCATCACCCAGAGAAATATAGTTTCTCAAAAACTCTCTGCATTTCCAGCCATGCTGGGGAATCACCATGTTGCAGCCAAGTTTGTGGTATACATTTCATGAGGTGTATAGTTCCAAGCATTCTAGCATCTTTATTTCATAAAAGCTTTATTTTAATGAAAATTAAGACTAAAAGTCCCATATGCACCCAAGAGACCATGCAGCCACACACTGGTTTGTTAGATTCATTCCAGCTCGGCTGCATTTCCCAGAGCAGCTGGACTCTCATTCTCTCATTATTTTTTTTCTATTCTGTTCTATTCTAGGACACATTAATTTTAGAAATGCCAAGACAAATGGAGACTAATTTGCAAATGCCCCTTATGGCTTAATTGATTGTTTCCTGCACTGACCTTTGTGGGAAAGTGGCAGCCAGCAGGAAAATGAACATCTTCCTTGTGTCCTCAACAAGAATTCATCCCTGTTGCCCTGTCAATTTCCAGAATACTTTGAGGAAATTGAGTAAAGATGAAAGAAACTATTTCCTGAAATGGCCTGTGGCTTTCTGGGCTTTGTAATGAACAGCTAATCTCCCCTCTTATTTAGCTGAAGATTGCTCTGGAAATCAAAGGAAGGGCTTTTCCTCTTCTGCCCTAACCACGTTTAAGGCTAAGATCTGTAAGGATAAGAGAAAAAGAAATGGCTAGGAGTGGATTATTATGGAGGGCAATTTTGAGCATTAAAACAGCCCAACAAACACTTGTGCAATGAGCGTGGTGGTACAGGCTATGTCTTAGCCCACATGGGCTGCCCAAGGCTTCTTTGGTTCAGTTTTCAGGTCAAGTCACATGAAGTACGGAAGCATTTGCCATGTTAATAATTCCGCACGCTCTCAGGGATAATAAACCCCCAGAATGTGGGTTTTTCTTGTATAAGAGTTAATCTTGGGTGTCGACTTAAGTGAGCCATGTGGTGCCCAGATATTCCAAATATATGTAATTTTTCATTAATTAATTTATTTATTTTGAGAGAGAGAGTGCACACATACGTGTGTGAGTAGGGGAGTGGCAGAGAGCGAGGTGGGAGCAGAAGGGGAAGAATTCCAAGCAGGCTCCTCAGTGTCAGCATAGAGCCTGACACAGGCTTCAAACTTACAAACTCTGAGATCATGACCTGAGCCAAAATCAAGAGTCGGACACTTAGCCAACCAAGCCACCCAGGCACCCTTATTTGGTCAAACATTATTTTAGGTGTGTATCTGAGGTTGTTGTTTTTTTTTTTCTTGGATGAAGTTAACATTTAATCACTAGAGTGAGTAAAGCAGGTTGCCATCCCTAATGTGAGTTGGCCTCAACCAATCAATTGAAAACCAGAATAGAACACAAGCCTGACCCTCCCCTAAGAGAAAATTTGTACTGCCTGGTGGATTTCAAACTGAAAAATCAACTTTATTCACAACGAAATATTGAGTCTTGATACTTTGAGGCTGACAGCCTTCAGACGATAACTACATAGTTGTTTCTCCTGATTCTCAAGCCTTTGGACTAAGACTGGAACTACACAATTGTTTCTATCTTGCTGACCCACCTGCAGATTTTGGGAGCTGCCAGCCTCCATAATCCCCTGGACCAATCCCTTGTAATAAATCTCACTATTAATACATTCTATTGGTTCTATTCCCCCTGGAGAACGCTGACTAATAAACCTTATTTTTTCATATTCCTAACTTTGGAAAACCAAGTTCTTAACTCTTCTGCAATGAAAGAAAACCTGTATTTATGGAAGAGAAAATATGCCTTAAACATAAACACATTATAGAAATAATAACACATTAAGAAATCTATAGAAGTAAAATAAAACTACAGTAGAGAAACTGAAACACAATCCATGCACAGAATACTGAAATTAAATCCTATACTGTTCTATAGGATGTAATGCTAGATATCCCTGGACCATTGCCCAGGGTCTTCTCATCTGTAAAATGGGAAAAATCATAGACTATCTCTGAGTCCATTGTTGTCATGATGAAAGGAAATGTTGAAATGTCTTTTGCATGATGACCTTACTATAGCTTTGATAAAAATCACTTTGTCAAATAAAGAGGCCAATAATGGGTTGGATAGTGTCCTCCCAAAGTTCCCGTCTTTCTTGGAACCTCAGGATGTTATCTTATTTGGAAATAGGGATTTTGCAAATGTAGTTAGTTAAGATGAGGTCACACTAGAGTAGGAGGGTGAGCCCTTAATTAAATATGAGAAGAGGAGAGACACAGAGACAGAGACAGAGACACACAGATAGAATGTCATGTGATTGTAGTGAGAGATTGTAATGATGTGTCTATAAACCAATGAATGCCAAGGCTGGCTTGCAATACCAGAAGTTGAAAAGACATGGTTCTCTGCTGGAACCTTCAAAAGAGTATGGTCTTGCCAACTCCTTGATTTCAGACTAGCAACAAGATCAGGCGTGAGCACAGCCATATCACTTTGGGAGATAAGCTTGCTGAACGTTGAGGATTTTCACTAATATCCCTAACCAAAAACTGGTAGTTGCTAAAGGCAAAGGCAAAGACAAATAATAGATAGGCAATAAGAAGTCACTGAGAAAAGACACCAGAAACCCTCTTCCACAAAATCAAACAACAGTTCAAAGTTAGAATGATACTTTTAAAAATTAAGGGCAATTTAAAATAAAATGGGGAAAGGGAAGCATTGGTGTCTGGAGAAACAACAGATCTTCCTTATGATTTGAGGATGAAAGCTGTAAATGGAGTAAATTTAGAAGATGTTCCATAGTATGTATGTGTTGTGAGTGTGTGAGATTTCTCTGGAATTGGGATTTAAATCTTGGCAAGGGCTAGCAATCAATCAAGTGGCTGGGATAAAAGGGGGCAAGATGGCAGTACAGCAGTTTCATGAAGAGGCCCACTAGGAGTTTGGCAGCAAAGTCAGCTTTCTTAGCCAGTGGGGTCTGGCCCAGGTCTTGCTATTAATAAACATTATTAAAAATAACTAACGTGTCCATCACCTTGCTGGGAAGCAAGGTAAATTAAACATACAGCCTCTAATACAGCCCCAAAGCAGTTGATTCATGCCAGCTTCAGACATAGCATCAAGACTTTTAATGGCGAAAGATGGGTTGGTAGAAAATGAAATAATAATTAGGTCTCATCTTTTAAGGTTACTCTTCTGTTGATTATATTTCTGGCATAAAAGTGTCTTCCCAAAATAACTCCCAGTTTACTCTCTGGATGTAGAGGTTGATTTTTTTGAGGGGCTGGCTTTTAGCTAAAGATAATCTCTAGGATCAAGTTAATTATAAGGCAATACGTCAACATTTCAAAGGAGTCAAGTCTATTTAAAAGAAAGTAATCTCTGTAAGAAATATGCATCCTCTACAATCATCCCAAGGCTCCCAAGCCACAGGAAAGCCCCTTGGGGAACACATGGTAAATTATAGGTTTTTAAAATTTTTAAGATAACCTGAATGATTGTTTATAAGTAATGGGCATAATTATGTCCCTCTCTGTGTCCACATCATGCTGCAGTGTGAGTTTTCACTTCCTACAATCAGAGTTGAAATCTCTCTTTAAATCCTTTGCATCTGACCTGGCCTTGGACTTTCTTTTTCCCTGGGATCTAGGTGGAAGTTACCCTTCAGTTCCAAGTCTTGGAGTCAAGAGGCCTTGTGATTTCTACTAATTTGGGTGGAACTCTTCCCAGCCACCATGGAAACCAGGCATGCTAGCCTGGAGAGGAGAGAACAGGTAGAGCAAAGATGGGCCATCCCAGGTGAAGCATCCATATGAGTGTGGTCCACCAAAATTAGCTAAGGCTGCCCATCTCAGCAGGATCACTCTATTAACCTATAGACTCATAAACATTAATAAATGGTTGTTGCTCTAAACCCCTAAGTAAGGGTTGGTTAGAGTGAAAACTAAGAGATATAAGTGCTATTACTTACAGATTGTGAATTATCAAACTGAGGCCCAGAAAAATGCTAGGTGCATTGTAATAGAACCAAGGCCTGTTTATTCTGATGTTTGGTTAAGGGCTTTTCCTGCTTGATTTGTTGGGAAACTGATGACAAGCATTCTGGAAAAGTTGGTAGTTTCTTTAAGCACTGCACTTTTATAAAAAATATTTTTAAATTCATTGAATATTCATTTATTGATTCTAAAATTTTAAAAAAATATTCACTGATGAAGAAATGTATTTACTAACACTCTTTGCCCTCAAGCTTTGCAAACCTTCAGTGCATGTGTGGACCAGAGAGGGCTGGTATGCAAATGGGTATCAGAATACATTGCATAAAATGCTCTTGGGACTCTGAACTGAGAGAGAAGGAAAGGGTTGTAAATGAGCAATTGGCAGGTCTGAGGTCCCTCCCATCCAATTATAATACCAACAGCATATGCTTCTCAGTGTCAGTGTCTAATAGCCTGTAACTGAACATATCTGCGTATGGTTGACCCTGCTCACTGAGAGAGACATACTTCAAATGTTTGTGACTTGACCACATAAGTATCAGATATATTTTTAATATTAAAGAAGGCCCTTGGAGTTATATATACTAATATGGCACATCCCTTTAGTGGCTATTAACTTGGCACATTTCATTGAATTGAGTTTTAATCTTCAGTGAGAGTTCTCTTGAGAACCCAAAATGTGCTTAAGTTATGGTCTTTGAGCACATCCTTATAAATCTTTAGTGTGAGGCAAGGCACACAGTCACAAAATTACAATAACAGATACAGCTGTCATCATGAGCTGTTTTTCTCTCTGATTATTCAGATTACCTGTATCCAACTATGGCTGAGGTGTGTCCAGATATACCCTTACCCCAGTTGCTGTGTTCTTGAGATGACAGGAGCAGTCCTGTCTGTTCTCTCACAATGGCAGATGGCATCAGCATGAATGACTTATGAAAAATAAGTCACAGGGTATTTGGCTTATGATCCATCAATTTGTACAATCCTCAAGTAAAGTGGAAGCCACTATTCTGTTTTTAGTCAAAGGAAATGACAATGCAGCTATAATAATAGGCAAGAAAGAATCCAGGAGCCTTGAATAGATGTTTCACTTATCTGAGAGAACATGACTCTGTGTGTGGCATTCATTACGATTCTTAACCAAATTTTCAAAATAATAAATCAAAATAACATCTGTAAGCAAAGTTTCAGATCATAAATGTTGTTTTAAGAGGATTCAAGGCAAATGGTGCATGTCAGTAAATGGGACCTGATTCAAAATCACAAATGCAAGGGCTTCATCTGATTGTGATCCATACAACTGAAGAAAGATGTCACAGGGAATTTAAGATCAAGGGAAGACCAGAGTGTCATTAAGTCGTTGGCAGAAAATGTGACTTATGTGAAAAGGGGAGAGTGACCTTATTTAGCTTACCAACAGACAGATGAGAAATAATTCTCAGAAACCTCCAGATGGCTTTTAAAATCTCCTGCAGTAGAGGCTAAAGTCTGGGATTGTGATGCCTCCCGTTTTGGTTTTCTTCTTCGATATAGCTTAGGCTATTCGGGGTCTTTTGTGGTTTCATATGAATTTGAGAATAGTCTGTTGTAGCTTTGAGAAGAATGTTGGTGTAATTTTGATGGGGATTGCATTGAATGTGTAGATTGCTTTGGGTAGTAATGACATTTTCACGACGTTTATTCTTCCGATCCATGAACAGGGAATGTTTTTCCATTTCTTGGTGTCTTCTTC
>NC_043708.1:115250985-115317589 GCF_006229205.1 Suricata suricatta | reverse complement strand
TAGGAGCACATGTACCCCAATGTTCATAGCAGCAATGTCAACAATAGCCAAAACATGGAAAAAGCCTAAATGTCCATCACCTGATGAGTGGATCAAGAAGATGTGGTATATGTACACAATGGAGTACTACATGGCAATGAGAAAGAATGACATATGGCCATTTGTAGGAAAGTGGATGGACCTTAAAGGTGTCATGCTGAGCGAAATAAGTCAGGCAGAGAAGGACAGAAACCATATGTTTGCACTCATAGGTCTAACAGGAAAGTAGGAGAAACCTAATGAAGGACCTGGGTGAAGGGAAGAGGGAAAGAGAGTTGGGGAGAGAGAGGGATGCAAAACTTGAGAGGCTATTGAATGCTGAAAATGAACTGAGAGTTGAAGGGGAAAGGGAAGGGGGGAAAAGAGGTGGTGGTGATGGTGGAGGGCACTTATGGGGAAGAGCACTAGGTGTTGTATGGAAACCAATTTGACAATAAACTATTTTAAAAAATAAAATAAAATCTCATGCAATAAAAGCCCCTGACTTGGTGAAAGAAGACCAGCTAGGACAGCAGTGGAAATTTTGGTGGGCTTGGTAGAGGTCCAGTGCCCTGCAGCATCTTCTCCAACTACTCTATTCCTTGCACCTCATCTACCAGAGTCCTGCTGAGCACCCTGCATCTCTGTGCCCCCTAAAGAGTTTTCAGTGTTTCATTAGCCATTTCCTATGCTGGAAGAAGCTTATATGTATGTGTAGGGTAATTTTGGTTTTACCGTTATTCTCTGTAAGGAAACAATCAAACCAGTCTAAACTATATAAAATGTAAATTTTCATGTTTTTAATGGTAACTTACAAGCTGGGCTTATTAGCACAACATAAATGAGGTGAGAAAAAATAAGACACATTTTATTACTGCCAGAAAGCAAGCTAACCCTCATTAACAAATGTATCAAGTTTCCTGAGTTTTATTCACAAAAAAAGCTACATAACTGCATAAAATTTTTACTCGTGAACTGACTGAAGGCAAATTTTGAATTACGGAAAGAAAAAAAGCCATTGACTATTTTTTCCAAGAAAGTTTCATCGTTTCTAAATACATGTATAATTAAGTGCAAAAGCCAAATAAAGATGGCTTCACTAAAAGTTGAGTCTTTCTCCCCAACACATCAAAGTCCTCATATAGATTCTTTGCCAACAGTGTCAAAAAGCCCCAGACCCTGTGTTCAGTATCATTTTTCCATATATGTGGAGCACCGTTGCCTTAACAGCCGATGCATACAGTTTAAGTAAATGTATTCTTTAGAGACTTCTTTTTTATTATTATGCAACAAACCTCATTTTTTACATGGTGTGAAGGGGAACTACTCACGTTTGTCTGTCTATCCCAATCACAAATCCATCACTAATAACTTGTACATTAAACCATTTGTGGTAAAGAGGGTGTGGAGGGCAGACTCACTGGCTGATGAGACAGTGCAGAGACAATTTCTTTCCCACCTCCACCGCAGGACCCTGGATCCCAGTAAGAACACCTGTTTTTTGTTTGTTTGTTTGTTTATCTATCTGTTTTTTGTCTAACTCACCTTCTGTTTTACCTCAACCATTGTGCTTATGCTTCCCTCTCCAACTGGAAACTTGTCTGGATGAACCAGTTTTACTGAAAATGTTCATTCTTTCAGTCCAGATTCAAATACTCTTGTCTTTGAACTTTTCTGAATTATCTCAGCATTTCTGAATTCCTGAAGCCCTTTGTATCTCTCTTAGACCTTCTGTTGCAACCTTTTCCCCCTTGGTTTTCCATATATGTATCTCATTCTTTGGATATGGTGAAATTCAAGGAAGTATTCTAAATGTCTGTGTCTCCACTTTTATAGTCCTTCCAGAAGGGGAAAGTATATGTTCTGCCCTGGCCCTGGGCTAGGACACTGGTATATAATAGAGATTCTGTCTTTAACCCAAGGAGATTTTGTCGTGAGAAAAATAAGGAGGTTCTTAGAAGAAAAGGCCATCATACAACAGTGAAGGTGAACACAATTCACTTTAGGTTTCCTTTGAGCTAGTGGAGCCACAGTTAGGTAGGCTTCCACAAATTTCAAAATATACTCAGTAAGTGTTCATCAGTCAATGAACTGTTTCTATTTTAGACCATGGAAACTAAAGAGTTAGTTAACAAATTTGGATACAACGTGGGCAAAAAAATTCTGGTTTATAAAGGAGACACCAAGCTAGTTTCAACTAGATTCTGCAAGCAACAGTATCTATCACCACTAGAACTCTAAGGAAAGTGCCACCCTCTCTGAGGAGCTAGTTCTTTGCTTCTTGAGCAAATAAGATTAACATGAAAAGTGATTCTTGTTTGGATGCAAGTGTTTTCTACATGTTTTACTATTCAGCACTTGGAGCCTCTTTCATAGGATCTGAGAATTTTACAATAATTAAAATGTCTCTAATCTCAGCAATTCATAGAAGTGGTTTGTGTCAAAATTTGTTGAGAACTACTTTTAAATTATAATTATAGCCAGTGGGTTCATTTATGAGTGAGCACAGGCTGTGCCACACAAGAGGGCACATAAAGACTTGATTTGAGTGATGAATATCACATAATCCTGAGGACCCTGGAGAAAGAGCTGCAGATGAGCAGAGATCATCCCCGTAGGATGCCACATCTCTAGGCTGTAACTCTATTTTGTATAACCTTTTAAATAGCATTAATAGATTTTCCCCATTCTATTTAACTGATTCAAAGTATCCTATAGTATAGATACATGGTCTGTTTTTAACTAGTATGCTGTTGATGGTGTCCCCAGTTTTCCCTTTTAAGCAGATCAGTTGGAAATAATAAAGTTGTTTCAAGGACTACATACTCAAATTTGCATAGTTATTGCCAAATTTTACTCAAAATAAATTAATATATGGTCTCAAATCACTACCAGCAATAGTGTAGAAAGTTGCTTCCCCCCCCCCCTTTCACATGCACTGGGTATCACCCATTTTAATTTAGAAATTGCAAATCTAATGATTAATAAGAATTTGTTTTTAATGGTTTATGTTAGAGAAAGACTCAACGAAGTATATTTATGTGTGCATTAAAGGAGGGTAGCAGCAAGTTCCACTTAATTTTAAAATATGAAAAGTCTCTTAAAATATAATCAAGATTGGATGATGGAGAGGAAGGAGCTCTGTAAACTTCGTCTGCCCCATCTATCAAACTGAGAAGGACGTTACTCTCATCTGCAAGAGTGGAAGGAGATAATACAGACTCCAGAAAGAAGACAACCTCAAAGATGCCTGAGTGAGTGTGAACTGGGCAGATCGGAAAATGGGCCAGCCCAAGAGGTGCAGGGGAGGTGGGAGCCCCAGCCCAACACAGGGAAAATGTGCAGAGCCCCTGAGAGACAAAGGGAAGAGAAGGAGAAACTGAACACGCTGATAATACTATCCCTAAAGAAGAGATAAAGAACGTTTAATCCCGCATGGAGAGAAAAACTCTCACTCCATATATAACCGCTGGGCAGCGTGAATCCCGAACACAGGTGGCACAAGGGAAAAAATAGCCCCCGCCCCTAAGAGATCCCAGCAGGGAGTTGGCAGTGGTGGCGGTGGGGGTGCCTGCTTCAGATGCTGCTGCAGGAGTGTGCACCTTATTTCCAGCTGGGCCCTACACCTCAGGCAGTGGTAGCACGAACCCCGGCTGGCACCAAGAGAAACTGCTCTCTCCTCCTACTCGATCCCAGCTGGGAGTTGGTGGCAGCATCTGTAGGGGGTGCACTTCACATCCTACAGCACACCTCACCTCCGGCAGCAGCAGCACAAATCCCTGCTGGCACCAAAACAGCTCCCTCCCTTACAGGATCCCAGCTAAGAAGCCAGACGCCAAAGCTAGTACATCTCATCTCTGGTAGCATAAAAGTGCATGGACTAGGATTTTTTTTTAACATATGCATTTATTTTCCATCATTTACAATACAGTAGTTACAATGACACTCCAAACAGAAAAGCAAGTAAAAAATCAAAACCCCAACTTCTATTTCATGTAATTAGACTTATACAGCAATTAGAAGGTTAAGTAACAACTAGTTAATCACCTAATTTCACAGCTATCTGAGGTGGCAATCGTTATATAGCAGCTTATCTATGATACATTCAATATAAATGATACAATTTATTACTTGCCCATAAGCTAAAACATAGCCTGCTTAATACCTTTCCTTAAATTCCACCTCTATACTACAATATACTTGAGGTCTATGACTTCGAAGTGAGGCAGGCCTGGAAAATACAGCTTGGCATAGCTGCAGCACAAGGAGATCAGACTCATATGAGTGGCCTGCAGCACATAGTTCCAGTGGAGCTTGAGGTGCCACCATTAATCTCTCCACAACCACTAAGACTGAGCCTCTGAGAGCAGCCCCAAGACCCATGTACACCAAACCATTCCTACCCGCAATAGGGAGCTGCTGCCTATTTTGTACTTATTTTTTATTATTATTACCTTTTTTACTTTTTTAATTTTTTAAAAATTTACTCTTTATTTTCCTTTTTCCTTTCTTCTTCTTTTTGGCTAGTTTCCTGTCTCTTGCCATCCAGATATAGTCTCCCTTATCTCATCCTTATCTCTCCCCTTGACTGGTTATACAGTTTTAGACAGTACATTGTCCTTTGTCGTCTCTGCCCCCCCCCCCATATTTTTCTTCTCTTCTTTTCTCCTCTTTCCTCTCCCTTTTCTTTTTATCCTTTCCCACTTTTAATTTGTTTTTTTGTTTGATTTGTCTGTGTGTTTTCATGCTACTGTTCCCTGTGATGTTGTCTGTCGGTTTTCCTTTTCAGGGCTAAACCAAGAAACAAGCCAAAGTACACATGACAGAGAGTCCCAAATATCACTGAGGGGGAAATAAAATAATCAAAGGCACAACAAGAGAAACTGAGAGACACCATTAAAAGAACATTTCCTGAAACAACTGGCCTTGGACAGACAATAAGCCTCCATTAACAGAGCAATATTAACAGGAGAACAGTGCACAACGAGCTTTTTAAAACTGAGAAGAGACAGAAAACTACCCAAATTGACAAAACAAAAGAACTCTTCCCTAAAGAAACTCCAGGAAGAAGTCACAGCCACAGAACTGATTCAAAACAGATTTAAACAACATAACTGAACAAGATTTTAAAATAATGGTCATAAAATTATTCACTGGGCTTGAAAAAAGCATCAGAGAAGCTACGGATACAATGATTAGGGAATTTCAAAATAGGTGTGATGAGTTAAAAAGGCTATAAATGAGGTGAATAATAAAATGGAGGTGGCCACCTCAAGGATTGAAGAGGCAGAGAGAATAATAGGTGAATTAGAAGACATAGTTATAGCAAAAGAGGAAGCCAAAAAAAAAAAAAAAAGACAGAAATTGATCCAGGAGCAGGAAAGAAGAATTTGAGACCTGAGTAATAAAATAAAACAGAACAACATCCATATCATAGGAATTCCTGAAGAGAAAGGAATAGAAAGAAGTTCTGAAGGGATACTAGACCAAACTATACGTGAGAATTTCCCAAATCTGGGGAAAGAAATAGACATTCAAATTCAAGAGGCACAAAGAACCTCCTTAAGGTGTAATTTTAATCAACCCTCAGCACGACATATCATAGTGAAACTGGCAAAATATAAAGATAAAGAGAGAATTCTGAAAGCAGCTAGGAAGAAAAGGGCCCTAACATACATACATACCTATCAGAGTGGACAGAGACCTACCTAATGAAACTTGGCAGGCCAGGAAGGAATGGCAGGAAATCTTCAATGTGATAATCAGAAAAAACATGCACACAAGAATCCTTTACCCAGCAAGCCTGTCATTCAAGATGGAAGGAAAGATAAAGGTTTTACCAAATAAACAAAAATTGAGAGAATTCATGACCACCAAATCAGCCCTACAAGAAATCCTAAGAGGGACTCTATGAGGGAGATGTTGCAAAGAATACAAGGTGCCAGAGACACCACTACAAACATGAATTCTACGAGGAACACAATGAATCTCAACCCACATATTTCAGTAATAACACTGAATGTAAATGGACTGAATGCTCCAACCAAATGACACAAGGTAGCAGAATGAATAAAAAAACAAAACCCTTCTATTTGCTGTCTACAAGAGACTCATTTTCGACCTGAAGATACCTTCAGGTTGAACGTAAAGAGATGGAGATATATCTATCATGCAACTGGAAGCCAAAAGGAAGCCTGAGCAGCCATACTTATATCAGACAAACTGGACTTTAAAGTAAAGACATAACAAAAGATGTAGAAGGACATTATATAATAATTACAGGGTTTTTCCATCAGGAAGAGCTAAAAATTATAAATATCTATGTGCCAAATTCGGGAGTGCCCAAATACATAAAACAATTAATCACAGAAGGAAACAATCTTATTGATAACAATGTGCTAATTGCAGGGGACTTTAATACTTACTGACAGCAATGGATAGATCAACCAGACAGAAAATCACCAAGGAAACAATGGACCTGAATGACACACTGGAACAGATGGAATTGATAGATATATTTAGAACTCTGCATTCTGAAGTTAGGAAATTCACCTTCTTTTCGAGTGCACATGGTACATTCTCCAAGACAGATTACATACTGGGGCATAAAGCAGCCCTCCATAAATACAAAAGAATTGAGGTCATACCATGCACACTTTCAGATCACAATGCTATGAAACTTGAAATTAGCCACAGGAAAAAGTCTGGAAACCTTCAAAAATGTGGAGGTTAAAAACCACCCTACTAAAGAATGTTTGGACTAATAGGGCAATTAGAGAAGAAATTAAAAAGTATATGGAAACAAATGAAAATGAAAATACAACAATCCAAAATCTCTGGGATGCAGCAAAGGCAGTCCTAAGAGCAATGTATATTGCAATCCAGGCCTCTTTCAGCAAATTAGAAAAAGCACAAATTCAAAATGTAACAGAGAACCTACTGGACTTAGAAGGGGAGAAGCAAGAGCACCTCAAACTCAGCATAAGAAAAGAAATAATAAATATCAGGGCAGAAATAAACAATATAGATTCAAAAAAAAAAAAACCAAACAAAAACACTTGAGTGGATCAATGAAACCAAAGTTAGTTCTTTGAAAAAAATAAACAAAATTGATAAACTTCTAGCCAGGCCCCTAGAAATAAAAGAGAGCACCTAGATAGACAAATCCATGAATGAAAATGGATCTATTACAAACAATCCTTTAGAAATACAAGCAATCATTAAAGACTACTATGAAAATTTATATGCCAACAAAATGGACAACCTAGAAGAAATGGACAAATTCCTAAATACACATGCATTACCAAAATTCAAACGGGAAGAGATAGAAAGCATGAATAGGCTGATAACCAGTGAAGAAATCGAATCCATTATCAAAAATCTCCCAACGAATAAGAGCCCAGGGCCAGATGGTTTCCCAGGGGAATTCTACCATACTTTTAAAGCAGAGCTTATACCATTCTTCTCAAACGATGCCAAAATATAGAAATGGAAGGAAAACTTCCAAACTCATTCTAAGAAGCCAGCATTACCTTGATACCCAAAGCAGACAGAGACCCAACAAAAAGAGAGAATTACAGACCAATATACTTAATAAATACAGATGTAAAAATACTCTACAAGATACTGGCAAATCGAATTCAACAGCATATAAATAAATTGTCCATCATGACAAGTGGGATTCATTCCTGGGTTACAGAACTGGTTCAGTATTCTCAAATCCATCAATTTGATACATCACATTAACAACAACAACAACAAAAGATAAAAAACCATACGATCCTGTCAATAGATGCAGAAAAAGCATTTGACAAAATAAACCACCCTTTCTTAATAAAGACCCTTGAGAAAATTGCAATAGAGGACCTTACTTAAACATTGTAAAAACAATTTATGAAAAGCCCACAGCTAATATCATCTTCAATGGGGAAAAACTGAGTGCTTTCCGCCCAATATCAGGAACACAATAGGGGTATCCACTCTCACCACTGTTATTTAACAGAGGGCTGGATGGAAGTCCTAGCATCAACAATCAGACAACAAAAGGAAATAAAAGGCATCAAAATTGGCAAAGAAGTCAAACTTTTACTTTTCGCAGATGACATGATAATCTACATGGAAAACCCGGCAGACTCCACCAGAAGCCCTCTAGAACTGATCAATGATTTTAGTAACGTTGCAGGGTTCAAAACCAACATACCGAAATCAGTTACATTCCTATAGACCAATAATGAATCAGTGGAAAGAGAAACCAAGAAACTGATCCCATTCACAATTGCAAGAAAAACCATAAAATACCTAGGAGTAAACCTTACCAAGGATGTAAAAGACCTATATGATGAAAACTGTAAAAAACTTATGAAAGAGGTTGAAGATAACAAGAAGTGGAAAACCATTCCATGCTCATAGATCGGAAAAATAAACATTGTGAAAATGTCATTATTACCCAAAGCAATCTACACATTCAATGCAATACCCATCAAAATTGCACCAGTGTTCTTCTCAAAGCTAGAACAAGCTATCCTCAATTTTGTATGGCACCACAAAAAACCCCGAATACTCAAAGTAATATTGAAGAAGAAAACCAAAACGGGAAGCATCACAATCCCAGACTTTAGTCTTTACTACAAAGCTGTCATCATTAAGACAGTATGGTATTGATACAAAAACAGACACATAGACCAATGGAATAGAATAGAGAACCCAGAACTGGACCCACAAATGTACAGCCAATTACTTTTTGAAAAAGCAGAAAAGAGTATCCGATGAAAAAAAAGACTGCCTCTTTAGCAGGTGGTGCTGGGAGAACTGGACAGCAACATGCAGAAGAATGAAACTAGACCACTTTCTTACACTATACACAAAAATAAATTCAAAATGGCTGAAGAACCTGAATGTGAGACAGGAAACCATCAAAACCCTTGAGGAGAAAGTAGGAAACAACCTCCTTGACCTCAACTGCAGAAATTTCCTGCTTGACACTTCCCCAAAGGCAAGGGAAATGAAAGCAAAAATGAACTATTGGGACCTCATCAAGATTCAAAGCTTCTGCACTGCAAAGGAAACAATCAAGAAAACTAATATGCAACCAACCGAATAGGAAAAGATAGTTGCAAATGACATATCAGATAAAGGGCTAGCATCCAAAATCTACAAGGAAATCACCAAACTCCACACCTTAAAAACAAATAATCTAGTGAAAAAATGGGCAGAAGACCTGAATAGACACTTCTCCAAAGAGGACAGCCAGATGGCCAATAGGCACATGAAACAATGCTCAACATCACTCATCATCAGGGAAATACAAATCAAAACCACACTGAGATACCACCTAACGCCCCTCAGAATGGCTAAAATGAACAAATCAAGAGACTATCAATTCTGGCAAGGGTGTGGAGAGATGGACACCCTCCTACACTGTTGGTGGGAAGGTAAACTGGTGCAGCCACTCTGGAAATCAGTGTGGAGGTTCCTCAAAAAACTCTCAGTGGAACTCCCCTATGACCCAGAAATAGCACTGCTAGGGATTTACCCCATGGATATAGAAGTGCTAATGCATAGGGGCACATGTACCCCAATGTTCATAGCAGCACTGTCAACAATAGCCAAATCATGGAAGAGCCCAAATGTCCATCCCCTGATAAATGGATCAAGAAGAAGTAGTGTGTATATATATATATATATATATATATATATATATATATATATATATATATATACACACACAATGGAGTACTACATGGCAATGAGGAAGAATGAAATTCAGCCATTTGTAGCAGAGTGGATGGACCTCAAAAGTGTCATGCTAAGCAAAATAAGTCAGGCGGGGAAGGACAGATACCATATGTTTGCACTCCTAGGTCTAACAGGAGAATAGGAGAAACTTAATGGAGGACCATGGGAAGGGAAAGGAGAAAGAGAGTTGCAGTGAGAGCAAAATCTGAGATACTACTGAATACTAAAAACAAACCGAGGTTTGAAGGGGGAGGGGGAGTGGGAAAGAGGTGGTGGTGATAAAGGAGGGTACTTGTGGGGAAGAGCACTGGGTGTTATATGGAAACCAATTTGACAATAAACAATTTTTAAAAATAAATAAATAAATCACACAGTGAGAGACCAGAAAAAAACATAATCAAGATTATTTGGCTTATATTATGCCTTGTATATTATTTTAACATATAGAAAGACCTTCTTTAGATGTGTAAACTTTACAATTTACTTTCCTCTCCTAATTCTAAAATTAAAATTAATATTACTTGACCATATCATGCTTTTTAGATGGAAGATAGTGATTCATGCTCTTTATATTAACCATCAATGTAAACATTTCTTAGGAGAACTTAAAACTAACTCCAAATAGATATCAAAAATGGCCAAATGCTAGTTAACAACTTGTTCGTCTTCCAATTTGTTCATCTTCCTTTTATTTTTAAATTAATTTTCTTTTGGTAAGAATACTTAGCATGAAATCTACTCTCTTTTTTTTCTTTTTGTTATTTATTTATTTAAAATTATTTATATTGAAGTATAATTAATATAGTTGTATTAGTTTCATGTGTATGACATATTGATTCATCAATTCATATATTATTCAATGTTTACATGATAAATCCAGTTACCATCTTTCACCATATAATATAAGGACTATGTCCCCTATGCTATACTTTTCATCTCCATGAGTTATTTATTTTATAACTAGAAATTTGTACCTTTTAGTTCCCTTCATCTGTATCATCCATCTCCCCACTTCTCTCTCCTCAGGCAACCAGCAGTGTGTTTCTTAGTATTTAAGAGTCTGGTTTGTTGTTGTTGTTGTTGTTGTTGTTGTTTTCTTTGTTTTGTCTTTTAGAACCCACATATAAGTGAAATCATATGGTATTTGTCTTTGTCAGGCTTATTTCACTTAGCCCTTTAGGTCCATCCATGTTGTCACAAGTGGCAAGATCTCATTCTTTTTTGTGGCTAATATTCCATAATTGTGTGTGTGTGTGTGTGTGTGTGTGTGTGTGTGTGTGTATGTGTGTGTGTGAGTAGGTATGGATGCATATAGGTAGACACATGTGTGTATATACATGTACACACATGTATACACATATGCACACATATATAAAATCTCACATCTTCTTTATCCATTCATTTATTAATGCAAATGATATATCTGATAAGGGGGTAATACACAAAATGTATAAAGAACTTATACAACTCAACACCAAAAAACTTAAAAAAAATCCAATTAAAAGTGGGCAGAGGAGCTGAATAGGCATTTTTCCAAAAAAGACATACAAATGGCCAATAGGCACAAAAAGTCATCAGCAGAGGAATGCAAATCAGAACTATTAATGAGATATTACCTCACACCAGTCAGAATGGCTAATATCAAAAAGATAAGAAATAACAAGTGCTGGTGAGGATATGTAGAAAAAAATCCCTTGCGCACTATTGGTAGGAATGTAAATTGGGGTAACCATTGTGAAAAACAGTATGGAGTTTCCTCAAAAATTTAGAAATAGAAATATCATATGATCTAGTAATTCTTCCTTAGGTAATGTACTGAAAGAAAATGAAAACACTAATCGGAAAAGATATATGTACCCTTATGTTTATTGCAGCATTATTTAAATTAGTCAAGCTATGGAAGCAGCAGCCCAAGTGTCTATTGAGAGACCTACCCATTAAAAAAAAAAGTTTAAATATTCAATACAGTATTGGTGAGATTTAACATTACATATAATTTTTTAAAACTGAACATTTTGGAATTTTGACATTTTTTTCTTCCATTAAGAACATGGGGGTCACCTGGGTGGCTAAGTAGGTTAAGCATCCAACTCAGATCACGATCCCATGGTTGTGAAATTAACCTCAGAATTGAATTCCAGGCTGAGTGTGGAGCCTGCCTGGGATTCTCGCTCTCCCTCCTTCTCTGTCCCTTCCTTCTCCCTCTCTAATAATAAATAAATAAGCGTTTAAAAAAGAAACATGGGAGTGGAGAATGAGACAAATGAATGATTGTGGACCTGTACACATCTGTCACTCCTCCAAGAGACACTTTATAAATTATTCCCTTAGGGAAGGAGGCAGAGAAGGGAGCCACCTGTAGGGGGTAAAAGGATTTATCTCCTTTAAGTAACTTGCTCCTTATTTAGGGGAGGCAGGTGGGCTGAATTGCCACTGAGTCAGTGTAGGCCATGGAATGACAGAATAAGGATTAGAAGTCATATGTCACGGAAACTCCTGAGTTTAAGGCCCAGCTTTTTCCTCTGAAAATGAGAGCAGTAATTAGTACTCTGCCTACATTACCTGGATTTACTGAAAATCCAGGGAATAATATGCATGAAAGCTTGTTGCAGATTGGAAAGTCTTATACAATGGAAGGATGTTAAAAGTGTAATGAGGTTTAACTTTGAAAGGTAATTTAACAAAAACTATTGTAGTTTAAGTGCCTAACATTAAGCTTTTCATTGCCAAAGCATCCATTTCAATGACATCCATCTCAAATAAACATCTCAGCATCTGTGTGACAGTTACCAGCTATACAAATACAGAAGGAGCCAGGAAGACCCACCTATGAAGTTCCAATTTTAGAAAATGCTTGGTAACCTAAGCAACTGACCACTTAAATTGCTTTTCCCTTCCTAATTCTCGCTCTTTAAATTCACCAATAAGGGATGAACCCAGGAAACCTTGAGCACTTCACCCTCAACTCTAATAAAAGCAGGACCCCAGGTCTTAGCTCCTTTCTCTCTTTCTTCCTCCCTCCCTCCTTCCTTTCCTCTTCTCTCCTTTTTATCTCCCTGAGGCCATACTGTGTGGCTCCAGGTGTGCTATGTACTCCCCATAACTTGTGAGTAATAAACACTTTTTTCAAAGTTACCTCATGGTTTTTTGCTGAGTTGTGTCTTGCAGTCATAATGAAAACCACAAGGGCTGGTCCAGCCACAACATTGACTCCACTCAAGAGAAATGTGTATGGGGCTGCCACCAGTAGTCCATACTGGGAGTATGGACTGGGAGTGCCTCATGCATTTGTGGCTGATAGCATCAGTATCAGAGGTGGAGACTCATACAAAACAACTATGCTACTGTATTAACAACTTTTTAATATACATGTTTAGGTCTGTTAGACAAATTTTTTCAAATGTTTATTTATCTGAGAGAGTGAGAGAGGGGCAGAAGGAGAGGGAGAGAGAGAACCCTAAGCAGGCTCCACACTGTCATTGCAGAGCCCAAAGCAAGGTTTATCCCATGAGCCCACGATCTGTGGGATCATGACCTGAACTAAAATCAAGAGTCAGACACTTAAGTGACTGAGCCACTGAAGCACCCCAAAAATCATTTTCAATGAACAGTTTATTTAAATTGCTAATTCCTGCAAAACATGCAAAAAAATATTCAGGTTTGTCTGAATTTGCTTATTTATTTTTGACATAGTTATAATGCAATCTTTATACAAATCTCCACTTTGCAGTGCTGGAACTCTTGACCTGCTCTGGGATGTCTGTACTGGGTTCTCAGAGCCCTGCTAGGTAATGGGCTTATCTCCATATTATGTCTGTATGATATCCAGGTATCTAGGACAAGCGGAGGCAGGAACATATCTGTCCCTATAAAAAGCCACAATGTCTGTTCCCAGAAAGGTCCCACTGACAAAAGACTACTAGCTGGCACTTCAAATATACCCACGAGTTACCTGGCTTACTACAACAGACATCTTCTGGTCCTCTAGTAGCACATCACACTACAGCTGACTCCTATTCTTTGAGGGTTGTTTTAACTACAAGGAGAGAAGGTTTTGATGACCCAGGAAGACTCTCCTGCCCTGAGTCTTCGTGGTGATACAGTCTGAGCTGGTCACACATATCCTTGACCACACTGCAGTTCTGTGGTGCAGAACAGAGACTTCTGTGTAAGTCTGGTTATGGACACCTTGTTGAGATAAGAGGTGGGTGCTGTGCAGTGAGGTCCAAGAGGGCAGCTGATAGATACCTGAATCAAATAAAAGTTCCTACACTTCCTGACCTGTCAGTCCAAAATTCTTGAATTAGAGGGTCACACTTTCCATTTTGGCCAAAAAGGCCCTTGGAATTTTGATATAAATTGCATTGAATCTGTAGGTTGTTTGAGGCTAGTATTGCCATCCTTGTTATTTCTCATCTTTTCAATATTAGTCATTCTGACAGTGTGAGGTGGAATCTCATTTGTAGTTTTGGTTTGCATTTCTCTGATGCTGAGTGATGATGAGAACTTTTCAAGTGCCTGTTGGCCACTTGTATATCATCTTTGGAGAAACGCCTATTCAGGGCTTCTGCCTATTGGATTATTTGTTTCTTGATTGGTGTTGAGTTGTATAAGTCCTTATAGATAGATAGATAGATAGATAGATAGATAGATAGATAGATAGATAGATAAAGTCCTTATCAGATATATTATTTGGAAATATCTTCTCTGGTTAGGTAGGTTGCCTATTCACTTTGTTGATAGTTTCCTTCATTGTGTAAAAGTTTTTAGTTTATGTATCCCCAGTTGTTGTTTATTTTTAATTTTGTTGACCTTGCCTGGTGAGACAGATGCTAAAAATATTACTAAAACCAATATTGCTAAGTCCAAGGGTTTACTGTTTATTTCGGGGGAGGGAGTTTTTTTGTTTGTCTTTTGTTCTTTACAGATTGGGGAATAGAATTCACAAAAGCCCTGCAGGCAGCACATCTCTTCCCTTATAAAGAATGTTCTTCTGCTGCATCACACAGTGGCTAGTGTCTTTATCTAGATGCTCCTTCTTAGTGAATTGTCACTAAGCCTTATCTTGTTGCTGAATTTTTCAGATTCCTATGAGGTGTAGTTTAATGGGAACCAGGTACCTTCTTTCCTAATATGTTTTCCTTGAATCTTTCCCCAGTCTTTGAAATCCTACCACTATTCATTCCTCTAGACCTGTACTGGTTGATATGAATAAAGCTATCTCCTCAGGAGGGATAGGTAACCCAGAACATCAGTGGCTGAGGTGAAGGCTTTGGCACCTGGAGCATGAAGCAGAAGAAAGGAATATACAAATGAAAAGGGAACAAACCAAAGGCCTGTGTGACTGGGTTGGTGGGTCAGAAGTAGAAGAACAGAGATAAGGTGGGACAGGCTAAGCCAGGCTGACTCAGGCCAAATGGGTGCTCTGCCATTTACTACTCTGTGACTTACAGCAGGCCAGTTACATGCTTTGCATCTCAGTTTCTCCATCTGTACAAGGGGGATAACAATAAAAAACAATAATAATTATTATTATAAAGGCATCTGGGTGACTCAGTTGGTTAAGAGTTCGACTTTGACTCAGGTCATGATCTCATGATTCATGAGTTTGAGACCCATGTCAGGCTCTATGCTGACAGGTCAGGGCCTGGATCCTGCTTCAGATTCTGTGTCTCCTTCTCTCTTTGCCCCTCTCTTGCTTGCACTCTCTCTCAGTCTCTCTCTCCAAAATAAATAAACACTAGAAATAATTACTATTATAAATAATAATAATAACAACAGAGTAATGAAAATATGAAGTGCTAAGAATATACATAAAATACTATGTGAGCACTACCTGTTATTATTTCATTGTTATTGTTTGTAAACACATGTTAAGCACGTTGGACTCAGGCATTATGCACAGGGTCCAGTTCTGTGTGCTTTCTCTTCATCTTTACTGTTGGCTCTTCTATTGGCTCTTCTAATTATGTAAATAATTACATGTACTGATACCCAGGATATTTTTGTGAAGAGAAAGGCATTTAGAATTTTATTATTATTTTAATTTCAGAAAGATACCAGGCTGGAAAATTTGACAACAATGTTTGGGCACTCAAAATAAAAACCTAATTTTCCATATTAGAGTCAGAGAATGTCCTAAAGAGCCCCTAAGAAGCTCCATATGTTATTGACACTACAACACTTTTTAAATGTTGAGGTCACTTCAGTGTGTTAATTCATGCATTACTAATGTAGAACAAAATGCCTCAAAGTTTGGTCAGATAACCTAGTTCCCAGGCCAATTCCATGGGATCAGGAGCAAATGTATAACTCTGTAAACTCCATGCCTCCTCATTTAAAAAATGAATATGATAATAATAATACATTCCTCCTACAGCATTCTACAACTAAATTGGTTTTATGTATGCAGATCACATAGCAAATGATTGGCAGATAGTAAACATTCATAATTAGCGTTAGTTGTTGCAAATATTTACTCAGTATAAGAAACAGACCTTTACTAAGCTGGGTGCTTCCGTGTGCTCAGCCCTGTGCTCTGAGCCAATAACTCAGGCATGTAATCTTCCCATTTCATAGTTAGGACTCTATTGTTGATTATTCAGAGGCTGCAAAGGTTACCGTATTTTCTTGTTATTTGGATACCAGGGCTCAGAGAGCCTGAGAGCATTGCCCTGCACATTTAAGGGGAGACATAGGATTCCAAATAATGCCTGTCAGACTCTAAAGCTTTTCACAGTATCTTTCACTACCTTTTTGAAAAATTGTCTGCCCTGATATTTATAAATTGCTTGATCCAGAAAGTAGTGTCTCCCAATCTCAACCAAGGAAAATAGATGACTAAGTTTTGGCCATAAGAGATTGCCCTTCCTGGGTTCTAGGAAAAGCCTTTGGCCCAAGGGATAAGATGCCTAGATTTTGGAGAATCTGTAGATTTTTGCATACTTTCTAGGGATCCAGAACATAAAGGTACTGTGAAGATTTTTTTCCCTGATCACAAAAATAATAGACATTTATGTAATGCCCAAGTTTTCAATATCACCCCTAAAAACCAGAGACCACCAGGGAGACCGAGTCACACATGTAAAAGCAAAGGGCAGTTTTATTACGGCTTAGGCTCGCCGGGCCTAAATTTGGGCTCACAGCCTTCACCAACGCAGTGGATCTGTGCTGAGAGCCCCGAACAAGGGCTGAGTAGGGTTTTTATGGGGTTTGGGAAGGGGGAGTTACAGGAAATTGTGACACAGGTACAGTGACCCAATCATTACCGTATAACAGTATTGAAAGCAACTTTAACCATACATTTTGTTTAGAGCATTCGTTACTTTTGGCGGGACCCAATCACAACATTTAGAGTACTTTTAAAATCAATCAATTACAGGGCGAGCCTACGGTCTTGCTGGGCGACTACCGGGTTAACTTTAACATTAGGTAACAGGGTCTTATCTAAAGTTTCTATCTGTAGGCCTCACCTTTAGGAATGTGGGGAGAGGTAGCTGGCCTTTCCTGATTGGATACCGCAAGGTGGTCTCTCCTGCCTCAGGTAATGTGTAACTGCCTAATAGTTCCGGAGAAACTGAACCTTAGACCTTCTAGTTTAGAGGGAGATCTTGAGGCCTGTCATGGAGTCTGTTAGGTTCAGACCTATGTCCTTACAATTTACTGTTATAATTTGAAAATATAAAAGAACACAGAGAAGAAAAAAATCCTAAATATCACCATTTATATTTTAGTATATAGTTTTCCAAATACATATATTATAACAACATATACACCCCCATATGCTTTTTACACAGAATACATTATATGTACCTGGGTAGCTAACTTCATCTATACCATAGTTCCTTACAGTCATGAGTCAAACCTTTGAACCTTAGGATCTTAATTCATTCTCCACTCTGAGAGGCAGGGATTTCTGCAAACAAACAATACCATACTGGGTTGTCTGCTACGTTGATGTCTCTTATTGTCCAAAAAAGCCAAAATAGAAACCCTGAAATGGCACTTTAACTATTCCAAAAGGAGCAGGATTTGGCCTATCCTGTCACCTTCAAATCAACAGTGTCTGGCTCAGGCCTCTGTAGCTGGCTGTCAGCAACCGTGTTAAATGAAAACATTAGTATACTTGTTTTAGCTAATGTGCATTGATTTTTATGGAACTGAACAAGGCTATAAGAATTCATGTTTTATATATGTGTGTATGATATATAAGATATGAATATGTACATACATGTATGTTCATGTATATATAATCTTTTGTGTGACAAAGGAGATTTCTAAGAATCATGATCCATCCCAAAATCACATCTGAAAGCTCAGCCTCAGTAGTCAGTTAGCTTCTCTCTCAGCTGCATACCTTTCTGCAACAGAGGTGAGAAATATAACTTTTCCCCTTTAAAATGAGTTTCTCTGGGTCGGTCTCCTTTACATTAGATATTTAGTAATGTGCTGGAGTGTGGTGGTGTTTGACAGTGATATGCTTCTGGAATCACATGTAGTTGTCTTTCATTATAATTTGTAAAACCTCCTCAGATATCTCATAACCAATTTCTATATTTATTTTTAAATGTTTACTTATTTATTTTTAAGGGGGAGGGGCAGAGAGCCAGGGAATGAGAGACTCCCAAGCAGACCCTGTGGCTGTCAGCACAGAGTTTGAAGTGGGGCTGGATCTCACCAAGTGTGAGATCATGACCTGATCTGAAATCAAGAGTTAGACAATTCACTGACAGAGCCACCCAGCTGTCCTCTCATAACCAAGTTTATACTAATCACTTGCTTGCAAGGAATGATGCTGAAGCATGGCAGGGGGAGAGGCAAGTGTCGTCTGTTCCCCATTCTCTCACTGAGTTTAGGTTTTTCCCTCTGGATACTGTGTTCTGTGGAGCAGGTGTTTGGGAATTAAGCCTCCTCAGAGAAATACCTCCAGAAGTAGCCCTGAGGAGAGATCCTGCTGGACACCTTCATCTGCTCACATCTCTGCTTTTTGGCACAAAAGCTGCATTCCCTTAACCATAGTCAGAAAGGACATGCATTTCCCTGGCTCTCTCTGCTCTTATGCATTCCTCTTCATGCCAACCCAGTCTTCAGACATGGATGCCCATGTCTTTCTTGCACTCTGAGACTGGTTCCCCTGGCTGCAGAATTTACTGGGGCCACCTTCCCTTCCTATGTGCCCATGACAGTTCTTCAATTTCCAGCAGTTCAGCTTGACCTGGATTAGCACATTTGATAAATAGCCACCATATGGTCAGCCTGGCAGGCTGTGGATTCTTGTATTCAGAAATGCTCCAATTCATCACATACAGTTCCCAACAAAATGTAGTCAATCAGCTCATACTAAATCATGACAAATTGTTCTTTCACAGATTCACACTGGATGCCATCACACAAAGCAGGTTTCTAATTTCCATGTTTTTTTTTTTAAATCACATGCTTCTCACTCAATTTAACAAATATTTACTGAGCACAACAATTGTACAGAGGCCCTGGGCTTCATGTTGCCACCGATCCTGAGCTTGGTGAGACAAAGTCATTGCCCTTCTGAAATATCTAGCCTGGCATTAACTAAATGAGTGGCTAAAAGGTGCACACAAACATCTGGCATCAGGAAAAATTGGATCTTTCAGCAGAGATGATGGATTGATTACTCACCTTTGTTCATGCTCATGGTTCCTGCATCTTTGGACTTTTAAGGTAGAGCTTCAGGTCTGCAAACATAACTGTGTTAAGACAAGAATCTTTAGTCAAGAATAGAGAACTCTAGACAAAGCATAAAATTAGAATCAGCATTTGCCTTAGAATTTTCAAGAGCTCTGTGCATATATTTTCTTTGTATGTTTTATGAGAATGACAAATAACTATGAGATACTAATTTCTCTTTCTGAATTTATTTTTCAAATCTAGAACCACTTTCCAAATAAACAATAAATTTGAACTGGGTCAGATAAAGGGCAAGTATTAAATACTGTTCACCTCTGTTTTGGTCTTGTTTTTGTTTTTCTATCATTGTACTAAGTCCATCTCTATATTAAAACATTTGTGAATTACATTCTCATATGTTATTTACACCAGTTCCTTCTACTAAGTTCTGAGTCTGGTGGAAAGGTACTTCGAAATTCTGACCCACTCTCTGGCACATAAACTGTGAAGGACAGGAGAAGCTGCATAAGAAAGCTTGGGGAGAGTGAGACAAAGTGGCTTGAGGCAAGAGGTGTGAATTAGTGGGAGCTTTGGGTACCTGGGGCTTTGGAAGAGGGCCCTATTTACCTAAGGTGTAATCCCGAGGGTAGGAATGGCTAGGAAGAAAAGACATCTTACTCACAGCCACAACTCACCTCATTCATAATTTTTCCAGAGGCATAGGAAAGTTTATCTAGTTATTTTTATATTCCTTTCTCTCCATGCCTCCTTCCTTTCCTACCTTCCTTCTTCCCTACCCAAACCTTTCTTTCCTTCAGTGCTCTAGCTTTAATTATAATATTCTTTAAGTTGTATGATCATTCTAGGGCAGTGGTACATGGCCAGGGCAATTTTGCTGCCTCCTCCACCACACCACATATAACAGAACACGTTTGGCAATGTCTGAAACCATATTTGTTGGTGCACTGTCTATGGGTTTTGCTCCTGACACTGATTGGGTGGAGGCCGACATGCTATTAAATATCCTACAATGCACAGGAATGTGTTCCCCTTCCCCCAAAATATAGAATTATCTGGTCAAAATGTCAATAGTGTCAGGAGTTTGAGAAACTTTCCCCTAGAAAATAAAGATATCCAGTATAAAAGATACAATGATTATATTTCAAGCCTGTTATCATTATTAGCTAAAAATGCATTTTCCTTCTTAACTATATTTTTCTTTTTTATGAAAGATGTTACAAAAGGAGATGGTGGGTAGAATTAATACAAAACAAAACCTAAACTATATGATCCCATTTATGTGGAGGATCTAAAACAATACAAGGGGCCAATGGGTGGCTCTGTAGGTTAAGCATTTGACTTCTGTTCAACTCATGATCTCACAGTTCATGGTTTCGAGCCCCGTATTGGGCTCTGTGCTAACAGCTCAGAGCCTGGAGGCTGCTTCAGATTCTCTCTCTCTCTCTCTCTCTCTCTCTCTCTCTCTCTCTCTCTCTCTCTGTCTCTCTCTCCTCCTCCTCCTCTTCCTCCTCCCCCCCTGCTCACACTCAGTGTCTGTCTCAAAAATAAACATTTTTTAAAAAAATTAAAACAAAACAACACAAAGTAAAATCAACTGATAGATTCAGAGAACAGATTGGTAGTCGTCAGAAGTGGAATGAGGTGGGGGCTGGGGGTGGGTGAAATGGGTGAAGGGGGTCAAAAAGTACAAACTTATGACTATAAGATAAATAAGTCTTGGGGGTGTAATGTACAGTATAGTGACGACAGTAACAACACTACATTGTATGTTTGAAAGTTGCTAAGAAAATAGATCTTAAAAGATTTATAGCAAGAAAAAAAATGTAACTATGTGAACTGATGGATAGTGACTAATCTTGTGGTAATCCCTTCACAATACATACATATATCAGATCATTACATTATACACCTAAAACCAATACAATGTTATATGTTGGTTATATCTCAAAATACTTTTTAATTGAAGTGAGAGAGAGAGAAACAGAGGGTGAAGTCCCTCTGCTAGAGCAGTCTCCAAGCTGCACTTTGGCCCAGGCATGCATCTCTATAGCATGCCAGGAGATTGTGAGGGTCCTGTGTGAGGACCTTCTCCTCATGAAGCCAGGCCTCTACCAGCAATGCTCACTGGCATTCATCTACACCCTTTCCATGACACCTGATAACATAATAGGCATTCCATACCTTTCCTATGATTATTTTTTCAGCTAATACATTATAAGTATCGTGCCATGCAAGTACACATAGGTCAACCCTGTCTTTTTAATGACAACACAGTATTTTACTGCATAGGTACACCAGCATGTCATTAACCAATCTCTCTCTGTTGTTTCCAATTCAAGTTCTTCCAGTTAATCACAATTAAATATAATATAGCAATGAGCAACTGTGAAAACACCTTTGTATACTTGTATATCACCCATTTCCCCCCCTTCCCCACAAACTCCATCAACCCTCAGTTTGTTCTCTGTATTTAAGAGTCTCTTAGGTTTGCCTCCCTCTCTGTTTGAAACTATTTTTCCCCTTCCCTTACTCCATGGTCTTCTGTAAGTTTCTCAAGGTCCACATATGAGTGAAAGCATATGATATTAGTCTTTCTCTGACGGACTTATTTCACTTAGTATAATGCCCTCCAGTCCCACCCACATTGTTGAAAATGGCAGGATTTCATTCTTTCTCATTCCTAAGTAGTATTGCATTGTACATATAAAACAAATCTTTATCTATTGACCAGTTGATGGACACTTGGGCTCATTCAATGATTTGGCTATTGTTGGAAGTGCTCCTATAAATATTGGGTTACAAGTGCCCCTATGAATCATCACCCCTATATACTTTGGATAAATTCCTAGTAGGACTTGCTATGTCACAAGGTAGTTCTATTTATAACTTTTTGAGGAACCTCCACTGCTGTTTTCCAGAGCAACTGCACCAGTTTGCATTCCCACCAACAGTGCAAGAGGTTCTGCTTTCTCCATATCTGTTTTAACTGGCTGGATCAGTCGATGCGGGTTCTCGAGGGAGGGAGTGAGAATAGGACAGGACAGGGAGCACAGAGAATGGAGACCAGGCAGCATCTCCGATCAAGCCACTCTCTTTATTGAGAGACCACGCATGTCTTATATAGGGTAGAAGGCGGGCAGTTGACGTGAGTCAGTTGCTAGGAAACAAGGGCGGGGACTGCAGCGTCAGCACGCAGCCTGAAAGGCTAAGAAGGCAGGCTTGGGAGGTAAACAAGAAGGCCTCAGCTGAGGTGATAATGCAGCTCTTGCTGTGCTGGGAGTGATAACGCAGCTCAGCTGTGCGGGTGGCTGATCTTGCAGGTCAAGGCATGTGTCTTTTTCTTCTGGCAGCTCCCCACACATATCCTCACCCGTTTGTATTGTTTTCTGAGTTGTTCATTTTCCCCACTCTGACTGGTTTGAGATGGTATCTAAATGTAGTTTTCATTTGCATTTCCCTGATGATGAGTGATGTTGAGTATCGTTTCATGTGTCTGTTGGTCATCTGGATGTCTTCTTTGGAAAAGTGTCTATTCATGTCTTCTGTCCATTTCTTTACTGGATTATTTGTTTTTCAGATGTTAAGTTTGATAAATTCTTTATAGATTTTGGATACTAGCCCTTTATCCAGTATGTCCTTTGCAAATATCTTCTCCCGTTCTGTCAGTTGCCTTTTAGTTTTGTTGATTTTTTCCTTTGCAGTGCAGAAGATTTTTATCTTGATGAGGTCCCAATAGTTCATTTTTGCTTTTATTTTCCTGTATTCAGAGATGCATAGAGCAATAAACTGCTATGTCTGAGGTAAAAGAGGTTGTTACCTGCTCTCTCCTCTAGGGATTTGATGGTTTCATGTCTCACAGTTAAGTCTTTATCTATTTTGAGTTTATTTTTATGTATGATGTAAGAAAGTGGTCCAGTTACATTCTTCTGTATAGTGCTTTCCATTTCTCCCAGCAACATTTGCTAAAGTAAAGAGACTATTGTTGTTTTTTTTCTCCACTGCATACTTTTTTCTGCTTTGTTAAAGATTAGTTGGCCATATGTTTGTGGGTCCAATTCTGGGGTTTTTTTCTATTCCATTGGTCTATGTGTCTGTTTCTGTGCCAATGCGATTGTGTCTTGATGATTAAAGCTTTATAGTAGAGACTAAACTCTGGATTTGTGATGTCTTCCACTTTGGTTTTCATTTTCAACGTTACTTTGACTAATTGAGGCCTTTTTGGTTCCATACAAATTTTAGAATTATTTGTTCTAGCTTTGAGAAGAATGCCAGTTCAGTTTTGATTGCACTGAATGTGTAGATTGATTGGAGCAGTATTGACATTTTGACAATATTTGTTCTTCCAAGCCATGAGCATGGGATATTTTTCCATTTCCCTTGTCCTCTTCAATTTCTTTTGGAAGTTTTCTACAGTTTTCAACATGCAGATATTTAACATTTTGGGTTAGGTTTATTCTTAGGTATTTTATGGTCTTGGTGCAATTGTAAGTAGGATGAATTTATTGATTTATCTTTATGTGACTTTATTACTGATGTACAGAAATGCAACTGATTTCTGTACATTGATTTTGTATCCTGTGACTTTGCTGAATTCGTGTATCAGTTTTAGCAGCTTTTTGGTGGAGTCTTTCAGGTTTCTGAGGTACAATATTATGTCATCTGCAAAACAAGAAAGTTAAACTTCTTCTTTTCAATGTGGATGCTTTTTATTTCATTTTGTTGTCTGATTGCTGAAACTAAGTCTTCAACACTATGGTAAACAACAGTGGTGAGAGTGGATATCCCTGTCATGTTCCTGACCTTAGGGGGGAAAGCTCTCAGTTTTTCCCGATTGAGGATGATTTTAGCTGTGGGCTTTTCGTGTATGGCTTTTATGAAAGCTAAAGTATCTTTCTTCTATCCCAACTTTCTTGAGGGTTTTTATTAAGGAAGGATGCTGTATTTTGTCAAATGCTTTTTCTTGATCTATTGACAGGGTCATATGTTTCTTATCCTTTCTTCTATTAATGTGATGTATCACATTGATTGATTTGAAAATATTGAAGGTGCCCTGAAACCCAGAAACGAATCCCACTTGATCAGGGTGAATCATTCTTTTAATTATTAGCTAATTTTATTAGCTAATATCCTGTTGAGAATTTTTACATCCATGTTCATCAGGGAGATTGGCCTGTGATTCCCTATTTTAGTGGGGTCTCTGGTTTGGGAATTCAGGTAATGCAGGCTTTATAGAATGAGACTGGAAGCTTTCCTTCTGTTTTTGTTTTTTGAAGCAGTTTGAGAGGATAGATATTAACTCTTCTTTAAATGTCTGATAGAATTCCCCTGAGAAGCCATTTGACCCAGGGCTCTTATTTGTTGAGATTTTTGATAAGTGATTCTACTTCTTTCCTGGTTATAGGCCTGTTCAACTTTTCTAGTTCTTTGTGTTTGAGTCTTGGTAGTCGGTGTGTGTCTAAGAATTTTTCCATTTCTTCCAGGTTGTCCAGTTTGTTGGATATATAATTTTTCATAGTATTCTCTAATAATTTGTATTTCTAGGTGTTGGTTGGGATATGTCCTTTTTCATTTGTGATTTTATCATTTGGGTCCCCTTTTCTTTTTGAGAAGTCTGGCTAGGAGGTTATCAATTTTGTTTATTCTTTCAAAAAAACAACTCTTAGATTCATTGATCTGTTCTACTTTTGTGTGTGTGTGTGTGCATTCTATATTGTTTGTTTCCGATCTAATCCTTATTATTTCTCTTCTTCTGCTGGCCTTGGGGATTTTTGCTGTTCTGCTTCTAGTTCCTTTAGGTGTGTGTTTAGGATTTGTATTTGGGATTTTTCTTGAGATAGACCTGGATTGCAATTTATTTTCCTCTTAGGAATACTTTTGCTGCATCCCAAAGCATTTGGACTGTCATGTTTTCATTTTCATTTGCTTCCATATTTTTTAAAAAATTTCTTCCTTATTTGCCTGGTTAACCCATTCATTCTTTAGTAGGATGTTCTTTAACTGTATGCACTTGGAGGTTTCCCAAACATTTTCTTGTGGTTGATTTCAAGTTTCGTAGCATTATGATCTGCAAATATACATGGTATGATCTCAATTTTTAAATATTTTTTGAGGTCTGTTTTGTGATCCAGTATGTGATCTATCTTGGAGAATGTTCCATTTGCACTCAAGAAGAATGTGTCCTCTGCTGCTTTTGGATGAAAAGTTCTGAATATATCTGCTGGGTCCATCTGGTCCAGTGTATCATTCAGGGCCATTGCTTCTTTATTGAATTTCTGCCTAGATGATCTTTCCATTGCTGTAAGTGGAGTATTATTGTCTCCTGCAATTACCATATTCTTATCAATAAGTTTGCTTATGTTTGTGATTAATTATTTTATGTATTTAGGCGCTCTCAAGTTGGGGGCATAAGCATTTATAATGTTAGCTCTTCTTGATGGATAGACTCAGTAATTATGATATAATGCCCTTCCTCATCTTTTGTTATATCCTTTAGTTTAAAATCTAGTTTGATAGAAGTATCACTATTCCAGCTTTCTTTTGGCTTCCAGTAGCATGATAAATGTTTCTTCATCCTTTCACTTTCAATCTAAAGGTGTCCTCAGGGCTCAAATGAGTCCCTTACAGACAGCATATAGATGGATATTGGGATTTTTTTTTCCCTTTTTATCCATTCTGATATCCTATGTTTTTCGATTGGAGGATTTAGCCCATTTACACTCAGAGTTACTTTTGAAAGATATGGATTTAGTGTCATTGTATTATCTGTAGGTTTCATGCGTGTGGTGCTTTCTCTGGTCTTTTGTAGCCTTTTCAGCATTTCACTCATAGTCTCCCTTACACTCTCTTGCAGGGCTAGTCGGTGGTCATGAGCTCTTTCAGTTTTTGTTTGTGTGGGAAAGACATTAGTCTTTTTCTATTCTGAATGGCAGACAGCATTGCTGGATAAAGGATTCAAATCTTGATTCTTAAATTATCCTGCTCTGCATGCCTTTATTCCAAGAATGTGCCGCTTCACCCAGCCAACAAAGAAAACCTGGCTCCTTCAGTGATATGTACATGCAAGCAAGGCACTTTGTCCCACTCTGTGGTCTCTTGCACCTCCCAGGTGTTTGACTGGGGTTCAAATCCTGATGTCTTAAAGGATCTTGCCACATACACCCTGGTTCCTAGCTAGAGCCATTCTAACCAGCTGGTAAAGGTTCTCTGGCTAATGGGTGAAAGCAAGGTCTTTTGTCCTTGGAATGGCTCTTTGCCTTCCCACAGCACTCAAGGGAGGCAATTGCTTTCTCAGACTGTAAACTACACCTCTGAGCTAGTTACCAAGACTGGGGCTTGTTCCCCTCCCCCCCCAAGCCCATGAACCAGGCCACTGGCCCCAATCCAGGGAAAGCCCCACAGTTAGAAATTGGATCCTTCTCCATTTTTTTCTGATTCCCTGGTCCATAGTTTTTTTCTTGTCCAAATACAATCCTACACTTCCACAGCCCCTCTTTTTCTTCCTTTTGTCTCTCCACAGAAGGGTATCCCTCCCCTCCATGCCTATGCCGCCCATTTTACCTCTCCCAGTTCACAATCATGTACCTATGGCCCGCTAAGTTGTCCCCATGGTCTCCTGGAGACGTCTCTGTCATTCTGCAGCCTGGACTGTTGAAATTCCAAGTCCTCTGGCCTCAATACTGCTGTGTTTGAGGGACAAGGGAATTTCAGGTCCCCCTGCTTCTCCACCATGTTGACCTGATGTACCTTATTTTGAATAGCAGGTCTAGTAGGGGAGGAGAGGAGTAAAGAGAGGGACAGAAAACTCTCTTGTGGGAAAAGCCATGGGTGTACTGACTAATCTCCTTTCTGTCTGGCTGAAAGTTCTCTCCACACTTAGAAAATCCTGGAGAACCTGAAAGAATATATTTTGAAAGCTTGCTCTCTTTTCTTTTTCTCTTTCAGCAGTGTTACTGAGATTACCTGTTTCATGCTTTATAATTACATTTTCACTCTAATTATAGCTGCTTCTTTCAAAAAAAAAGTTCCTTCCAATATGATTTTTAATGCTTGCTTACTAATCAGTATGGGCTTATTTTTCCCCAAATGTTCATCAGACATTGGATTTTAATGATAGAAGCCAGTTGCATTTCTAAAACATCATTATTTAATTATATTACCTTTCTGATCTTAAAGACATTCCATCTGAAGCTATGCCAAAGGGCCCTTGAAAAAAAATTTTTTTGAGGTAAAAAAAGAGCAGAAATTTATCACTGATAGATTCAGTAGCCACTGTTGCACAGTAAAAGGTAATTCAAACATAGGTATAGAAATAGCCTTGATAGCTGGAGTACTGTGTTTCTGAGAGGGAGATTGTCTCTCAAAGTAAAACATTGTGAGAATCAGCTGTGCACCATGTTGCTGGGCCACATGGATTATGTATAGGTGCCCCAGAGCCTGTTCAGGACCATTGTATACACAAAATGAAGGCTAGATTTCACTTTGTAGTTCAATGCCCCTTAAAAAAATTGAAGGGAGATAAGATGTGTTAGGAGCATCAAAATGACACATACAGTAAACAGAAAGAACTGTCACATGTGATGCAGTTGCGGTAACTTGAGACAGTTGTCACTGGTTACAGTGGAATGAAATGTGCCTTTTCTTAGGCTAAATCCATGAGGAAATGAGAGCAGCAGAGTATCATGTTATTACAGCAATTGGGAGCACAATGTAGGACCAATGAATAGCAAATTGTAAGAATGAGTTTCTTCATTTTACATGCTCTTTACTAAATACTTAACATACATAATCCTATAGGATATTAACAAATATCCTAGAGGTAAATATTGTTCACTTTGCATTTGAGGAAATGGGCTCAATGGGACTAGGTAACTTAGGCAAAATTATGCAGCACATTGAAGAGGTGGAACTCCTGACCAGTTGCTGTCTGACTTGGTGAATCCACCTTAACATTTATCTTAAAAACATGTTGAGGTACATCCAGCCATCAGGTCTTTCATGCCAGTGGTGGTGAGTACTGTTGTTACAGTATTTCTCAGTCTTCACCTTCTGATCACCCTCAGGACTGCACTTCCTGACAATGGTTGCCTGTGGTCACCTGACCAGATAAGGTCATGGGTCTCCCACAGAAGCGCTGAGTGTTACTTCCAGACCTGAGCATCAGATGACTAATATGAGGCCTTTCTAAGTTCTCTATCTCCGTGCTGTAGTGAATCATCCCCCATACTGGAGCAAGTCCACAGTGAGGATGGCACAGTACTGCACCCTGACAGCCTTCTGTGGACAGAGCAGAGTGAGTGAAAAATAATGTTTATTATTGTAGGCCAAATAAGTTATCGAGTTGTCTTTTGCAAAAGTTTATTTTACCCATGATTATGGATTCAGAAATTGCTACTAGGAATGAATGACACAATAGCAAACACCTGAATTATGTAGGACTTCTTTCAAGGCTGACAGTAGATGACAGGGGAACTGTTACTAGGGCTAATGACATCTTGATCTGTATTATGCCATGATGTGACATTTGGTTTTGATGAGCAACACTTTGGAAGGCAGAGCAAGTACTACAGACCTCATGACAAGGGGAGAGATCAGAAAACAGATTGTCACTGGTACATGGTTTTGGTATTGATTGCATTTCACAAGGCATTAAAAGAAACAAGTGGTTGTTTACAAGCAGAAATTTAAGGCACTAAAAAGGGTTTATAAATTCAGGAATTTATCAGGTGGAAAAGGCAATTACTTATCAATTCAAAACTCTAAAAGTTCAAATGGAGAAACATTTTCACCAACAATATCTGGCTTTTAATAGACCACTACAAAACACACAATTGAGAGTATGGCCATTGCAATCACTACTAAAACTGGTACAAAATAAGTCCTTCCAACTGAGCATAAAGGCTCAAAGAAAGAAATAGAGATGTAGTCCTCACACTGGAGCATGACCAGCCAAAGCACCCACATTGAAAGTACCCACAGCTGAGAGAAGAAATGATGGCAAGAAAGAAGAGGTTGAAAGCACAGGGAGGAGGCAAAGAAACAAACTACACTTAACTAGCATGTCTAGAAAAAGAGCTGCAGGGCACAGCTGTGGGAACAGCTGTGAGCATGTGTTGTTGGTGGCATCAAGCTTCAAAAAGCCTACTTGATTTCAGAAGACACACTGCCAAAATAATCACAAACACAGACACCAAAATCCATGAATCTGAAAGTTTCTGTGATTGTGTACAACACAATAAACCCATTAATAACCCATTAAAAATCTGCAAGCAGGGCTAAGAAACCTGCTCAGCCCCCAAGAAGGTCCATTTAGAACAATGGAATGGGGAGATCCTGTCAGAGAATGGTGGGGACCTTTCCAAGAGTTGGCACCTCTCACATACCAGTTACTGCCATCTTCTTAGTGAGAGGAAGACAAGGCAGGCAACTGGTCATTTTAGTTCTGAATGTCCAGGTAAAGAGGAACTGCATCTGGTACTTGACAGAGGCTGCTGCAGAAATGCTGGAACTTTGAGCTAGAACCCATGAATAGAAAGGCCCATGGGTTATCTCCCTTGTAGTAGAGGGGTGAGTATGTTTCCCCTTGCAAAAAGGAGAGGAAGCCAAACACTATGTGATTAGAGTACTTTTCATAAAATATTGTTGCCCTATACCTTCGTGATATATGGTGAGATTGTATTTCCTAGACCCATATAGTTGGGTTGAGCCAGGGGACTAGTTCAGACCAAGATTGATACCACTTTCACATTTAATTGTCAGTGGGATACTTTTTAGCACTTGCTTTACCTCTGCCCTGCCAAACAACACTATAGCTGGTTCCAGGCTGTGCCAGTAGCCTGGGCCCACAGAGTGAAAGAGATATGAAACCTGGGTAGCCAGGAACCATCAGCAGGAGACATCTGGGATGTTCAAGGCCACTGAGGTGTGGACCTTAGCCACCTCCTGGAAAGTGATCCTGTGATCCTGAACCAGTCCCTGAATACAGATTCTTACTGGTGGTTGTATCTCCTTTATTGCAGAAATCACAGCATCTCCTATGAATTATAATCTCTATGTTTTAAGGTGGAGTGAGAATTTAAAGACACTGATATACAGAGTGCCAGACCCCGCAATGCTTTTGCATTGTGTGGCAACATGAACTCAGTTTTCTTTTTTTTTTAAGTTTATTTATTATTTTGAAAGAGAAAGACACAGTGTGAGGGGTGAGGGGCAGAGAGAGAGAGGGAGACACAGAATCAGAAGCAGACTCCAGGCTCTGAGCTGTCAACACAGCCCGACACAGGGTTCAAACCCACAAACTGTGAGATCATGACCTGATCCAAAGTCAATCACCCAACTGACTGAGCCACCCAGGCACCCCTGAACTTAGTTTTCAAAGAAACAATTTTTCTTTCTTTGTTTAATTCAGACTTCATGTGTATTTTATATAAAAGTGCACATGATCATAATAAAAAATTGATTTTGGCCTTAGCAGATTTGGATAGCACATAAATCTCAGGAAGAATAGAAATCCTTACCTGGTAGGCACATGAAGGATGGTTGTGAACATGGAGGGGCATACTCTGTCCTGTGAGTAGGTCAGGTAGAGGCCAGTTCAAAATCACATGTGTGGATATGAGTTTTTGAAGTGAGAACCAACAGATGTGATTTGGACATCACAGTCAATAACACTAACACACATCTAATGGTGTATGGAGGGAAAGTCCTCTTTCATTCTTTAAAATCTGCTTTCTTGTGATTAATGGCATGTGTTATCCATGTCTAATGGAAGAGACCATAGCAGCCATAATTAACTATGTACAGAACAGTACCATGCATTTCATTATTTTAACAAGGTCTATTTGATATTTTTGATTGATTTTGAGTTATGTATATTGTTTATAAAATTGTATTTACAGTTGGGTGAGAATCAGATGATATGGGATTTATATCTACTTTTAAGTCCAATGTTTAAGTAAAATTACACTTGTAAAAAATTATTTGTTTTGAAGGGCACCTATCTGGGTGACAGTCAGTTAAGCATCCGACTTTGGCTCAGGTCATGATCTTGCAATTCATGGGTTTGAGCCCTACGTTGAGCTTTTTGCTGACAGCTCAGAGACTGGAGCCTGCTTTGGATTCTGTGTCTCCCTCTCTCTCTGCCCCTCCCCTGGTTACACTCTGTATCTCTCTTCTTCAAAAATAAACATTTAAAAAAATTAAAAACTCATGTGTTTTGAGAGAGACAGAGACAGAGTGAGAGAGAGTGCAGAGGAGGGGCAGAGAGAGAGGGGGAGACACAGGATCCAAAGCAGGCTCCATGCTGTCAGCGCAGACTCTGATTTTTTTGTAGGGCCTTTTTAATTATGTTAAAACATGCATAACAAAATTTATCATTTGAACTATTTTAAGTGTACCATTCAGTGTGGTTAAATAAATTCAAATTGTGCTACCATCACTACCATCTATCCAAAGAATTTTCTCCATCTTACAGAATTGAAATTCTATACTCATTAAGCAATGATTCCCCATTGCTGTGCCTTCCAAATGCTGGCAACCATAGTTCTATTTTCTTGTCCCTATGAATTTGACTACTCTAGGTGTCTTATGTAAGTGGAATCCTACAATCTGTGTCCTTTTGTCACTGGCTTAATTCATTTATCATAATGTCTTCAAGACTCATTCATGTAGCATATGCCAGAATTTCCTGCCTTCTTAAGGCTGAATAATACTCTATTGTGTGGATATGCCACATTTGTTTACATATTCATCTGTCAATGGACACTTGAATTGCTCGCACTTTTAGCTATGGTGAATAATGCTGATATGAAAATGTGTGCACAAGTATGTCTGAGTCCATGGTTCCAATTCTTTTGTATATGTATATGCGTATGTATATGTGTGCATATATCCACATCTTTACATTTGTTACTTTATGTTAATTTTTGATAGTTATTCTATTGGGTGTGAAGTGATGTATCATTATGGTTTTGATTTACATTTCCCTGATAATTAGTGATGAGCATCTTTACATGTGCTTATTGACATTTTATATATCTTCTTTGAGAAATAGCTACTCCTGTGCTTTGCCCACTCTTAAACAAGGTTGTTTTATGTTTTCAGTTGAGTTGTAGTTCTTTATATATTCTGTATATTAACACCTTATCAAGCATATGATTTCCAAATCTTTTTTCTCATTCTGTAGGTTGCTTTTTCACTATGTTGATAGTATCCTTGCACAAACGTTTCTAATTTGACGTGGTTCAATTTATCTGCTTTTCCTTTTAATGCTTGTGCTGTGATGTCATATCCAGGAAATCAACGACAAATCCAGTGTCATGAAGCTTTTTTCCTATGTTTTCTTCTCAGAGTTTTATAGTTTTCACTCTTACATTTAGGCCATCAATAAATTTAGAGTTTTTTGTGTAGTGTAAGGTAAGGATCCAACTTCATTATTTCACATGTGGATATCTAGTTGTTGTATTGGAACATACAATGTTGTTTTTTTCAATATTCATTAAAAAGACTGTCCTCTCCCACATTTAATACAATTTGTACCCTTGTAAATTCATCTGACATATAAGTGTGGGTTTGTTTCTGGGCTGTCTTTTCTATTCCATTGGTCTATATGCCTGTCTTTATATCAGTATTGAACTATTTTTATTGTCCTTTGAAGTAAAATTTGAAATTAGAAAGTGTGAGATCTCTAAATTTGTTCTTATCAAGATCTTTTTGGCTATTTGGAGTCTTTCAAAATTTCATTTAAATTTCAGGATTTTTTTCTATTTATGCAAAAACCATTGTTGTGAATCAGAGATTGAATTCAATCTGTAGGCCATTTTACATAGTGTTGACATCTTAATATTGCCCTTTTAATCCGTGAACAAAGAATGTCTTTCAACTTATTAGTGTCTAATTTCTTTTACCAACTTTTTGTAGTTTTAAATTTTTTTAATGTTTTAAAGTGTTCTGTTTTTTTTAACAAAGAAAGAGACAGAGACAGAGGCAATGCATGAGTGGGGAGGACAGGGAGAGAGAGAGGGAGAGAAACAGAATCTGACATAGGCTCCAGACTCTGAGCTTCCCCATAGAGCATGAAGTGGGGCTCAAATAAATGAACCATGAGATCATGACCTGAGCCAAATTTGGACACTTAATCAACTGAACCACCCAGAAAACCCTTGTAGTTTTTACTGTACAGGTTTTCTTGCCTGTTTGATTAAAATTAGTCTTAAGTGTTTTATTATTTTTTAGCTATGATAAATGAAATTGTTTCTTAATTTCCTCTTGGGATCATTCATTGCTAGTATATTGAAACACAACCGATATTCTGGTGTTGATTTTACATCCTGTAGCTTTGCTGAATTTATTTATAGTTCTAATTGTGTATGTGTTGTGTATAATCTATAAGGTTTCTACATGTAAGATCATGTGAGGTTTTTCATTATTTTCTGAAGAGATAATTTACTTCTTTCTTTCAAATTTGGCTATCTTTTATTTTCTTTTTCTTTCATAATTGCTGTGGCTAGGACAACCAGTAGTACAATGAATAGAAGTGATAAAATGTGCATCCTTGTTTTGTTTCTGATCTTAAAGGATAAGTTTTTAGTCATTCTTTAATGAGTATGATTTTAGCTGTAGACTTTTTATATGTGGCCTATATTATGTTGAGGTTATTTCCTTCTGTTCCTTGTCTCTTCAGTGTTTTTGTCAATAAAAGGTACTGAATGATTTTCCTGCATCTGTTGATAAGATTGTGAGGGCGTGTGTTTTTCATCTCCTCCATTCTGTTAGAGCAGCACATTACATTGATTTTTATATGTTGAACCATCTTTGTTGTCCAGGAGTAAATCCCACTTAGTCATGATCTGTATTCCTTTTAATGTCCTGTTGTATCATATTTAACAATGGTTATTAATAATAAATTATCAATAATATTTAATAATACTTAAATGATAACATTATTTAATAATATTTCATTGAGGATTTTTGTACAACTATTTATAAGGGATGTAAGTCTGTAGTTTTCTTTCCTCAGAGTGGTTTTGTCTGGTTTTGGTATCAAGCCTCCTAGAAAATGTTTGGAAGTGTTCCCTTCTATTCAGTTTTTGGGAATAGAATGAAGAGGATTGGTGTTAATTCTTCATTAAATGTTTGGCAGAGTTTACCAGTTCGGCCAAGTAGTTTCTGAGATATTCTTTATTAGGAAGTTTTAGACTATTGATTCAATCGCTTTAGTAGTTATAGGTTTCTTTAGATTTTCTATTTCTTCATTACTCAGTCTTGATAAGTTGCATTACTAGTAATTTTTCGTTCATTCAGATTATCTAATCTGTTGGCATACAGTTTTTCATAGTACTTTTTAATAATCCTTTTTATTTCAGTAAAACAGGTTATAAAGTCTCCTTTTATTTTTTATTTTAGTTATTTGAGGTTTTTTTCTTAGTTTTTCAATTTTGTTGATATTTTCAAAGAAATAATTCCTGATTTTGTTGATTTTCTGTATTGTTTTTTATTGTCAGTTCAATTTATCTTTGTTTTAATTTTCATTTCCTCTTCTCAGTTAGCTTTGGGTTTTGTTTGTTCTCATTTTACTTTACCTTAAAGTCTACTTAAAATATTTCTTCTCTTTTTACTGTGAACATTTACAGCTCTAAATGTCTCTCTTAGCTGAGCTTGTGCAGTATTCTACAAGTTTTAGTATGTGATATTTTTCTTTTCATTGCATTAGTCTCATAATACTTTCAAATTTCCTTTGTGATTTCTTCTTTGACCCACTGATTGTTTAAGAATGTGTTGTTTAATTTCTACATGTTTGTGAATTTCCCAGTTTTCCTTCTGCTTCTGATTTCTAGTTTTACTTCAGTTGTTGAGGTTTCTTCTGTCAAAGGATAGAGAACAGAAAAGTGAATATGGTCATCCATTAATTGCCCTTTCTGCATGCCTGTTGAGAAATTAAGATTTTTTTTTTTAAAAAAAGGTTACTTCTTTATCAAGTGTTCTGAATTAAATGCCTATAAATTCCCAGGTTCTCCATGGCCAAACTTCTTTTCTCAGTGATCATTTATTACTTATGGAAACTCCTACCCTTGGGAAGGTGTTGTATCCCCAGTTGCAGAGTCATGAGGTAACTTCCTGTAGCTACCACACAAGAGGCTCATAAAACAGCCTGTGGATTGCCTGTGTTTCAGTTCAGAGTTGTGAATTGTCCTCCTCTTCTCTAAGCCTTCCCATCTTGGAATCCCAATAAAATGCTTTCATAGTAATAAAGGATAGCTGTATTGCTTCCAAGTATATAATTTTCTTTCTAACATCCCAAATTAAACTTCTATAGGAAAGCTTTTTATTAATTCTTATGACAATAAAATTTTTTTGCATTAGGCAATTTGTATGAATTATTTGAACTTGTCACTTGCAAAGTTGGACAGCAAATTATTATAAGCAGCAAATGGAATCATATTGCTAATGAGCATGATAAATGATATTTATTAATGTAAATACCTTGGTTCATATTACAGTATGAACTTATCAGATATAACATTTCAGCAAGATCCATATACCTCCACAGCTTAAAAATTTCTCATAGAATATCATTCTCACAGAATGGACCTATTTGAATTACTTGCTTTTTAAACATTTAATTGCATAAGATCAACATTTTGTTGCTCATGAACCAAAGGAAATTATTATTTGGTTCTTAAAGACTTCCTGTAATTAAATACTTTATCATTTACCCTCTGCCATGTAAAGAAAGGATAATTTCGTGTCTCTGAGCTTGTCCATAAGCATCATAAAAAGATTTATTATACCTCATTCATTTCATCCCTTAGGGAATTCTGAATGTAGGAAATAACCCTGATTATAACCATGATGATTGACCAGAGACCAGAGTTCAAAATGTATGTCATTAAATTATACATACATAAATTAACGAGCAAGTACCAGGTGCAAAGCAGAGATTTGTCCAAGATACAACACCAGCCTATTCTTGAAGTGTATCAGTTTGCTGCTACTCCCTCTTCTCATAGTATTGAAAAGACATCTCCCTTTTCAGTTCTTTGCCAGGGGAGCCACTATGGCAACCCTTGTGCTCAATACTGTCTGCTCCTTTCTGCTCAGTACTGCCACCATCTCCATTCAAGGTTAGCTTCCTCTGCTTGGCTTCTGAAGGCTTTCCAGTGTGATATGCTGCTTGTCTATCCAGATGCCTTCTCTCCATCCCATCTGCTGAAACCCCAATGGTCACCATACTAACTTTTGGCTTATTTCCATCTATGCTTGGTTTGTCCTTTCACCTCAGGCCAATTGTGCACTGTCTTCCTCAGAATGACCACAGGCACAAATTGTCCTGGTTTCAGAGTCCTCTCAAACCTCTCCATCCTTGAAAACAGTGATACCACTGAAGCTTCTGTGTCTCACTTCCAAATCTCAAAGAGTTGGTCCTTTATTGATAAAGAAAGGAAAAAAGAAAAGAAAAAGATACAAGTGTCCAAGGATTCATTAATGGTGTTTCCCACATTAGGGTTAATTTTCCAAAGTGTGATGAGACTAATTATCACCAACAGTGATAATATGGGACTTTCATACATCATGGAAAACAAGGTCAGTAATTTCCTCTAAAAATTTGTACTCAAAATAAATACTTGTACTGATAAGTAAATGTGTGTTTTTAGCTATGGTGAAGAGAAATAATCAGTGACAATATAGGCAGAGATGCTTCTTTTTTATCATGCTAAATTTCACAAGTTTAGGTAACTGTGATTAAGATATGGTGTCTTTATTTATGTGTGGATGTGTATTCCTATGTAAATAAACAATGAACTATCAACCAATGTTAATTAGGGAAAATATTAAATAACATTGAGAGTAACAGAATATGTGACTAGGTAGACTTTCTTTAAATGGATGGATAATGACAATTTTTCTAAGTAGACGTTCTTATGTACTTGAAGACAGTTTGTTCTCATAAGCAGCAGAGGGAATTCTGCATACCGTCTTAATTTGTTTCCCAGCTCCTTCTCTGTGCCTTCTACTGTCCAGGACTTGGTCTAGATATTTAAGGAGGATGATTTTGATGCATCAGGTAAACCATGTCTCAAGCATGCTAACTGTATGAGCAGGGCAAATAATGTCAAATTTTCCAACACTGACTTTAGGTTTCTTATTGGAGCTAAAGGAGATGGAGAGAAAGTCCTGTGTCCTCCCCTGAGGAGAGGGCCTCAGTTTTTTCCTTCCCTCTAAATGGGATCCAAGAAGAGCTGGAAGCACATGGTAGGGTATGAGAGTGGCATCCACAGCCATATGATGTCTTGAAACAAAAGAAATGCCAGGTTCCACCCTTTTATCTCCAGCCATGCCATGAATGTGAAAAGGATGTTTTGGTCATTAATGAAATATCATGAGATCATTGTGATGAAGCAAAGTAATTGAAAATGTCTCCAGAAAATGCCAAGATCATAATGTCTAAATGAATTCAGGAGGAAGAAGCGTATGGAGTGAAATACTATGAAATGAGTATTTCCATCACTTCAGTGAAGGAAAGAGGAAAGCCAAGGGCTCTATTCTGAAAAGATTTCCCTTCCTAGGGTGAACTATCCCAGTGAGCACATATTTTGGAATATTAAAGCTAAGTGTCACTCAGTTAAGTAGCTCCCAATCAAATTTCCAGTGGTCTAAGGGGAAATGGATAAAAGACCATAGTAGAAAGTGATAATCCAGTACTATGTTGTTGCTTTATTGTTTTTTCTTATGGCTCTTCTGTCCCCCAAAAGAGGAGATCTTGCTGAAAAACCACATTATGCTGTTATAATTGTTAAAACTTTCACTTATATAAGCAAAATCATGTAATTTTTTGATATAATAACTAGATCAATGTCCATTTAATATTAGATATCCTAAGCACTCTTGCACATCCTTTCTGAATAATCAAGACTAATGCATAATATACTGGGGTAAAGACAGTTGGGAAGTCCTGTGACTAACCATTTGTAATTCAGAATACCTACTTTTTCTCTTTTTTTCAGTTTACAGGAGTTACTCATATGTATTCGGAGGACTTTGTGACTGCTACTTGAGTACATTTGCTTTTCTCTTTTATAAAGTCAGTATTCTGTGACAAATGAACCTGTGGTCAGGTTACTTTTCATGTTGTCTTAGTCTTATTTTGGTGGTGGTGGATCAGAAAGGTTGCTTTGTTTCTGTTTAAGATTTTTGTTTTTGTTTTTTTCCATTCTACTTGTTGATCTGCACTATTAGGGTATGTGTAAGTCCTTTATTAAAGATTTGACATAGCAGCTTATGCCTCTGTAAAAGGAGTGGTCCAATAGCACTTTTGAAATATCTTTACTTTTCTAAATTTCTTTTGGGTTCATTTGATTTTTTATTCCTAGTCTTACTTATGTTATTTGTAAATACTTTAAAATGTAACAAAAATTATACTTCCCTTCCTAATCCTGTTTTCTAGCGGGAACCTCTTTCAACATTTTTAGCTGGTTTTTTTTCCTGATATTTATCTCTGCAGTTCAGACTAATGTGCATATTCTATTTCTTTGATTCAATTTTATACACCGACTATTGACTTCCTATAATGGTTGATGACAATTGTGGGTAACTCACAGCTTGTTTCCATAACCTCTACTCTCCCTGTGTAACTACATCTTAATTGGATAAATGCATAATAAGAGTTTTCACTCTTTTGGCCATGTAAATTCTGTTTGCTTTTGGACTAGTGTACTGTAATTATATGTCCATTCTCATTAGACTCTTTATTTTTCCTTGGAATCAAAAATTGGCCTATTTCCCCCTACTGTAGTCTCAATTTTCTTGGAACACATCACAAAATCTTCCTACATCCTCAAAGAGTTTGTAAAATACCTTTCAGAAGAGTTTTCCAGACGTTCAGTTTTGTCTGATTGTTTGCCCATGCACCACCTCTTAGAGCCCCGGCCTTGCAGTGATTTATGTAAATTTGGTATGTGTGGGAGTGGTGTAACCCTGATGGACACCTGTCTCACTAGAATCTTCCTTGAGCACCACTTCCCTCTGGTCTTGGAGATCATTATCTATGATCTCAGGCCTTCCTCATCTTTGGTTAAGCTCCACTGTGGAGTTGAAAATCGTTATTCCATAGGATTCCAAAGATATTGTTCCATTGTTTTTCAGTTTACTGGTTAGGGAGATCTAGATCATTCTAATTAGTTATTTTTTGTGATGTTTTTCTTCTCTCTGGCAGCTTTGGGAAATACTTTTATTCTTGGTGTTCTGAAATTTTACTATGAGATGACTAGAAATTGATCTTTTTTAATTTACTATCTTATGAATTTGAGGGGATCTTTTCAATCTTGGGTATTTCTGCTTCTGTTCTGAAATGTCTTCTTGCAGTATTTAGTTGATAATTTTATTACCACTTTTTTTTGGTTCTCTTTCTGGAATTGATATTAACTGGACATTAGACCAATCATCTAATATTATTTTCATTACTCCTTTAGCTTTGTTGATTTTTCTTCCTTTCTGGGAAATTTCCCCAATTTCAGTTTACAAATTTCTATTGAATTTTCATAAATTATCATATGCATATTTTTTTAAGATTTACTTTCTTGTTTACTGATTGCTTCTTTACAATAGCATCATGTTTTTTTTTAAGTTTATTTATTTATTTTGAGAGAGAGCATGAGTGGAGGAGAGACAAAGATAGAGGGAGAGAGAGAAAATCCCAAGCAGGTTCCATGCTGTCAGCTTGGAGACCAAGGAAAGGCTCAAACCCATAAACCGTGAGATCATGATCTAAGCTGAAATCAAGAGCCTGATGCTTAACTGAGCCATCCAGTTGTCCCAGGAGCGTCTTGTTTTTATTTTATGGATGCATGGACTCTTTTTTTTAACCTTCCTGAGGATGTTATAGTTACTTTGATATTTTCTTCCACATTTCATATTTTACTGCCTCATATTTTATTGCCATTTATATTTCAGAATGAGTTACTAAAGAGTTGCTGAGAATTTTTTTGAGTGTAAATGGCTGGAGGTGGACCAAAGTCCTTCACTACAGGGTTATTAGGTTTCCCATATATTTCCTTTGGGATTTATATTCATCAGCCTTTACTGCATTTTCCCCCTTTTTGTTATTGTTCCTTTGTTGTTGCCTATCCACAAAAGTAGGCTCATGAGTCCTGTTTTGGAGGTGGTGTTGTAGGGTAGAATAGTAGTAGATATAAGCTTATTTTCTGACATCTGAGATAATTAGCCTTAGGGATTATGGAAAAATACAATGTTCCTGTAATTCTTATTGTTTTTATAAAAAGCCCTAATCCTCTAAGCCCCAGATGTCACACACCTTAATAATTAGATTTCTAGCTATTTGTTTAGTTCATTGCTCTGATCTGAAATGACAATAATACATCTTTTATCTCCAAAAAGAATGCCAAATGGTTACAGCTCTGACCAGATCCTAGATTAAACGCTAGGGTTCTGGGAAGACTGGGAGGGCTATCACCCAAGGTACTTATATTTTTTAAATGAATGAGTCTTGGAGACATCTCTAAGGTGATCAGTTTACCAAATGGCTAGTGTTAGGTCTCAGACCTATTATATTCCCAAGGAAATCCTGTCAGGTGAAGCAAGGGATAGCTTTGCTGCTTCCTTTAATAATAAGTAGAGAGAAATCATGTTTTCTTATCTTTCACCTATGAGGTGCCCAGCTACAAACATAGGATGATTGACTTGGGTGTTATGTCACTCTAGGGTTAAGAACTAGGGCAAAATGAAGGGGACACAGACATATTATTTACTGTCGAATATTTACTGAGAAATATACCTCTGATCTTGAATAAGACATGTGCATGTTAAGGATACAATTATAATGATAAGATTAGGGGCACCTGAGTGGCTCAGTCAGTTAAGCATCCCTCTTCTGCGTAGGCCATGATCTCATGGTTCATGAATTCAAGCCCCACCTCAGGCTCTGTGCTGCCAGTGAGGAGCCAACTTGGAACCTTTTGTCTCCCTCTCTCTCTGCTTATCCCCTGCTCATGCATATGCTCTCTCTCTCTTGCTCGCTCACTCTCTCTTTCAAAAATAAATAAACGTTTTAAAAGGTTTATTAAAAAATAAAGATAAGATAAAAAACCCAACAGAACTATTGAGAATAAATACAGCCTCCTCTTGAAGACCTGTTTTCACCAATCCATTCTTTCATGAACTTATGTTTGCTCTTTAAGCTTACTGCTGCCATCTTTCACTTATCGGATTGTTTTCTGTCTTCTTATATTTGGGTTTTAACTATTTCTAGCTTTATTAAAATGTATAATCCTGTTTCCTTTTTTATATATATTTTTAATTTTATTATTATTATTATTATTAGTTTATTTTTTGAGAGTGAGAGAGAGCAAATGGTGGGGGCAGGAAGAGAGGGTCGATTTGGGTTGTTTTTTGTTTGTTTTGTTTTGTTTATGAGAAAAGAAGTAAGTGAAAAAGTTTTTATTCTTCTGTCTGGAGTTTAAAACTATCAGTTTTCTCCTTTTTAATTTTAATTTACAATCAGCCTTTCATAATTTATAATTTTATAATGGAATTCTAGATGCTTGAGTTCATTCTATAAAATATATATGATTTTACTATTTTTCTTTCATAATTTATTCCTTTACTATATTTTGCACAGATATTCTGTTTTAAGATAAAAGTCACATCATGGACATTTCAAATGCTTCTATTGTATATGATTTTTCCTTCTTGATCAAATTTTCATGGCTAGATAGTCAGTGTTTTGCATAGGTCAGTTTTCCCTACATGCCTATCTGTTTATCACCTCAGTTCACCCTCTCATAGCCACTGAGAAGGCCTTTTTTTTTAGGAAAGGAAGCAGTATCAGAGCTTCCAGTTCAATCATTCTTTAAAGATTAGATGGGTCTGACAAATACTTGTAAATTATTTTCACAGGTTGCAATGCATTTTATTTATCAAATAAGAATTTCACTAAAGAATCTTTCATGCTAGTAGATAAGAGCAAGGCAAATCACACATTATCAATAAAAGGAAAGGCCAGGGTGACATGACATTTCCCAACAGTATTTGAGATAATGATATGGAAATCTGTGTGTGTATCTTTTCTATAGACCTAAGAAATTACTGACAGTCTACTAAGGCTAAAATATTTGGGGACAAATGAGCAAAACCATAATGTAAAATATGAATGACTTGCTTTGAAATAACTGCCTAAAAGACTAGTTGAATTGCAACTGGCATGGGATTCTTTTTTAAAAGCTGATTTGGGATTTTATGTTTCCCCCTCTTGCTCAATTCATAAGTTTATTGACTAGAAATTTTGGTGTGATGAAGATAAACAGACTTTCATAGTCCAGAGAAAGAACTAGAAAAGGGAAAATATATTTCTTTATAGAAAGACAAGATAGTATTTTGCTACATTTTGAAGGCATTTAAACAAAACACAGAGGATTGTCATTAACAGCTTGTGAAATATTGAAACTCTAAGCGGTGTTAAGGGGAATGGTGGAGTAAGGGCCTCCAAAAATTTACTCTTCCATGAAAACAATACTGACAAAAATTGTCAAAATTAACTTTTTCAGAAATCTGTAGTTAACTAAAGGCTTTTAACAATCTGAGTAGCATTTATTCAAGTAAAATATCTCAATCTTGGTAAGCTCCATGAGTTTGCAGAATTCCAACCTACCCCATTCCCATGTCCCTCTCCACAGTTCTTTGGCAGCCCTGAAAACAAATAGCCCCAAATCATGGTGAAAACCAATAGCCTTACAGACACTGAAAGAGGAAAAATAGATTTGGAGTTCACCTACAGCAATACTCTGAGAGAATTTTCATTATTCAAACTGTCTAGAAATTCCCAGGAAGGTATTTTGTCTTTATTTGGCCTAAATCAGAGTTATCTCAGTATAAATTTCCCTTTCCCCAAAGATATTTGTCAAAAATATTTTTTTTCACAGTGACATATGCCTGAGATGACAATAAAAGTTGGGGAAAATGAAAATGACTGGAAAACTTTAAAAGAAAATCTGAGGTCAAAGATGCCAAAGGGGGATTGGGAAAGATCCAACATATTTCCGGGACTGTAGAAAGGCATATGGCATATATGCAGGGCTTTTAGCATATAGGCCCAGTACTCTATGAATGACCCTGAAACGACCTTAATAGACCTGAGATCTCATCTCTGACTGACCTTTAGGCTCAGCATAAGCAGAAAGAGAAGGCTAAGGCAAAGTTATAATATGTCTATCTGAGCATTGAATGTGTACTTCAACATACACAGAGTTCTTTGGTAAATTCTGGGGGATTTATTACCCTAGGCATTAAAAGAAATCTCTCCAAACACTAAGATGGACCACTAAGTAACTGAACATAAATGTTAGTGGCTACACAAAACAAGGAATGCAGTAACAAAAACAGCAATATGAAACAGGAAGAACAATTCCTGGGAAGAAAAGGAATTTTATTTCCAGATTTACCACATTACGTTATTTTGAATGTCCCATTTACAATGAATAAATTATGACATGTTTAAAGGAATGAGAACAAATGATCCCTACTGAAATAAAGAAGTAGTAAGTGGAAACTATCTCTGAGGAACAAGCTCAGTCATTAGACTAATAGAGGACTTTAAGTTATCTAATTTGTTGGTGTGGAGTTTGGTGAGTTCCTTGTAGGTTTTGGATATTAGCCCTTTATCTGATATGTCATTTGCAACTATCTTTTCCCATTCTGTCATTTGCCTATTAGTTTTCTTGATTGTTTCCTTTGCAGTGCAGAAGCTTTGTATCTTGATGAGGTCCCAAGAGTTCAGTTTCACTTTCATTTCCCTTGCCTTTGGAGATGTGTCGAGTAGGAAATTGCTGCCGTTGAGGTCAAGGAGGTTTTTTCCTACCTTCTCCTCAAGAGTTTTGATGGTTTCCTGTCTCACATTCAGGTCCTTCAGCCATTTTGAATTTATTTTTGTGTATAGTGTAAGAAAATGGTCTAATTTCATTCTTCTGAATGTTGCTGTCCAGTTCTCCCAGCACCACCTGCTGAAGAGGCAGTCTTTTTTCCATCGGATACTCTTTCCTGCTTCGTCAAAAATTAATTGGCCATACATTTGTGGGCCCAGTTCTGGGTTCTTCATTCTATTCCATTGGTCTATGTGTCTGTTTTTGTGCCAATACCATACTGTCTTGATGATGACAGCTTTGTAGTAGAAGCAAATAACCCAGTGAAGAAATGGGCAGAAGACATGAACAGACACTTCTCCAAAGAAAACATCCAGATGGTCTACAGGCACATGAAACGATGCTCAACATTACTCATCATCAGGGAAACACAAATCAGAACCACACTGAGATACCACCTCACGCCAGTCAGAGTGGCTAAAATGAACAAATCAAGAGACTGTAGATGCTGGCGAGGGTGTGGAGAGACGAGCACCCTCCTACACTGTTGGGGGCAATGTAAACTGGTGCAGCCACTCTGGAAAACAGTGTGGAGGTTCCTCAAAAAACTATCCGTAGAACTCCCTTATGACCCAGCAATAGCATTGCTAGGGATTTACCCAAGGGATACAGAAATGCTGATGCGTAGGAGCACACGTACCCCAATGTTCATAGCAGCAATGTCAACAATAGCCAAAACATGGAAAAAGCCTAAATGTCCATCACCTGATGAGTGGATCAAGATGTGGTATATATACACAATGGAATACTACATGGCAATGAGAAAGAATGAAATCTGGCCATTTGTAGCAAAGTGGATGGACCTCAAGGGTGTCATGCTAAGCGAAATAAGTCAGGTAGAGAAGGACAGATACCATATGTTTGCACTCATAGGTGTAACAGGAAAGCAAGAGAAACCTAATGGAGGACCACGGGGAAGGGAAGGGGGAAAGAGAGTTGAGGAGAGAGAGGGATGCTAAACTTGAGAGAGTATTGAATACTGAAAACGAACTGAAGGTTGAAAGGGAAGAGGGAAGGGGGAAAAGAGGTGGTGGTGATGGAGGAGGGCACTTGTGGGGAACAGCACTGGGTGTTGTATGGAAACCAATTTGATAATAAACTATTTAAAAAATAAGTTATCTAATTTGACTATGTTCAAAGAACTAAAGGGAACCATGTCTAAAGAATTAAAGGAACATAATAAAAGTATATCGCCAAATGGAGAATATAAAAATACATGTAGAGTTTATTTCTTTTTAATGAATCAAAGCAACATTATAGAGTTGAAAAGTATTATAATTGATTTGAAAAATTCACTAGAGGCACCCAACAGCATATTTAAATTGACAGAAGTAACCAATGAATATCAATATAGGTCAATAGAGACAACCCAGTCTGAGGAACAAGAAATTTTTCCAATTGTGGAAAAATCAATAAAGTCTCAGAGTCTTGTGACCCACTACTTTACATAAATATATATGTAATAAGAGTCCAGAAAGGGAGGGGTGGCAGAAAGAATATTTGAAACATTAATGGTTAAGGAATGCCTGGTTAAGCATCTGACTTTGGCTCAGGTCATGATCCCACGGTTCCTGGATTTGAGCCCTGCATTGGGCTCTGTGCTGACAGAGCCTGTGTCTTGCTCTCTCTGATCCTTCCCCACTCACACTCTGTCTCTCCTTCAAAAATAAACATTAAAAAATTTAAAAAAATTAAAGTTAATGGTCAAAAATTTCCCAACATTGAAGAAGATAATTAATCTATTATTAATTAAACACATCCAAGATTTAAAATAAACACATTCAAGAAGCTCAATGATCTCTAGGTAAGAAAAACATAAAGATTCATATCAGACACAACTTAATCGGACTGAAAAGCTAAAGAGAAAGAAACTTAAAGGCAGTGAAGAGAAGCTACTCAATTTGTTCAAGGGATCTTCAGTAATCCTACCACTTCATTCTTTCCTTAGAAACCATGGAGGTCAGAAGATGAAAAAAATTGTGGCACCTGGATGGCTCAGTTAGTTAAGTGTCCGAATTCCTCTCAGGTCATAATCTCATGGTTGGTGGGTGCGAACACCACTTCTGACTCTGTGACAGCTAGCTCAGAGCCTGGAGCTTGTCTTCAGATTCTGTGTCTCCCTCTCTCTCTGAGCCTATTCTGCTCATGCTATCTCTGTTTCTCTCTCTCTCAAAAATAAATAAAACATTTTAAAAAATTTTAAAGAAGATGGAAAAAAATATAAATAAGTGCTGAAAGAAAAAGACTCACACAAAAGTTCTGTACTGAACAAAGCGGTTATTCCAAAATGAAGAAGAAAGAGACTTCTGGGCTGCTGACTTCTGCTCAGGTCATGATGTCACAGCTCATGAGTTCCAGCCCCGCATCAGGTTCAGTGCTGAAAGCTCAGAGCCTGGAGCCTGCTTCTGATTCCACGTCTCCCCCTCTCTCTGACCCTCCTCTGTGCACATTCTGTCTCTCTCTTTATCTCAAAAATAAATAAACATTAAAAAAAAACATTGTAAAAATGTCATTTTTACCCAAAGCAATTTACACACTCAATGCAATCCCCATCAAACTTGCACCAGCATTCTTCTCAAAGCTAGAACAAACTATCTTAAAATTCGTATGGAACCACAAAAAAACCCGAATAGCCAAAGTAATATTGAAGAAGAAAGCCAAAATGGGAGGCATCATAATACCAGACTTTAGCATCTCTACAAAGCTGTCATCACCAAGACAGTATGGTATTGGCACAAAAACAGCCACATGGACCAATGGAATAGAATAGAGAGCCTAGAACTGGACCCACAAGTGTATGGCCAATTAATCTTTGACAAAACAGGAAAGAGTATCCAATGGAAAAAAGACAGCCTCTTCAACAGGTGGTGTTGGGAGAGCTGGACAGCAACATGTAGAAGAATGAGATTAGACCACTTTCTTACACCATTCACAAAAATAAACTCAAAATGTGGCCATCTCCTGAATGTGAGACAGGAAACCGTAAAAACCCTAGAGACAAAGCAGGAAGCAGCCTCCTAGACCTCAGTCACAGCAATGTCCTCCTTGACACATCCCCAAAGGCAAGGGAATCAAGAAGGAAAAAAAAAAAAACTATTGGGACCGCATCAAGATAAAAAGCTTCACACTGCAAAGGAAACAATCAAAAAAACTAATAAGCAGCTGACAGAATGGGAAAAGATAGTGGCAAATGGCATATCGAATAAAGGGCTGGTATCCAAATCTAAAAGGAGCCCACTAAACTCCATACCCAAAAAACAAATAATCCAGTGAAGAATTGGGCAGAAGATCTGAACAGACATTTCTCCAAAGAGGACATCCAGATGGCCAACAGGTACATGAAATGATGCTCAGCATCACTCATCATCAGGGAAATACATATCAAATCCACACTGAGATATCACCTCACACCAGTCAGAATGGCTAAAATGAACAAATCAGGAGACTATAGATGCAAGCGTACGGAGAAAAGGGCACCCTCCTACACTGTTGGTGGGAATGTAAACTGGTACAGCTACTCTGGAAAACAGTGTGGAGGTTCCTCAAAAAACTAGCAGTAGAACTCCCCTATGACTCAGCAATAGCACTACTAGGGATCTACCCAAGGGATACAGAAGTGTTGATGTATAGGGGCACATGAGCCCAATATTAATAGTGGCACTTTCTACAGTAGCAAAATCATGGAAAGAGCCTAAATGTCCATCACCTGATGAATGGAAAAAGATGGTGTGGTATATATACATAATGGAGTACTACATGGCAATGAGAAAGAATGAAATCTGGCCATTTGTAGCAAAGTAGATGGACCTCAAGGGTGTCAGGCTAAGTGAAATAAGTCAGGCAGAGAAGGACAGATACCATATGTTTGCACTCATAGGTCTAACAGGAGAAACCTAACAGAAGACCTGAGGGAGGGGAAGGGGGAAAGAGAGTTAGGGAGAGAGAGGGACACAAATCATGAGAGACTATTGAATACTGAAAACAAACCGAGGGCTGAAGGGTGAGAGGGAGGAAGGAGGTGATGGTCATGGAGGGGGGGCACTTGTGGGGAGAAGACTGGTTGTTATATGGAAACCAATTTTACAATAAACTATTATTAAAAAAAACAAACAAACAAAAAATGGAGAAGAAATTCAAACATTCCCAGATAAACAAAAGCAGAAAATTCATCATTATCAAAACTGTCTGAAGAAATACTTTAAAGAATCTTTCAAGTTTAAATGAAAAAGGCACCAAAGAATAATTGAAATCTACATGAACAAATAAAGTGCACTGGTAAAAATAACTATATAGATAAGTACAAAAGTACATATAAATGCATTTTTATTTTATCTGAAAGATGACAGTACAAAGCAACAATTATACATCTGTGTTAAATGGATGTAATAATACAAAAAGATGCACTCACTATGGCAATAATGGCACAAAGAAGGGAAAAGAATGTAGCTATATAGGTGCATAGTTTCTGTATATTATTTAAGTTAAGTTGGTATTGACATGAGCTAGACAATTATAAATTAAGATGTTAACTATAATCTCCAGGGCAACAACTAAAAAAATAGGTTTTAAAAATGTAGTGAAACAGGGGCGCCTGGGTGGCTCAGTCGGTTAAGCATCTGGCTTCAGCTCAGGATTGTGGGTTTGAGCCCCGAATCGGGCTCTGTGCTGACAGCTAGTTCAGAGCCTGGAGCCTGCTTTGGATTCTGTATCTCCCTCTCTCTCTGACCCTCCCTTGCTCATGCTGTCTCTGTCTCTCAAAAATAAATTTTAAAAAAACATAACTTTTTAAATATGTAGTAAAAGAAAGAACAAAGGAATTAAAATAATACAATAAAATATCATTTAATATGACAGAAAGAAATAATATATACTTTAAAAATTAAGTAGCAAAGTGACATAAACAAATCCTTATCTTATTAATAAATAAATTAAATGTAAATGGTTTTTAAATGCCAAGCAAAAGAGAGGGATTGGCAAAAGAGAGTTTTAATAGTTTATTTTCAAATTGGTTTCCATATAACACCCAGTGCTTCTCCCCACAAGTGTGTCCCACCATGACCATCACCCCCTTTTCTTACTCTCCCTCCCACTTCGGTTCATGGTTCATTTTCAGTATTCAATAGTCCCTCATGATTTGTGTCCTTGAGGGTGTCATGCTAAGTGAAATAAGTCAGGCAGAGAAGGACAGATACCATATGTTTGCACTCATAGGTCTAACAGGAGATAAAAATATGATGCAAATATCTATATGACATCTATAAGAGAGACTGTTTAGATTCAAAGACACAAGTAGATTGAGAGTGAAAGCATGGAAATAAGATATTTCATGAGACACAAAAAGAGAGCTTTAGAGTGGCTATATTAATATAGAGAAATAGATTTCCAAAAAGAATTAAAGGCAAGCAAATTATTTTTATAATAATAAAATTCACCAAAAAGACTTAACAATTCTAAGCATACAGGCACTTATCAAGAAAGACCAGAAACCTACAGTAACTCATTTTAGACCCGAGAACACCTTCAGATTTACAGTGAGGGGATGGAGAACTATCTATTATGCTACTGGAAGTCAAAAGAAAGCTGGAGTAGCCATACATATGTCAGACAAGCTAGACTATAAAGTAAAGTCTGTAACAAGAGATGAAGAAGGGCATTATATAATAATTACAGGGTCTATCCATCAAGAAGAGCTAAAATACTTCTGCACTCCAAAAGAAACAACAAAACTAATAAGCAACTGATGGAATGAGATAAGATAGTTGCAAATGATGTATTAGATGAAGGGCTAGTATCCAAGATCTGTAGGGAACTCACCAAACTCCACACTTGAAAAACAAATAATCTATTGAAGAATTGGGCAGAATACATGAAGAAACACTTTTCCACTGCAGACATCTAGATGGCCACCAGAAACATGAAAGAACGCTCATCATCAGGGAAATCTAAATCAAAACCACACTGAGATACCACTTCATGCCAGTCAGAGTTGCTAAAATGAACAAATCAGGAGAAACAGGCACCCTCCTACACTGTTGGTGGAAATGTAAACTAGTACAGTCACTCTGGAAAACAATATGGAGGTTCCTCAAAAAACTACCAATAGAACTCCCCTATGACCCAGCAAAAACACGGCTAGGAATTTACCCAAGGGATACAGGAGTGCAGATGCATAGGGGCACATGTACCTCAATGTTCATAGCAGCGCTTTCAACAATAGCCAAATCGAGCAGGGGAGGGTCAGAGAAAGAAAGAGATACAGAATCTGAAGCAGGATCCAGGCTCTGAGCTAGCTGTCAGCACAGAGCCCAACATGGGGCTCAAACCCACGAACTATGAGATCATGACCTGAACCGAAGTCAGACGCTTAACCGACTGAGCCACACAGGCACCCCAGAAAATGCCTATTTTGAAAAAGAAAAAAATACCACAAATAGATAACTTTCCACCTTAAGATAGTAGAAAAAGAAGAGAAAAATAACCACAGAGAAGGGGAAAGAAAGAAATATAAAGATTATGTCAGAAACAGATAAACAATGTAATAGATGAGTAAAATATTGACAAAACCAACACGTTGTTCTTTGAAAACATTGACAAAATTAACAAAACCTTAGCCACATTAACCATGAAAAAAAGAGAAGAGGCAAATTACTAAATTAAAAAATGAAAGAAAAAGGGGGGAGGAGCCAAGGTGGCGGAGAGGAAGGGAGCTCTGTAAACTTCGTCTGAACCATCTATTGAACTGAGGGGGACATTACTCTCATCTGCGAGAGTGGAAGGAGAAACTACAGACTCCAGAAAGGAAACAACATCAAAGATGACTGAGCTGGTGAGGTTGGAAAACCAGCCAGCCCAAGATGAGCAGGGGAGGTGGGAGCCCCAGCCCAATGCAGGGCAAGCTCGAGGAGCCCCTGAGAGACAAAACTGAAAGAGAAACTGAACGCACTCATAGTACTGTCTCTAGAGAAGAGATAAAGAGTGTTTAACCCTGCATGGAGAGAAAAACTCTCACTCTATATATAACTGCTGGGTAATCCAAATCCTGAACCCGGGTGGCACAAGGGAAAAAACAGCTTCCAGCCCTGCACTATCCCAGCAGGGAGTCGGCGGCCACGGAGGCTGCAGTGGTGGCCCCAGGGGCATGCACTTCAGCCTCGGCTGTGGGAGCCCATGCACACACCTCATTTCCATGGCATATCTCACCTCCAGCATTGGCCAAGTGCTTTGGCTGCAGGAGCTCGCAGCTCATTTCCAGCTGTGCCTGACGCCTTGGGTAGCAACAGCGCGAATCCTGCCTAGTGCCAAGAGAAACTGATCCCTCCCCAAACATGATCACGATCCCAGCTGGGCGCTGGGTGTTGGTGGTGGTGCCTGTAAGGGCATGCACTTTGCCTCCTGCTGTGCACCTCACCTCAGGCAGCAGCAGCTCAAATCTTGGCCATCAGGAAGAGAAACTGATCTCTCAACCTGCGCAATCGATACCCTGGCTGGGGGCTGGGGAGTCAGAGGCGGTGTCTGTGAGGGCTTGCACCTTGACTCTGGCAGCAGCAGCACAAATCCCTGTCAGCACCTAGAGAAACTGCTCCCTCCCCCTATGAGATCCTGGCTAAGAAGCCAGCAACCAAAGCAAGTACATCTCATCTGTGGTAGCATGAAAGTGCATGGACTAGGATTTTGAAATGAGGCAGGCATGGAAAATACAACTTGGCTCTGCTGCAGCACAAGGAGATCAGACTCATTAAAGTGGCCTACAGCGCTTAGTTCCAGCAGATCTTGGAGCCCTGCCATTCTACTTTCTGCAGCCACCAAGGTGGGGCCTCTGAGAACAGCCCCCCAAGACTTAGTACACCAAACCACGCCTATCTGCGAGGAGGAGCTGCTGCTGCTTTTTTTCTTTTCTTTTTCTTTTTTACTTATTTTTTATTATTATTACCTTTTTTACTTAAATTTTTAAAAAATTTTTCTCATTTTCCTTTCTCCCTCTTTTATTCTTTTTTTTTCTTTCTTGCAATCCAGATATATTCTCCCATATCTCATCCTTATCTCTCCCCTCAACTGGCATTACACTTTTAGACTGTCCATTGTCCTTTGTTGTCTCTGCCCTCCTTTATTTTTTTTCTTCTCTTCTTTTCTTATCTTTCCTCTCCATTTTTTATCTTCTGTTCCGCCTTTTAATATGTTTGTTTGTTTGATTTGTTGGTGCATTTGTGTGCTTCTGTTCCTTGTGTGTTTGTCTGTCTGTTTCTTTTCTTAGGGCTGCCCCAAGAAACAAGCCAATGTGTGCATGACAACGAGTCCCAAATATCGCTGAGTAGGGAAATAAAATATTCAAAGGCATACCAAGAGAAACTGAGAGACACCATTAAAAGAATATTTCCTGAAACGACAGTCCCTGGACAGTCATTAAGCCTCCTTTAACAGAGCAATATCAACAGGTGCATGGTGCAAAACAATCTTTTTAAAACTGACAAGGGACAGAAAACTAGCCAAAATGTAGAAACGAAGGAACTCTCCCCTGAAGAACCTCCAGGAGGAAGTCACAGCCACAGAACTGCTCAAGGCAGATCTAGACAACATACCAAATCAAGAATTTAAAAAACTTGTCATAAAATTAATCGCTGGGGTTGCAAAAAGCTTCAAAGAAGCAACTGAGACAATGACTAGGAACTTTGAAAATAGGTGTAACGAGTTAAAAAAGGCTATAAGTGAGGTGATAATAAAATGGAGGCAGCCACCTTAAGTATTGAAGAGGCATAGAGAAGAATAGGTGAATTACAAGATATAGTTATAGCAAAAGAGGAAGCTGATAAAAAGAAAGAGAAATTAATCCAGGAGCAGGAAAGGAGAATTCGAGACCTGAGTGATACAATCAAATGAACAACATACGTATCATAGGAATTCCTGAAGAGGAAGACAGAGAGAAAGGGCCTGAAGGGATACTAGACCAAATTATAACTGAGAATTTCCCAAATCTGGGGAAAGAAATAGTCATTCAAATTCAAGAGGCACAAAGAACCCCCTTAAGACATAATTTGAATCGACGTATGGCACAACATATCATAGTAAAACTGGCAAAATAGAAAGATAAAGAGAGAATTCTGAAAGCAGCTAGAGATAAAAGGGCCCTCAGGTACAAAGGGAAACCTATCAGAGTGGCTACAGACCTATGTAATGAAACGTGGCAGGCCAGGAAGGATTGGCAGGAAATCTTCAATGTGATGATCAGAAAAAACATGCACGCAAGAATCCATTATCCAGCAAGCCTCTCATTCAAAATAGAAGGAGAGATAAAGGTGTTCCCAAATAAACAAAAATTGAGAGAATTCATGACCACCAAACCAGCACTCCAAGAAATCCTAAGAGGGACTCTATGAGGGAAATGTTGCAAAGAATACAAGGTGCCAGAGACAGCACTATAAACATAAATTCTAGGGAGAACACAATGACTCTAAACCCACATTTTTCAATAATAACACTGAATATAAATGGACTGAATGCTCCAACCAAATGACACAGGGTAGCAGAATGGATAAAAAAACAAAATCCATCTATTTGTTGTCTACAAGAGACTCATTTTAGACCTGAAGATACCTTCAGGTATCTATGATAGATATATTTAGAACTCTGCATCCTGAAGATAGGAAATTCACCTTCTTTTCGAGTGCACATGGCACATTCTCCAGGAGATGGAGAAATATGTATCATGTGACTGGAAGCCAAAAGAAAGGCAGAGTAGCCATACTTATATCAGAAAAACTGGACTTTAAAATAAAGGCAGTAACAAGTGATAAAGAAGGACATTATATAATAATTACAGTGTTTCTCCATCAGGAAGAGCTAACAATTATAAATACCTATGTGCCAAATTTGGGAGCGCCCAAATACATAAAACAATCACAGAAAGAAACAATCTTATTGATAACAATGTGCTAAATGCAGGGGACTTTAATACTCCACTGACAGCAATGGATAGGTCAACTAGACAGATGATTACTAAAGAAACAATGGACCTGAATGACACATTGGAACAGATGGAATTGATAGATCTATTTAGAACTCTGCATCCTGAAGTTAGGAAATTCACCTTCTTTTCGAGTGCACATGGCACATTCTACAAGATAGATCACATACTGGGGCATAAAGCAGCCCTCCGTAAGTATAAATGAATAGAGATCATACCATGCACACTTTCAGATCACAATGCTATGAAACTTGAAATTAACCACAGGAAAAAGTCTGGAAACCTTCAAAAATGTGGAGGTTAAAAACCACCCTACTACAGAATGTTTGGACTAATAAGGCAATTAGAGAAGAAATTTAAAAAATATATGGAAACAAATGAAAACAAAGAGACAACAATCCAAAATCTCTGGGACACAGCAAAGGCAGTCCTAAGAGGAAAGTGTATTGCAATCCAGGCCAATTTCAACAAACTAGAAAAAGCTCAAACTCAAAATCTAACGGAGCACCTACTGGAACTAGAAGGGGAGCAGCAAGAGCACCCCAAACCCAGCAGAAGAAAAGAAATAATAAAGATCAGGGCAGAAATAAACAATATAGAATCCAAAAACACAGATGAGCAGTTCTATGAAACCAAGAGTTGGTTCTTTGAAAAAATAAACAAAATTGATAAACCTCTAGCCAGGCTCCTCAGAAAGAAGAGAGAGCACACAGATAAATCATGAATGAAAAAGGGTCTATTACAACCAATCCCTTAGAAATACATGCAATTATCAGAGATTACCATGAAAAAGTATATGCCAACAAACTGGACAACCTAGAAGAAATGGACAAATTCCTAAATGCACATGCATGGCCAAAATTCAAACAGGACGAGATAGAAAGCATGAATAGACCGATAACCAGTGAAGAAATCGAATCTGTTATCAAAAATCTCCCAATGAATAAGAGCCCAGGGCCAGATGGCCTCCCAGGGGAATCCTAAAAACTATCAATAGAACTCCTTTATGACCCAGCAATAGCACTGCTAGAGATTGACCCAAGGGATACAGAAGTGCTTATGCATAGGGGCACAGGTACCCCAATGTTCATAGCAGAAATGTCAACAATAGACAAAACATGGAAAAAGCCTAAATGTCCATCACCGGATGAGTGGGTCAAGAAGATGTGTTGTATATATACACAATGGAGTAATACATGGCAATGAGAAAGAATGAAATCTGGCCATTTGTAGGAAAGTGGATGGACATTGAGGGTGTCATGCTAAGCGAAATAAGTCAGGCAGAGAAGGACAGAAACCATATGTTTGCACTCATATGTCTAACAGGAAAACAGGAGAAACCTAATGGAGGACCTGGGGGAGGGGAAGAGGGAAATAGAGTTGGAGAGAGAGAGGGACACAAAACTTGAGAGACTATTGAATGCTGAAAACGAACTGAGAGTTGGAGGGGAAGGGGGAGGGGGGAAAAGAGGTGGTGGTGATGGTGGAGGGCACTTGTGGGGAAGAGCACTGGGTGTTGTATGGAAACCAATTTGACAATAAACTATTTAAATTTTTTTTTAATGAAAGAAAGAACATTATTAATGACCTCACAGGGGAAAAGTGGTTATAAAGGAATTCTGCAAACTATTGGATTTCAATGAATTAAATAATGTAGCCACAGTAAATGAATTTCTGGAAAGACAAATTATCAAAATTGCCTCAAGATTTACACCACTTAAGATGAAAAAATCCAAACCAAACTCCAAAGATACTGAAAAGGATGTGGAGTAATAAGAATGTGTGTACACTGTTGGTAATATAATATGGTGCCACTACTATGAAATACTATGGAAATTCCTCAAATGATTGAAAATAAAACCACCATATTATCCAGCATTCCCAATCCTGGGTATATCTCAAAAGAAATCAAATTAAGCATCTCAAAGTGATTTCTTCACCCTCATGTTTATTGCAGCATTATTCACAATAGTCAAAATTTGGAAACAACCCCAATGTCTATACTTAGATGAGTGGATTAAGAAAATGTGGTAGGGGTGCCTGAGTGGGTCAGTAGGTTAAGTGTCCAACTTTGGCTCAGGTCATGATCTCACAGTTCATGAGCTCAAGGCCCACATCAGATTGTCTGCTGTCAGCACAGAACCTGCTTCATATCTTCTATCTCCCTCTTTCTGTGCCCCTCCCCAACTAACTCTCTCATGAATAACATTAAAAAATAAAATATGATATATACATACACTGGTATAGTATTCACTCTTAAAAAGAAGGAAATTCTACCATTTGTGATATGAGTTGCCTCAGAGAACATTATGCTAAATGAAATAAATCAGATATAGAAGGATACCCTATGACTCCATGATTCCATTTATATGAAGTATATAAAATAGTCAAACTCATAGAAGCAGAAAATAGAATGATAGTTGCCAGAGGATGGGGAGGAGGGGGAAATGAGGAGTTGTTCATTGGGTAAAAACATACAGTTATACAAACTGAATACCTTTTAGAGATTTGCTACGCAACACAGAGTCTATTGTTATCATTGCTGTGTTGTGTTGTGCACTAAAAACTTAAGAGGGTAGGGGCACCTGGTTGGCTCAATTGGTTAAGCATCTAACTCTTGATTTCAGCTGAGATCATGACCTCTTGGTTCTTGAGTTCGAGCCCCACAGACAGCATGTGGAACCTGCTTTGGATTCTCTCTCTCCCTGTCTCTGCCACTCCCCAGTATGCACACTCTCCCATTCCCTCTCTCTCTCTTAAAAAAAAAAAAGTCTTAAGAGGGTTGATCTTATGCTAAGTATTTTTTATCACACACACATATACCCACACATGCACACACACAGGGGACACAAGAAGTGTTTTGGAGGTAATAGATATGTTTATCAATTTGTTTGTGGTGATGGTATAACAGATATATGCACATGTCTAAACTCATCAAAATGTATAATTAAATATGTGAAACTTTTTGTGTATTAAGTATATCTCTAACATTTTCTTAAAAGGAAGTAAATCTGTTTAATTAGTTCAATTAGTAATTAAGAGCCTTCAGGAAAAAAATGTAGACCTGCATGGCTTCACTAGTGAATTCTACCTAACCTCTGAAGAAGAATTTACACAATTTTTTCACAAACTCTTCTAAAATATTGAAGAAAAGGGAATACTTTCAAACTAATTCTATGAGGACAATATTATCTAGATGCCAAAACCAGACAGACATCACAAGATGATGAAAACTACAGATTCCTTATGATCATCTATGTCAAGATCCCCAATAAAATAGTAACATAAAAATTTGGTTATACACCAATGACCAACTAGGATTTATCCTAGGAATTCAAGAATAGTTCAATATGCAAAAGTTATTTAGTGTAACATTTAATGTTCATCTCAGTAGGTGCAGAAAACAAATTTGACAAAATCAAGTATTATTTCATGATGAAGATATCCAACAAACTAGGAAGAGAAGGTATCTTCTTCAACCTGATAAAGAGAAATCTATAAAAAACCCTCAGCTAACATTGCAGTTAGTGATTAAAATAATGAAAACACCCACCCTAAGAGCAAGAGCAGGATGTCCACTATTACCATTTCAATTCAACATTGTATTATAGGCTCTACTCAGAACAATTAGCTATCTATCAATAATAAAAGTAATAAAATACATCTTATTGAAAAAAAAGCAAAACTATCTCTATTTTCAGATGATATATCCCTATATTTCAAAAATCAAAGGAATCTTAAAAAACCCCTAAACTATTACAACTAATAAACAAGTTCAGCAAAGTCATGGAATAAAAAATAAAAAGAAAGAAAGAAACAAAGAGAAAAGAATTAAGCTGATCCTAGCCAAAATGCAAAATAAATGATATCACTACTGAACCCTGTTGTTTTTCTATGTAACTCCTATTTTACTCAATAGGAATAAATTTTGTGAATCACCTGCTTCCAGAGCCTGTTACTGCAAAGTGCAGACAAGTGGCCTAAATTCCCTCAAGCTGACAGCCCACTTCTCTGACTCCCTAAATGAAATTTTTAGTAGCACCTTGACAGAGTGGATGCCTGGAAAGGAACAAGCATTTTAGAGAAGACAGTATATTTCCAAGTTGCTGAATAGACCATGAGCTCTCAGAACAAGCAAGTCAGGGGTGATTTTTCTGGGTGCTTAGGTAATGATTAATACAGACTGTGAAGCATTTCATTTCCTAATTTATTAATTTTCATAACATGTCTGAGATAAACAGTCTTATGTCAAACTTCTTATTTTGCAACAATTATAGATTAGTCTTCAGTAATAAGAATAATACAGAGAGGTCCCCTGTATCATTTACTCATTTTCTCCAAATGATAACATTTTGTAAAACTGTAGTATGATATTACATTCAGAATGTTGACAGTGGTACAGTCAAAATACATAACAATTCCACCACCACAATGATATTTCATGTTATCCTTTTATAGCTACATATATTTTCTTCTCACCCTCATTCTGTATTTAGCCCCTGGCAACCATTAACCATTTCTATAACTTTGTTAATTCAAGATCATTGTAGAAAGAGAATCATATAGAATACTACCTTTGGGATTGGCTTTTTCTTCTCAGCACACTTCTCTGAGGATTGATCCAGGTCACCATATAGATGGTTCCCTTTTGTTACTGAATCATTTCATAATATGTTGGGCAGAATAATAGCCTACTTAACATGTCCTAAATGCCAGATATATCTGATCTCAATGAAAAAATGACTTTGAAGCTATGATTAAGGTAAGAATCTTGACATAAGGATATTATCCTGGATTATCCAGGTTGACCCAGTATAAAGACAGGAATATTATAAGGAAGAGAGAGCGACAGGAAAGTCAGAGATGGAGATGTGAAGAATGAGGAAGATGTAAGTGATTTGAGGTGATAATGAATCAACCAACCATTGCTGTCTTTGAAGATGGAAGAAAGAGAACAGTACCCAAGGAACACAGGAGCTCTCTAGAAGCATGAAAAGGCAAGGAAACGTATTTTCACCTGGGGCATACAAAATAAACACACCTGTCAACACTTGATTTTAGCCTAACGAAAATAACTTTGGTTTTTTATTGAGTTCTAAAAGTTCTTTATAAATTCTCCATCTTATTTCTTAGCCAATTATGTTCTTGCAAATATTTATCCCAGTTTATCTTTGCATCCTCTTAACAAGGTTTTTCACAGAACAGTTTTTAGTTTTGATGAAGTCAACTTATCAGTTTATAATTTTATGATTCATACATTTGAAAAACAGTACAAGACCTCTTTCATAGGCCTAGATCCTGAAGATTTTCTCCTGTGGTTTTTCTTTAAGCTACTGATGCATTTTGAATTACTTTTTTGTATAAGGTATAAGTTAATTTGTTTAACTTTTTTAATGTTTTATTTTATTTTTTGAGAGACAGAGAGAGAGCATGAGCAGGAGAGGAGCACAGAGAGAGGGAGACACAGAATCCAAAGCAGGCTCCCATCTCTGAGCTGTCAGCACAGAGCTCAGAGTGGGACTCAAACCCAGGAAGGCTAGATCATGACCTGGGCCAAAGTTGGATGCTCAACCAATGGAGCCACTCAGACACCCTGATATGAGGTTAATTAAAAAAAATACATGTCTAATTTTTATAACACCGTTTAATGGAAAATGAAACTTCCCTCCATTGAATTCCCCTTAAACTTTTCCCAAATATGAATGAGGCATATTTGCATTTGTGTGGGTCTGTTTCTGAGTTCTATCTTCTATTCTTTTATCTATGTGTCTGTTATTCCACACACAAAAAAACATAATCTTGTTTAACATAGTTATGAAATTAGTCTTGAAATCAGGTACATTATTTCCTCCAAATTAATTCTGCTTTTTCAAAACTGGTTATTGATTTTATTTATTTCTTAAATGTTTATTTATTTTTGAAAGAGAGAGAGACAGAGAGACAGGCAGTGGGGGAGGAGCAGAGAGAGAGGGAGACACAGAACCCAAAGCAGGCTCCAGGCTCCAAGCTCTGAGCTGTCAGCATAGAGCCCGACATGGGGTTTGAACTCATAAACTGTGAGATCATGATCTGAGCCAAAGTCACACACTTAACCAGCTGACCCACCCAGTCACCTCTTCAAAACTGGTTTAGCTATTCTAGTTCCTTCCTGTCTCAATATAAACTTTATAATAATCTCTATCTCAATAACAACAATAACAACAAAAGCCTGCTCACTTTCTTTTTTAATTCCAGTATAGTTAACATACTCTTCTGTTAGTTTCATGCATACCTTATAGTGAATCCACAATTTCACACATCACCCAGTGCTCATCACAAGTGCACTTCTTAATCCCCATCACCTATTTCACCCATCCCCTTACCCACCTCCTTTCTGGTAACTATCAGTTTGTTTTGTATACTTAAGAGTCTGTTTCATGATTTGTTTCTCATTTCTTTTCATTTCTTTCCTTTGTTCAATTGTTTTGTTTGTTAAATTCCACATATAAATGAAATCATATATTGGTCTTTTTCTTTTTTTTTTTTTTTTTTACTCATTTCACTTTGCATTATACTGTCTGGCTCCATCCATGTCATTGCAAATGACAAGATTTCATTCTTTTTATTCTTTTTAATGGCCAAACAATATTCCATTATACATGAACACCCATTTTTTAAAAAATCTATTTATCTATTGATGGACACTTGTGCTGCTTCCATTATTTCCCTATTGTGAATAACTTTGATATGAAAATAGGGGTGCATTATCCATCTGAATTAGTGTCTTTGTATTTTTTGATTCAGCTGTACAATTACTGGATCATTAGACAGTTATATGTTTAATGCTTTGAAGAACATCCATACCACTTTCCACAGTGGCTGCCCCAGTTTGCCTTCCCACCAACATTGCAAGAGTGTTCTTTCTTTTTGCTGACATTTGTTGTTTCCTGTGGTTTTCATTTTAGCCATTCTGACAGGTGTAAAGTAATACCTCATTGTAGTTGTGATTTTCATTTCCCTGATAATGAGTACTGTTGAGCCTCTTTTCATGTGTCTGTTGGCCATCTGGATGTCTCCTTGGAGAAATGTCTATTTATGTCTCCTGCCCATATTTTAATTGGATTATTTGTTTTTTAGGTGTTTTTATAATTTCCTTATGTATTTTGAACTCTAACCAATTATTAGTTATGTCATTTCCAAACGTCTTCTCCCAATCTATAGGTTGCAGTTCAGTTTTGTTGATTTTTTCCTCTGTCGTGCAGAACCTTATTTCAATGTAGTCCCTATAGTCTATTTTTTGCTTTTGTTTCCTTTCCCTCAGAAGACATATCTAAAAAGATGTTCTTTATAGTTGACATCAGAAAAAGTACTGCTTTTGTGGTCTTCTAGGTATTTTTCATGATCTCAAGTCTCACATTTAGGTTTTTAATCATAATTTTGAGTTTATTTTGAGTTCATTTTTTTGTAAGAAAGTGGTCCAGTTTCATTCTTTGGCATGTAGTGCCCAGTTTTTCCAACACCATTTATTGAGGAGATTTTTCCCACTAGAGATTCTTTCTGGCTTTGTCAAAGATTAATTGACCATATCACTGGGGATTCATTTTTGGGTTTTCTATTCTGTTGCATCAATTTGTGTGTCTATTTTGTATGTGTGTGTTTCAGTACCAAACTGTTCCTATTACTAAGCTTTGTAGTATAACTTGAAGTCTGGAATTGTGATACCACCAGCTTTGTTTTTCTTTTTCAAAATTGCTGTGATCTTCTGTGGCTCCATACAAATTTTAGGATTGTTTGTACTAGTTCTGTGAAAATTTCTGTTGGTATTAGATAGGGATTGTATAGATTGCTTTCAATAGTATAGACATTATAACAATATTGTTCTTCCAATCCATGAGCATGAAATGGCTTTCCATTGCTTTGTGTTGTCTGTCTTCAGCAGATTTCTTCAGCTTTTTATAATTTTCAGAGTACAGGTCTTTTCACCTCTTTGATTAGGTTTGTTTACTCTTAGGCATCTTATTATTTTAGGTGCAAACATAAATGGGATTGTTTTCTTAATTCATTTCTGCTGCTTAATTATTAGAGTACAGAAACACAAGAGATTTCTGCACATTGATTTTGTAGACTGACTTTACTGAACTCATTTTTTAATTCTAGCATTTTTTGGTGGAGTCTTCTGGGTTTTCTATATGTAGTATTATGCCATCTGCAAATAGTGAAAGAGTTACTTCTCCCTTACTGATTTGGATGTCTTTTATTTATTTTTGTTGTTGGATTGCTATGGGTACGATTTCCAGTACTATTTGAATAAAAGTGGAAAGAATGGACCTCTTTGTCTTGTTTCTGACATCAGTGGAAAAGCTCTGTTTTTCCTCATTGAGTTTGATGTTAACTGTAAGTTTTTCATATATGGCCTTTATTATATTGAGGTGTGTTCCCTCTAAACCTACTTTGGCAAGGGTTTTATCATGAATGGATATTGTACTTTGTCAAATGCTTTTTCTGCATTTTTACCCCTTCTCTTATTGATGTGATAAATCATGTTGATTGATTTGTGAATAGTGAAACACCCTTGTATCCTGAGAATAAATCCCACTTGATATTGGTGAATCATTTTTTAAGGCTTTGTTGGGTTTGTTTATAGTATTTTATTGAGAATTTTTACATCTATGTCCACCAAAGATATTGGCCTGTAGTTCTGTTTTTGTGTATATGTGTGGTGTGTTTATCTGGTTTTGGTGTCAGGGTGATACTGTCCTCATAGAATGAATTTTGAAGTTCTACCTTCTCTTCTGTATTTTCATGGAGTAGTTGAGAACAATAGGTATTAACTCTTCTTTAGTGTTTACACTAAAGGGTTGGGGTGTCATCTAAGCAAGTTAGATAGTGAGTGCTAACACTGCACTGGTTTCTCGGGTGACTGTGTTTATGACGAGGAGTGGGGGAGGTAAATGGTGCCTGCCAGCTCATTTGTTCCTGGAGAAGTCCCACAGGGACCTCTGAGATTAGTAACTATCAGTTCCTCCGATAAGCCCCAGGTACCTTTCAAACAACTGTTGCTTCCAAGCTGTTCCAGGCTATTTGCTGTGCTATCTATTTAAGGACAGAGGCTCAGCTCACCTTCCAGAAAGCCTCTGGGCTCTCTCAGAGCTGAGCCTAATGATTTTGAAGTTCCCATGCTTTAAGTCCTATTGGTTGTAAGCACTCACACAATTCTGCCTCTCTCATTTCCAAAGCCAAAAGGATGCTCTGGGGGGATTTATCTTCCCTTTGTAGTCTCCAAGGTGTGCTAGTCTGTTTCTTGCCCCTCTCTGCAAGTGGCTCATAGGGTTTAGGTTCCCACCAATTTCTTGCCCTCCCTGCCCTCTTCAATGTAGCCTCTTTGCATTAATTGTGGAGTTTGTCCAGCCAGTCTTTCGTTCCCTTTCTGTGCTGTTTGCTGTGATGTGGGAAGTGTCTTCTTGCCTACATTTTGATAGGAATTATATTAAAACTGTATATCAGTTTGAGGAGAATAGCATCTATATTATGTTGAGTCATTTAATTAATGAAAATAGTCTGACTTTTCATATTTTTAGATCTCTAATTTCTTTCATCAATGTTAAATATCTCTTCATGCATTTTGTCCATTTTCTAATTTGACTTTTTTAAAACGCTGAGTTATAAGGATTCTTTGTATATTCAAGATATAATTTTTGTCAGTGCTTTCTAATAACAATTTTCTGTTACAAACCAGGTATCCTACAATTTATTTTTCCTCTCATAATTCAACATTAAGTGTATGATCTTTTTGAGTAAATTTTTTATAAGGTTTGGGGATTAAATCAAGGTTTATATTTTTGCTTAAAGATCCAGTTATTTATATATTTTTTTTCATTGAATCGCATTTGCACCATCCTCAAAAATAAGTTGGATATACCTGTGTGGGCTAGTTCTAGGTTCTCTATTCTGTTTCTCTGATCTGTCTATCCTTTTATCAATATATACAGTCTTGGTCATAGTAACTACAAAATGGATCATAATACCAGGTAGAGTGATTCCTCCCACTTTATGTTTTTAAGAATTGTTTTAAATAAAGCAAATAATATTTTACATAAAGGTTTTAGAATAATTATATCAATGTATACAAAATAAAGAGGTTTTTATAGAAACTAGTGGTCTTTATACCACTTTGGTAAGAAGACATTTTTAGTATATTTAATCTTCTAATCCATGAATGCAGAATTTCTCTCTACTTATTTATAATATATTTGATTTCTTTCATTAACATTTTGTTGTTTTCAACATAAAAGTTCTATACACATTTTATTGGATTACATCTAAATTAATTAATTTATTTATTGTTTTACTGTCTTCTAATTTTGGAATCAGGGCAATATTGGGTCTTCACAAAATGAATTTAAAAGTATTCCTTCTTCAGGGCACCTGGTGGCTCAGTCAGTTAAGCATCTGATGTCAGCTCAGGTCATGATCTCACAGTTCATGAGTTCAATCCCCACATCGTGCTCTGTGCTGACAGCTCAAAGCCTGGAGCCTTTGGATTCTGTGTCTCCCTCTCTCTCTGCCCCTCCCCTGACCATGCTTTGTCTCTCTGTGCCTCAAAAGTAAATTAAACATTTAAAAATTTTTCTAAAAGTGTTCCATCTCCTTCCATTTACTGGAAAACACTGAGTATAACTTGTATTAGTGATTTTTTTAAATTTCATAGAATACTCCCGTAAAACCATCTGGCCCTGAAGTTTTCTTTCTCGGAAAATTTATAATTATAAATCCAATATTCTCAGAAATTATAGAGGTGTTCAGTTTACCAATTTCATAATGGGTGAGTTGTAGTAGTTTGTGTATTTTTGAACAGGTCATTCATTTATCTAACTTGTTTAATATATATGTGAAGAATTGTTCATAATAGTGCCTTATTCAATTTTTGATGTCTGCAGAGTCTTTAATGGTGGGCTCTACTTTTGTAATTTATATTCTCTCTTAATTTCTTTATTAAGCTTACTAGAGGTTGTCAATTTTGTCATACTTTCAAAGCTTTTATTTTATTTTATCTGTAGTTGTGTGTGTGTGTGCGTGTTCTCTTTTGTTGATTTCTATTCTTATTTCTTTTTTTAATGCTTGTTTTGTGTTTATTTTTCCCCCTTTTTTCAAGGTTCTTAATTTGGGAAAGTAGATAATTGATTTTATCATCCTTTCCTATTTTTTAATAGTTTATTGTCAAATTGGTTTCCATATAACACCTATCTTCTAATGTATGCACTTAATTCTATAAATTTCCACTCATACTGGTTTTAACTGCCTTCCACAAATTGTGATATGTTGCATTTTAATTTCAGTCAGTTCTATGTATATTTGTATTTCACTTTAGACTTCTTTGACACCTGGATTACTTAGATGTGCATTGTTTAGTTTCCAAGTGTTTGGAGATTTTCCTGTCATCTTTCTGTTATTGCTTTCTCGTTTGATTCTATTGTGGTTATAGAACACACTCTGTATGATTCCAGTTCTTTTACGTTTGGTGAGTTTTGTTGTTTTGTTGTTATTATTGTTAGTCACATAGGGTATGGTCTTTCTTCCTATATATTCTGTGGGCACTTAAAAAGTCGGGTTGCTTACTCTATAAATGTTGGTTAGACCCTGTTGGTTCATGATATTGTTGAGTTTGTGTACATCCTTAATTTTCTGCCTAGTTGTTCTATCAATTGTTGACAGAGGGATGCTGAAGTCATGAACTATAATAATGGATTTATTTATTTCTCCTTTCAGTTCCATTAGCTTTTACTTGACATACATTTTATTGTGCTGTAGTTTGGTGCATTCACATTTAAAATTGCTATAGACTGAAACTCATTTATCATTATATATTTTCACACCATGTCTCTGAAAATTTTCTTTGCACTGAAGTCCACTCTAGCATCCTTCCTTTCTTTTGATTACCTTTTGCATGATTTATCTGCCCCATCCTTTTTCAACAAATCTGTGTGGTTAAATTAAGTAACATATATATAATTGGCTCATGTTTTTTAATTCACTCTGCTCATATTTATCTTTTCATCTATTTCTTTAGAGCATGTACGTTTTGTGTAATTATTAGTATGCTAAGGTTTAAGTCTGCCATTTTTTGTTTTGTTTCCCATTTTTGGTTTGTTTATTATAATCATTTGTTTATTTTCTGTCTTTCTGCCTTTCTGTAGGTTATTTGAACATTTTTAGAATTCCATTTTGATTTACCCATAGTGTTCATATGTATTGCTTATATTATGTATTCAGTGGTTGCTCTAGGACTTACATTATATATATATATATATATATATATATATATATATAT
>NC_043708.1:115242315-115250885 GCF_006229205.1 Suricata suricatta | reverse complement strand
TTTGTAATAAAATTCTTAACATTTGGAATCACATAATAGAGTATCATTTTTTGCATCAACCATCAAATATTATTTTAAAAAAAATAAAGAGGAAAGGGAAATATCCATTGTATTTTCTCATGTTTTTGTTAACTGTGTTCTTCCTATCTCCTGTTGTCCTGTAATTTTTTTCTTTTATTCTCTTTGTTTAGAGATGTTTCTTTACCCATTCTTTTAGAGTAGGTCCACTGGTAACAAATTTTCTTAGCTTTCTTTCACCTGAAAATATCTTGGCTACCTCTGATTTTCTGAAGGTTAGGTTTGCCAAATACAGAGCTATATAGTTCTTTCTTCAAGCACTTGAGATATGTATGCTTCTTAGGCCTGATTTTCATGGTTTCTGATGAGTAATCTAATGTCATTCAAGTTTTTTTTTTTACATAAAGTATCATTTTTCTTTCACTAATTTCAAGATCTGTTTAATCTTCAGTTTTCAGAATTTTTACTATGATGTGTCTTAGTTTGCATTTCCTTGAATGCATTCTGCTTTTGGTTTTCTGAGTTTCTTAATGTGTAGATATATGTTTAATTGAGAAGTTTTAACCAATATGTTTTGAGTATTTTTCATACCACTCTCCTCCTCTGCTTACTGGTCTCCAATGATATGAATATTAGTTTTTTTGTAATAGTCCCACAAAGTCTCTGAAAATTTGATTTCTCTTCCAATGTGTTTTTGTTTTGTTTTTTTTCATGTTGTATAATTTTAATTGTTCTTTGTTAAATTTCATTATTATTTTCTCTGTACCCTTAGTTCTGTTATAGGACCCCTCAGTGAGTTTTGGGTTAAATTTTAGTCATTCTATTTTTAATTTTAATTTTAATTGAATGTTGCTGTCCAATGGAAATAAAGTCCCAGCTCAACATTCTCTGACACCATACTGGCTGAAGGTGGAGAAATCTTATTATAGCCTGACAACAGTGGAAGTCAAGACTCCCCACTTTTTTGTTGGCATGACAGGGACTGAATCCACAATTTGATTTGTTATGTTTAGTGAAAATAGAGTGATTATTGTTAGAAAGCATTCTGTTTCTCCACGATGACCTCTTATTGGTCTTTTAGCAAGCTTTTGTGATGTTTTCAATATTTCTGAGTTGCTGGCTTCTTCCATTGCAAGTCAGGGCTGTTTGAGGTAAAAGACACCACTAGGCACTCACCACTAAACCATTCCCTGGTTCCTGATGCCCTAAGGGTTTCCCTTCTTCTCTCTTCTTTTCATGGTCTTCTTATGTTGTTTTACTATAATATCCAAGGATTTTCATTTACCTAACACTAGAAATATGGGTATGGCTCTTACATCTTCCCAGAAGTTGAATCCCTAAGATATACATTTATTTTTCTCAGCGCAGTCTGTTCTCATTAAGAGAAGTTTGGATTTTCGAAGAAAATGGGTTTGTTTTCCTTCTTTCATTCTCGTGGCCAGAAGACTGATTTTTGTGCAAGGATCAGACTATATACATCTGGAACTATGGCTCACAGATAAAATTAAAAGATGTGGCGTGTTTTCCTTTCTATCAAAGGTTTAAGTAGTTTGTCCATTAAGGAAGGCCATCATTGAGAAGTAATTTTATCCCACCATGTTCCTACCTGCCTCTTCTACGTTCAGAACGGCATTCTTTTCCAAATACAGAACCTATAGAAAATGACAAAGTCTGTCTTCCTGGACATTCCCCAACCCAACAGAGGGGGGAAATCATATTTCTGAAGTGGAAGAGAAGCATATATTATTGGCAAACTTATTTGCGTTTGTGGATAGGGAACACTGCACTACAAAAAATAAAAATAATTTTGCCAATACTTCTGTTCCACTTCAGAAATATGATAACTGGAATTCAATTGCTGCATGCATGGAGGAGAATGTGGAAAATTTTATATATTGGAGAAGAAAAACATTGCAAATATTTTTTGAGAATTATGATAACAAAGTTATGTGGTTTATCCAAGGTTAAAAAATAACCTCACCCATCTGGCACTAAATTTTTTAATCTAAAGTGATAATTTGCCCCATAAAAATCATGAATATATGAAATACAACTTTTGGGGATTCAAACACAGGGGCCATCAAATGAAGAAATGCTAGCAATAGTTTTTCATTTGATAACACATTGGGTTAATAATAATGTATTAAATTTCCTTTAGACTCATCCTGAATTTTCTGGTGCATCACAGCTCCTTTGTCCCTCACTGTCAATTCCTCTGGGTTTCACATATTTTTATTATCAACTTGAACTCTGAAAGCACTTGACATATTAAATGCCATATTCAAATAAATCCTGAGCTTGGAAGGTGGGCAGACAGACCTAGGCTCAAATGCTAGTTTGGCCATTACTGCCCATATGTCACTTGGGGTAAGTTATTAGTCTTACCACATTTCTATTTTCTTGCCTATAAACTAGAGATAATAATATTATCTTCTTTTAATAATAATACTTCTTATATAAGCATATTCCAATATCAGGTGCATATGTGCTCATTATTATAATTTTTAGTGGTTAAATATCACAAGGTACAAGTCAGAATATATTAGACTATGTGTTCAGTGTCAGAATTTTTCATGTTTCATCATATTTCTTTTGATCATGGCTCCTAAAATTCTTGTGCATAGAGTTTTCCTGTTTAATATGAATTACTGCCTGCATCCTCCATCTACATCCACCCAAATGCACAGAAGCCTTACTACATATCTGAATGAAGTGTGTGGAGCTCTTAGGTTATTAGTTCATTAGTACTTACTGAGCATCTACTTTGTTCAAGCATGCTCTGGCTCCTAGTTACTCAGCAGTATCAAACCCATGAGTGGGCTCCCCAGGTCTTTCTCCTGTTCTGTTGGGTCAGGTGAGGTTTTCAAGTGGGCAGGAGCTTCTGCAATGCAGGTGGGATGGGAAATATAGTCGTCAGGAAAGAATGGAGTTATAAAAGTCCATATGGAAAATGGTGTTGTTAGTTTGGGAGTTAATTACACAAGAATAGACAAATAGGGAGAAGAGAAAATACATTTAAAACCATGGATTAGATACTGAGGGGAACTGCATAGCAGGAGAAAGGAGCTCTCAGCATAACAGAGATTTTGCATAATTTGGTGCTGAGCACATATTAATCTGAACCTAACAGATTCTGTGTCTGGGAAGCAATGAGGAAATCACTTTATTAAAGGCATTTTATTTCCCCATATTGTATGTTCTCTTTAATATAATTAAAAAAAATTACTTCCAATTATACCTACAAATACTGCTTAAATTTGCTTTATATTAAATATTTTGTTTAATTATGGCAGTAATAAAAAGGAGTTACACTATTCATACTTATTTCCACAAGGATCATCAGTGTAATATATTATTTTATCCCGGCCATAGACCTGTGTTGTGTTTCCTTTTAAATAATGTTCCAGAGGTTAGAATAAACCACTATGTAGCTATTAAAAAATTAATAACAAGTAAATGGCATTATTGTCAGATGTAAGAATAAAAGGAAATTAAAATCTCCACTATTCCCAGTAAGCTATGTCACGGGAATGCCTACTTTATTAGATTAAAATACTTTACTACTAATTTTTATGTAAAAATACCATCAGAATATTAATGTATTTTGATAATGGTATTTTATTTCTCTATGGTTTAAAGGTATCTTCCTTATAATTTGTACTTCTATTCTCTACACACACTGCCCACCTTTCCCACCAAAATTATTTACTTCATTAGACAGATCATTTTAGTATTGAAGTCATATGAAGTTTTCTTTTCAAACTTCTCAGATTGCTTATACACCTACCAAAGATTTAAAAATATATTCTCCTACCTTATGTCCCCAGCTCTATTCTCTCCTTCTTCATGTTTACCTAGCTTCCTTCTTCTGCTTCTTCTCTCTAAAATTAATGTTCATTAATGGAATTTAATTTTCATAACTTAAAGAAAAAATAATACTAAAAGATAAAAAAATAGATTTGCCTTATGCTTCACCCTACCTGACTTGAGTTCACTTTCCATTCTTTACCTTCTGTTATTTATCTTCACATTTCTAACAATATGCTTATATGAAAATGTGTAGATTACTCATTGTAAGTCAATACATGTTAGTGCCTACTGGATATCAGTAGAATTTAGTTTTCTGCTCTCTGTTCTCCCCTTGTTCTCCACCCCGCATTCTCCAAAAACAATTACAAAACAAAACTTGATTTAATATGCATTCCCTGCTTACAGTGTTATAATCATGTGCTTACTGAACTTTACAGAATGTCTTAATGTGATTTCCTTGATTTGGGGGGAGGGGAATAGAATTTTTTTTGTTCAGGAGTCAACTACTTCCTTTAAAAAATAATAATGTCATATCCTAGCACTGTAGTGTTTTATCAATAATTATTGAATCATAAAATCCCCTCTAGGTAGAATGCTTCAACTGTTCCTTTTGACCATCTTCCCCAGATTACTCTCCCTCCATCTTCTCAAGGGGCTGCCCACTAGCTGTGGCCCTGGAGTTTCCTTGCATTATCCTTCTAGGAAACCCTTTCCTTTCTTTTTTTGTGTTGACTTCCTCTTTAGATCATGTCTTTCCAGTCTTAGTCATTCTTTCCCCTTATTTTTTGGTGGAATGACAGCATTCCAATATGCTTCTACACATACCTTTACAGATACATATATAATAATAAATAAAGATTTTACATGAAGGAAGCTATATGTCTGTTACAATGAGTTGAGCCTCTGGTTATTCCCATATACTACTACATATATGTTTAAATTTTAATGAAAGAAGATGTTTATACATAGTTTCAGTGAGTTAAGCATGTGCTATTTCTGTATGGTTCTACATATACATATGCAAATACATAATAATGAATAAAGTTTTACTTAAATAATGCATTATACACAGAGTAGTATCAATGAGTTAAGCATAATGCTAGTCCTACATGCTTCTCTACAAACCCTTATATGTTAATGAATAAAAATACACTTGAAATACATATAAAAAGTGTAGTTTCAATGAATTAAGCATGCAATGATTCCTATATGCTTCTCCACAGAAGTTTACATACACTTAAATCTTAATGAAGAAGATGTTATTTGAAGAATGGAATGTACACATTGTAGTTCTAAAGAGTTAAGCTTATGTCTATATTCATTTGCTTCTACACAAAACTTTATAAACACTTATGTCTTTAGTTTTTTTAGTTTTTGTTTAAATTCCAGGTAGTTAGCATACAGTGAATATTCATTTCAGGTGTACAATATAGTAATTAAACACTTAAATACAACACCCGGTGCTCATCACAAATGTACTCCTTAATCCCAATTACGTGTGTAGCTCATCCCCCTATCCCCACTGATAACCATCAATTTGTTCTTTATAGTTAAAAGCCTGTTTCTTGGTTTGCCTCTCTCTTTTTTCCCCTATGATTCTTTGCTTTGTTTCTTAAATTCCATATATGAGTGAAATCATCTGGTATTTATTTTTCTTTGACTGATTTATTTTGCTTGGCATAATGCTCTCTAACTCCATTTATGTCATTGCAAATTGCAAGATTTTGTTCTTTTTTATGTTAAATATATACCATTCTAATGGGATATTACTTAATGTATATTACTTAATGTGTGTGTGCTTAATGTGTGTGTGTGTGTGTGTGTGTGTGTGTATCATTTTTTATCCTTTCATCAGTTGATGGACACTTGGGCTGTTCCCATAATTTGACTATTGTTGATAATGCTGTTATAGACATCAAGGTGCATGTACCACTTCGAATTTGTATTTTTGTATTCTTTGGGAAATACTCAAATAGCTAGTAGTGCGATTGTTGGATCATAGAGAGTTTCTATTATTAACTTTTTGAGGAATCTTCATACTATTCTCCAGAGTAGCTGACCAAGTTGAATTCCCACCAACATTGCAAGATAATTTCCCTTTCTCCACATTGCCAATACCTGTTGTTTCTTGTGTTGTTGATTTTAGTCATTCTGACAGGTACTATCTCATGTGGTTTTGATTTGCATTTCCCAGATGGTCATTTTGTGTGTCTGTTGGTGATTTGCAAATCTTTCTGGAGAAATGTCTATTCATATCTTCTGTCCATTTTTAATTGAATTATTTATTTATTTTAATTGAATTATTTGTTTTGGGGGATATTGAGTTGTATCAGTTTATATATTTTGGATATTAACTCTTTATCACACATGTCATTTCCAAATAACTTCCCACATTCAATAGGTTACCTTTTAGTCGTCGATTGTTTCCTTTGCTGTGCAGAAGCTTTTTGTTTTAGTGAAGTCCCAATAGTTTACTTTTGCTTTTGTTTCCCTTGCTTCAGGAGACATATCTACTAAGAAGTTGCTTGGCTGATGTCAAAGAAATTATTGCCTGTGTTATCTTCTAGGATTTTTATGGTTTCAGGTCTCACATTTAGGTCTTCAACCCATTTGGAATTTATTTTTGTGTGCGTTATAAGAAAAAGGTCTAGGTTAATTATTTTACATGTTGCCATCCAGTTTTCTCAAAACCATTTATTGATGATACTGTGTTTTCCCCATTGGATATTCTTTCCTGCTTTTTCAAAGAATAATTGACAATATAATTGTGGGTTCATTTCTGGTTTTCTATTCCATTCAGTTAATCTACCCATCTCTGTCTAGTGCCAGTACCATACTATATGTTACATACTACAGCTTTGTAATATAACTTGAAGTCTGGAATTGTGATGCTCCCAACTTTGCTTTTCCTTTTCAAGGCCATTTTGGCTATTAGGGGTTTTTTGTAGTTCCATACAAATTTTTGGATTTGTGGAACATAGAACATGGAACAAACATGTTCTAGCTCTGTGAAAAATCCTGTTGATATTTTAATAGGGACTGCATTAAATGTGTCATTTGCTTTGGTTAGTATAGCTATTTTAATAATATTTCTTCTTTCAATCCATGAGCATGGAATGTCTTTTCATTTCTTTGTGTCTTCTTCAATTTGTTTCATCAATATTTTATAATTTTAGAGTATAGATCTTTCACCTCTTTGTTAGATTTGCTCTTAGTTATCTTATTGCTTTTTGGTGTAATTGTAAATGGTATTGATTCCTTAAATTTTCTTTGTACTGTTTCATTTTGGTATATAGAAATGCAACAGTTTTCTGTACATTGATTTTGTATGCTTTTACTGAATTTATTAGTCCCCAGCAGTTTTTTAGGGGTGTATTTTGGGTTTTCTATACATAGTATCATATTCTCTGCAAAATTTAGAACTTTTTTCTAGCTACATGAAGAATGATAGTGTCATTTTGATAGGAACTGCATTGAATAAGTAAATTTCTTTGGGTAGCACAGACATTTTAACATTTGTTCTTCCACCCATGAGCATGGAATGTTCTTCCATTTCTTTGTGTCTTCTTCAGTTTCTTTCATAAGTGTTCTATAGTTTCAGCATACAGATCTTTTACCTCTTTGGTTAGGTTTATTCATAGGTATATTATGGTTTATGGTGCAATTGTAAATAGGATTGATACCTATTTTCTTTCTGTTGCTTTATTTTATGTATATTAGAAGTGCTACAGATTTCTGTTCATTGATTTCATATCCTAAAACTTTGCTAAATTCATGTATCAGTTCTAGCAATTTGGGGGGGGGGTCTTTCAGGCTTTGCACATAGAGTATCATGTCATCTGTGCAGAATGAAAGTTTGACTTCTTCCTTGCCAATTTGTATGCCTTTTATTTCCTTTTATTGTCTGATTGCTGAAGGTAGGACTTACAGTACTATGTTGAACAACAGTAGTAAGAGTAAGCAAACTTACTGTGTTCCTGACCTTAGGCAGAAAGCTCCCAGTTTTTCCCCATTAAGGATGGTATTAGTTGTGGGTCTTTCATGTATGGCCTTAATGATGTTGAAGTATGTTCCTTTTATCCCTATGTTCTTGAAGACTTTTATCAAGAAAGGATGCCATATTTCGTCAAATGCTTTTTCTGTATCCATGTGATTCTTATCCTTTCTTTTGATAATGCGATGTATCAAGTTGATTGAATTGTGGATATTGAACCATCCCTGCAACCCAGAAATAAATCACCTTGATTGTGGTGAATAATTCTTTTAATGTGTTGTTGGGTTCAATTTGTAGTCACTTTTGAGACTTGGTATGAATTTTTTTCTAAGTGTTAGGTTAAATTTGCCTGTGAAGGCACCTGGCCTTGTACTTTTATTTAATGGGAGGGGGGTTTTTGTTTTGTTTTGTTTTGTTCTGCTTTGTTTCGTTTTGTATTAATTCTATTTCCTTGCTAGTTATCCATCTGTGCAAGTTTTCTGTTTTTCCTGTTTCAGTTTTGTGAGTTTATATATTTCAAGGAATTTATCCATTTCATCCAGGTTGTCCAATGTGTTGGCATATGGTTTTTCATAATACTTTCTTTCTTTCTTTTAAAAATATTTTTTTGTCAAATTGGTTTCCATATAACACCCAGTGCTCTTCCCCACAAGTGTCCTCCTCCATCACCACCACCTCTTTCCCCCCCGCTCCTTTCCCTTCAACCCTCAGTTCATTTTCAGCATTCAATAGTCTCTCAAGTTTTGCA
>NC_043708.1:115220227-115242215 GCF_006229205.1 Suricata suricatta | reverse complement strand
GTGGCTGCACCAGTTTACATTCCTACCAACAGTGTAGGAGGATGCCCGTCTCTCTGCACCCTCGCCAGCATCTATAGTCTCTTGATTTGTTCATTTTAGCCACTCTGACTGGTGTGAGGTGGTATCTCAGTGTGGTTTTGATTTGTGTTTCCCTGATGATGAGTAATGTTGAGCATCGTTTCATAATACTTTCTTAGGGGTGCCTGAGTGGCTCAATCGGTTAAGATCCAGCTTCGGCTCATATCATGATCTCATAGTTTGTGGGTTCGAGCCCCGTGTCGGGGTCTGTGCTGACAGCTAACTCAGAGCCTGGAGCCTGCTTCAGATTCTGTATCTCCCTCTCTCTCTGACCCTCCCCTGCTCGCACTGTCTCTGTCTCTCAAAATAAATAAAAACCATAAAAAATGTCATAATATTTTCTTAGAACTTTTTTTATTTCTGTGGAGTTTGTTGTTGTTTCTCTCCTTTCATTTGTGATTTTATTATTTTGGCTTTTTCTCTTTTCTTTTTGGTAACTCTGTCTAGAGATTTATCAACTTTATTATTTTTTTTTGAAGGACCAGCTTCTGGTTTTATTAATGTATTCTATTGTGTTTTTGTTTTTTAATGGGTTTTGTTTGCTTTTTGTTTCTATATTTTCTATTTCTGCTCTCATTTTTGAATTTCCTTCTGCCAAACGTACCCTTCATTTGTGGATCTTTTTCCAGCTGCTTTAGTTGTAAAGTTGTTTGTTTGAGATTTTTCTTACTTCTTGAGGAAGATCTGTATTGCTATAAACTTCCCTCTTTGGACCATTTTTGCTGCATCACAAAGTTTTGGACTATTGTGTTTTCATTTTCATTTATTACCATGTCCTTTTTCTTTTTAATTCTTCTTTGATTTCCTGGTTTGTCCATTCATTGTTTAATAACATATTGTTTAACTCCAATGTGTTTGTGCTCTTTTCAGATTTTTTTCTTGTAGCTGATTTCTAGTTTTAGTGTTGTGGTCATAAAAGTTGCATAATATGACTTTGATTTTTTTTGTATTTGTTGATACCTTTTGTGATCTAATGTGTTCTACTCTGGAGAATGTTCCATGTGCAATTGAAAATAATACATATTATGCTTTTCAGATTATAATGTTTTAAGGGTTTTTTAAAATTTATTTATTTGGCAAAATAAAGAGAGAGGGAGAGGGATAGTGGGAGTGTGTGCATAAGACAAAGGAGAGGAGGAAGAGAATCTCGAGCAGTCTCTTCACCATCAGCTCAGACTCACTGCGGGGCTCAAACTCATGAACCATGAGATCATGACATGAGCCAAGATCAAGAGTCAGATGCTTAATCTACTGAGCCACCCAGAGGACGCCCTAGAGTGTAAGGATTTAAATATATTGATTAAGTCCATCTGGTCTAGTGTGTCATTCAAAGCCATTGTTACCTTGTTGATTTTCTATTTAGATGGTCTGTCCATTGATGTAAGCTGGATCTTAAAGTCCCATGATATTACTGTATTATTATCAATGATTTCATTTATGTTTGTTATTGTTTCGTATAGTTGGGTGCTTCCTCATACTGGGTGCATAATTATTTACAATTGTTATAGCTTCTTGTTGAATTGTCTCCATTGTGATTATGTAATGCCTTTATTCTTCTCCTCTTTTTGTCTGTTTTAAAGTATATATTATCTGATATAAATGTCACTATTCCAGCTTTTTCTTTTCTGATGCCCATTTGGGTGAAAAATGATTCTCCATCCCCCCACTTTTAATGTGCATGTGTCTTTAGTTCTAAAGTGAGTTTCCTGTAGGCAGCACATAAGTGGATATTGCTTTTTAAATCCATTGTGACATCCTATATCTTTTGATTGGAGCATGTAGTCCACTTACATTGAAAGTAATTATTGAGGGCACCTGGGTGGCTCAGTCGGTTGAGCATCCGGCTTCGGCTCAGGTCATGATCTCACAGTTCGTGGGTTCAAGCCCCACATAGGGCTCTGTGCTGACAGCTCAGAGACTGGAGCCTGCTTATGATTCTGTGTGTCCCTCTCTCTCTGCCCCTCCCCTGCTCATGATCTGTCTTTCTCTGTCTCTCAAAAATCAATAAATGTTAAAAAAAATTTTTAAAGAAAGTAATTATTGGTAGATATATATTTATTGCCATTTTATTATTTTGTTTTGTTATACTCACTGGAGATTTTTTTCTGATGCTTTCTTGTTTTGTCTCTTTTAGTCTCTCCTTTACACTCAAAGACTTACCTATAATAATTCTTGCAGGGCTAGTAAAGTGGTCGTATACGCCTTTAGTTTTTGTTTCTCTGGGAAACTTTTTATCTCTCCTATTCTGAATAATAACCTTGTCTTCTCATACTCTTGTGTGCAGATTTTTCCTATTCACTGTTTTGCCATTCACTCTTAGATTGCCAAGTTTCCATTGAGAAATGTCCAGCTATCCTTATGGGTTTTCTCTTGTAAGTTAAGGACTCCTTATGTCTTGCTGTTTTTAGGATTTTTTTCTTTATCACTATATTTTGCAAATTTAATGATGATAATGTCTTGGTGTTGGCCTGTTTGTTGATTTTGATAGGGTTTCACTGTGCCTCTGGATTTTGATGTTTATTTCCTTCCCTGGACTAAGGAAATTATGTGCTATTATTTTGTCAAATAAATTTTCTGCCCCCTCTCCTCTCTCTTCCTCAGGGGCTACTATAATATGAATGTTATTACATTTGATGGAGTCACTGAGTTTACTAAGTATATTCTTGTATTTCACAGTTTTTTCTCTTTTTCTTGGTTTCATTACTTTCTATTAATTTGTCTTCTAGGTCACTAATTCATTCCTCTGCTTCTTCCATCTTGCTGTTCATTGCATCAAGTGCATTTCTAATCTCGTTTTTTGCACACTTCATCTCTTATTGATTCTTTTTTAAGACTTTTATCTCTATGGTAAGGGTCTCACTGATATTTTCTGTAATTCTCTCAAGCCTACTATACTTATGACTGCTGCTTTAAAATTGCCATCAGGCATGTTACTTATATTCATTTTGCTTATATCTCTGGCCTTGCCTTTATTTTGTTCTTCATTCAGGATAAATTCCTCCATTTGGCATTTTGTCTAAGTCTCTACCTTCTTCTGTGTGTCACTTATGTCTCTTACTCTTGAAAGTAATGACTTTATGGAGAAGAGGTCTTGTGGTGCACAGGGCCTAGTGCTTCAAGCAGTGGTCTGTTTCTGTGTTTTATCTACTTTATCCTTTGGGCAAGTCGTCTGCTGAGGATATCCTTGCATGCTATAGGCAATGTTTGGTCCCTGGCCTGAATGTGGAAAGTTTTATTTAAGTGTTCTATGATCTGCTTGTGAAATGAAACCTGTTACCACCTCCACTGTAACTGAGGCCCTACAGAACTCAGGTTGGGAAAAGTGGTGCATACACAGGTTGCTCTGGTCTTCTGTGGGAGGGGACTGCCATGCTTGTACTGAGTTAAATGTGACTGAGAAGGACAATCCCACCAGAGCACAGGTGTGCAAGTTAGGCTTCTAGTGTCTGGGTTGTGCTGCTTCCCACAGGTGGTTCTACTGAGGGGCAGGGGAGGAAAATGTGCTAGCCAGCATCTTTGTTCCCTGAGAAGTGTCTCCATGAAAGCTGCCTCTCAGAGATGCACTCTGAGAAGAGTGAATAATCTCCCCACAGTGTACCCAGGTTCTTTTCAGATTGATGTTTCCAGGCTGTGTGCCCATGGGTTGTTGCCCTGCTTTCTTTCCTGGAGTAGGCAGTGCCTTCCATGCTCTATCCCAGTTAAGTCTCTGACCTTTAAAACTCCAGACTTTAAGCTTTGATGATTGCATGAATTCACAAAATTCGCCCCCTTTTACTTTCCAAGCCAAAGGTTTTGGAGAAATGTTCTTTGTGAATTCCCCCCATTTGCTCCACTCTTCATCTCCCTTCTCCATGACCACGGTTCCTCCACTTCTACAGCACCAACAATATATTTCTCCCTAAAACCATGTATCTAAACTTCCTACCTTCTTTGATGTGGCCTTTTTCTCTCCCATTAGTTGTGGAGTTTGTTCTGTCACTCTTCAGGTCTATTTCTGGGGTATTTAGGATGATTTGAGAGTTATTTAAGTGTGTTTGGGAAAGAGGTGAGCCTACCATCCTGCTGTTCCACCACCATCTTCCTCTGAAGCTTCTCTTATATTATTTCTTTAATGAATTCTTTTCCCATGGTATTATCTTTCTCTCTTATAATTATAATATGATTAGTTTATATCATTTTTATTGTGTATCTTTTTCTTTTTACACCAGTTTTTAGGAAATTTCTCCCAATTTACTTTCCAACTATCTACTAATTTAAAAAGGGTCTTTCTGATCCTTGTAATATTCTTCTTTTACATCATCTTTATGTTATTTTGTTGACTCAATAACCTCTTCTTTCTGAGGATATTAATTATAATTACTTTGAAATTTTCTTCTGGTTTCACACTGCTTCTGTTACTTCTAATATCATTTCTTTCTGTTGGTTGTAGAGTATTTGTTTTATAATAAAGCATTTACTCACTGACTTCTTAATATTTAGAAATGAAGTACTCATGGGTATTGGAAGCTCTCTGCAGGCCTCACATTGGGGCAAAGACTGGGAATTTAGAGGAAGTGCTGTTTGTTACTATTTCTAGGTCTTTTTGCTTTGGCATATTAATTTAACAAGTTTTTTGTTTGTTTCCTTGTTTGTTTGTTTGTTTGTATCTGTCATTTGGGAAGTTGAACACCTGTGGACAAAATTCTGTGAGTCATTCAAGGAAATGATCTGGTGTTTTCACCATTTATTTCTGTGTCACTGAATCTTGGGTCTTTAATTTAACCTCTTAAAATAAAAAATTGCATGATCTATTGGAATGAGGAAAGCCAATCACCAATTCTGTTTAGTTTATGGATTTTTATCTCTCTCTTCTATTTTGGACCCAATGCACTTTCTGTCCTGAGAAACACAGAACCTGTAACTCATGAGATGCTTCAAGGCTCTCCCTATCAAGAACTGTGAGAGTCTGAGATATTTCCTTACTTGTGAGTTAACAAGTTGGCCTACTACAGTTTCATAGACTACAACAGAACAGGGGAGACAAAGGACTATTATTCAGGGCATAGGAGGTATCATGAGCTCCATGTTTGCATCTATCCCTCTCCCTCCCCCATACTAAGTTCCATGAGGTAAATGTGAAGCAGTTTGTGTCATAGCTGAGGATCCCTGAAGTTAGAAATCTCCAACCATTTTAATGTATCACACCTTTTAATGGGGTTTTTGATGAAGAGCCTCTAAATTTTAAAGAAATTCAACTTACCAATTTATTCTTTTGTACTTAGTGTTTTCATATCCTATTTAAGAGATATTTGCCTCCGGAGAATCTAGAGAAGGACAGATACCATATGTTTGCACTCATAGGTCTAACAGGACAAACTTAACAGAGGACCATGGGGAGGGGAAGGGGAAAGAGAGCTGGGGAGAGTGAGGGACACAAATCATGAGAGACTATTGAATACTGAAAAGGAAACATGGACTGAAGGGAGAGGGGCAGGGAGGGAAGGGGGTGATGGTCATGGAGGGGGGCACTTGTGGGGAGAAGCACTGGGTGTTATATGGAAACCAATTTGAAAATAAACTATTAAATTAAAAAAAGAGATATTTGCCTATTTCAAAGCCTTGAAGCCTTGAACATACTTTGAAAGTTTATTTTCTTCAGGGGCTTCTGAATGGCTCAATTAGTTAAGGATTTGACTCTTGATTTCAGGTCATGATCTTATGGTCCGTGAGTTTGAGCCCTGCATCAGGCGCTATGCTGTCAACTAAGAGCCCATTTTGGATCCTCCATCTCTCACTCTGCCCCTTCCCCACTTGCCCTCTCTTCCTTCTCTCAAAAATAAACAACGAAAAATTATATATTTTCTTTTAAAATTTGAATATTCCAACATTCACATTTAGGCCTATAATCTACCTCAGCTTAAATTTTGTTTATAACATGTGGTAGGAATCAAGGTTAAATGTTCTCCCTTCCCCCTAATGATATCAGTTGTTACAAGACCACATATTGGAAAAACTACATAAAAAAATACATAGAGGATTCCCAGGTAGTTCTACCATATATTTAAAGCAGAGTTAACATCCATCCTTCTCACGTTATTCCAATAAATAGAAATGGAAGGAAGACTTCCAGACTCATTCTATGAAGCAAATATGACTTTGATGCCTAAACCAGACAGAGACCGAGCAAAAAAAGAGAACTACAAGCCAGTATCCTTAATGAATACATATGCAAGAATACTCAACAAGATACTAGCAAATGGAATTCACACACACATAAAAAGCACATAAAAATAACACACAAAAAGAATTATCCATCATGATTAAGTGGGATTCATTCCTGGGTTACAGGGCTGGTTCAATATTTGAAAATCCATTACTGTGATACATCACGTTAACAAAAGAAAAGGTAAATGCCATATGATCCTGTCAATAGATGCAAAATAAGCATTTGACAAAATACAACACCCCTTCTTAATAAAAACCCTTGAGAAAGTTGGGATAGAAGGAACTTACTTAAACATTAAAACCATTTGTGAAAAGCACACAGGTAATATCATCCTCAATGGAGAAAAACTGAAAGCTTTCCCCCTGAGATCAGGAACAAGACAGGGATGTCCAGTCTCATCACCGATGTTTAACATAGTGCTGGAAGTCCTAGCATTAGTAATCAGGCCACAGAAAGAAATAAAAGGCATCAGAATCGGTGAAGAAGAAGTCAAACTTTCACTTTTTGCAGATAACATGATACTCTACATGGAAAACCTGATAGACTCCACCAGAAGCCTTCTAGAACTGATCCATGAATTCAGTAAAGTCACAGACTACAAAACCAATGTACAGAAATCGGTTGCATTTTTATACACCAAAAATGAAGCAACAGAAAGAGAAATCAAGAAACTGACCCCATTCATAATTCCATGAAAACCCATAAAATACGTAGGAATAAACCTAGCCAAAGATATAAAAGACCTGTATGCTGAAAACTATAGAAATCTTATGAAAGAAACTGAGGAAGACACAAATAAATGGAAAAACATTTCATGTTCATGGATCAGAAGAATAAACATTGTTAAAATGTCATTATTACCCAAAGCAATCTACACATTCAGTGCAATCTCCATCAAAATTGCACCAGCATTCTTCTCAAAGCTAGAACAAATTATCTTAAAATTCATATGGAAACACAAAAAAAACCCTGAATAGCCAAAGTAATATTGAAGAAGAAACCAAAATGGGAGGCATCACAATCCCAGACTTTAGCCTTTACTACAAAGCTGTCATCATCAAGACAGTGTGGTGTTAGCACAAAAACAGACACATAGACCAATGGAATAGAATAGAGAGCCCAGAACTGGACCCACAAGTGTATGGCCAGTTAATCTTTGACAAATCAGGAACGAATATCCAATGGAAAAAAGACAGCCTCTTTAGCAGGTGGTGCTGGGAGAACTGGACAGCAACATGCAGAAGAATGAAACTAGACCACTTTCTTACACCATTCACAAAAATAAACTCAAAATGGATGAAGGACCCGAATGTGAGACAGAAAACCATCAAAAACCTAGAGGAGAAAGCAGGAAATAGCCGCCATGACCTCAACCACAGCAGTTTCCTACTCAACACATCCCCAAAGGCAAGGGAATCAAGAACAAAAATGAACTATTGCGACCACATCAAGATAAAAAGCTTCTGCACTGCAAAGGAAACAATAAAAAAAAAAAAACCTAATAGACAACTGACAGAATGGGAAAAGAGAGTTGCAAATGGCAAATCGGAGAAAGGGCTAGTATCCAAAATCTAAAAGGAACTCACCAAACTCCACATCCAAAAAAAAAAAATAATAACCCAGTGAAGAAATGGGTAGAAGACATAAACAGACACTTCTCCAAAGAGGACATCCAGATGGCCAACAGGCACATGAAACGATGCTCAGCATTACTCATCATCAGGGAAACACAAATCAAAGCCACACTGAGATACCACCTCACGCCAGTCAGAGTGGCTAAAATGATCAAATCAAGAGATTATAGATGCTGGCGAGGGTGCGGAGAGACAGGCACCCTCCTACACTGTTGGTGGGAATGTAAACTGGTGCAGCTGCTCTGGAAAACATGTGGAGGTTCCTCAAAAAACTATCCATAGAACTCCCCTATGACCCAGCAATAGCACTGCTAGGGATTTACCCAAGGGATACAGAAGTGCTGATGCATAGGGGCACATGTACCCTAATGTTCATAGTGGAATTTTCAACAATAGTCCAATCATGGAAAGAGACTAAATGTCCATCAACAGATGAATGCATCAAGAAGAAGTGGTGTGTGTGTGTGTGTGTGTGTGTGTGTGTGTGTGTGTGTATAATTGAATACTACATGGCAATGGAAAGAATGAAATATGGCCATTTGTAGCAAAATGGATGGACCTAGAGGGCGTCATGCTAAGCAAAATAAGTCAGGCAGGCAGAGGACAGATACCATATGTTGTTACCTATAGGTCTAACAGGGGAGCCCTAACAGGGGACCATGGGAAGGGGAAAGTGGAGGGAGAAGGAGTGAGGCAAATCATGAGACCTTTGAATGCTGAGGACAAACTGAGGGCTGAAGAGGGAGGGGGGACTGGGAAGGAGGGTGATGGTAATGGAGGAGGGCACTTGTGGGGAAGAGCACTGGGTTTTATATGGAAACCAACTTGGTATTAAACTATTAATAAAAAAAATAGAATGCCCCCCCAAAATAAAATAAAAATGCATAGAATCCTAAAGACTAGGAACATGTTTCGGTATTAAATATGTTGCTACTTTTATAAACTATAGAATGTGAAACCAAATGCAGCTGCCATTATTGTGTATTTACCAAATGGTGATTGGGCTATTCAAAGGAAACAAAGAAATAAAATAACTGTTTAAGGGAGGTTATAAACAAATGGATATAAATAAGCTTTATACATATACTGTAATTTATTAAAATTAAAGGGAAAGTTATTCAATAAAATGGATAAAATGTTTCTCTAAGGTATTTTATATCTTTCTGAGTGCGTAGTTGTTACTGCAATTCTACAGTTTTCACATTTGTCCAAAATATCTGCCCATGCCTAAGGAACACGAGGGAGCTTGCAAAAATTGTATTTCATGGCATATTAAGGAATTTCCTAGGAGAGTACTCAATTCAAGAAAAGGAGCACCAGAAAAGGCAAATTGATTAATTAACAAATCTTTAGTTAACAGATGTGACAGATCATTCTGAGTATGATATCTGGCACTCCCTTTCTTCCAGGTTACCTGAGGAGATATGGGGAGTTAGAACTATTTCACTGAAACTGTAGTAGGATATTGGGGTCCTTTCCACCCTAATTTAGGATTTCTCAAGCCATGGAAGCCTGAAGTTGATTCTTTCTCACTGCTACTGAACACATTGCAGCTTTGGTCACCTGAGAGCTACAAGGCCAGTGGAAATTGTAAGGGCATCTTATGGACATGTCAGGTGCCAGGTCAGATGGCAGTACCCAGCAACAATGGAAATCATATGCAATGCATAAAGCACGCCAAATGTAAAAGAGTATACCTAGCATTTTCTAGAATAGGATGAGAGGAGAGAAAATTGTATTGGATTACATGTAATTACATTAAAGGCATTACATTTTGATTGCTCAGACAGTAGACTGGGCTTGTTCTTTAGATGCATAAAACATCTCTTTGAAGCTCCTAGATGTAGATTATAAGCAGGAGAAGGGTTGGTAGGAGCAAGCATAAAAGTCCACTGAACAGCTGGAGTAGAGGGCAGGCAGAAAACTACTTTGAACATATTAATGTAAGGCAACGTTGTTGGACTTTAAAACACTTAAATTATCTTATCTATTTGATTCTCTTAACAACTTAAGAGATTGCAATCAGTTTTTCTAAGATGAAAAAGAGGGAATCACATGGAAGGTAAGAAATTTGCCTACTAGTTTAAAAGCTAATCCAGGTCTACTAGTGACTGGGTTTATGGACATCATTCTCTAACTCATGCCTTGTCCTCTGCAGCCTCACTGTCTGCAAATGGCTTCTCACCTTCAAACACTCTCAACAATCCTGACCCATCTGCCTACCAAAACCACTCTCAGGCAAATTCTTCTGACACACCACCCTTACTATGTTCCTAACTCTATTCACCTCCTCCAAAGACTCCCCACTGGCTCCTAGATTACATATGAACACCTCAGCCTGGCAGCCATATGCCCTTCTTCTTTCACTTCTCTCTTATTCTCTAGTTAAACCAACTTTCTAAATATCTTGAGTTTTTCCAAAGCTTTTGTAAATTCCCATTACTATCTCTCCCAGTGTAAGTGTTGCTTTCTACAACGTAGTATATAGTTTTGCATGTCTTAGTCCCTCCATGAGGTGAACATTATGAGGCAGGCGGGGTATCAGAGCCTCTTGTTGACCCTTCTCCCGGGATGTGGGAGTTCTATGTGTACAAAATAAACTCTATCTCACTGTCACTCAAAAGCATCTTGTTAGTAAAGGACTCTGATCTAATTTAGTTAGTGAGGAAACTGGAAAAAAGGAAATATGAGCGAACTATATCCATGTCCCCAAGTAAATTGTATTGCCATGCACATAAAGAAATTCAAATGTTTGACATGAATATTCCAAAAATAATTTTCCACTTTTATTTTGAAAAATTTTAAATGTAAAGAAAAGTTGAGGGAATAGTACAATAGATGCTTATTTGCCTTGACCTAGATTAATTTTTTGAGAGTTAAAAATTTTAATTTATAGGGAAAATGATTGTATGCTAATCTGAACAACTACATTATGCAAAAATGACTTAAAAATTCCCTTTTGATATCCTTAAAAAAGTGGATGCCAACATATATGCTTTGCTCTCTCTTCAGACCTTTTAATGTCAGACTGGAGTTGAGCAGAAATATAACCTAGGTTCCCTCAAAGCATTCTTGGTGTACAGACAAGGAACTGGACCTTTGAACAAATAATCACATTGCTAATAACTGTACCCAGGGAAAGACAAAGCTATGGGTGATGCAAAGTTCCTTCCACGTGGCATCCCTCTACTCTTTTTACTTCCAATTTCACGTGCTTTCATTGTGTAAGTCTTAGTGAGCTAGTTTTATTCATTATAGAATAACCTAGATCAACTGTTAACTTTTCCACATTTACTTTCTCTCTCTAAACACACACACACACACACACACACACACACACACACAAATTCATTTGGCTAATATGTTGAAAACAAGTTGCCGACATCACAGCATGTCACCCCTAAATGGTTCAGATACACTACCTAAGAATGAAAGCATTCTACTCCCCACTCACAATACCGTTAAATCAAGGTTACCATTTAGTATTTAATCCACAGTCAAAAGTTTTCCAGTTGCATTTGAAATGTCTTCCATAGATATTTCTACAAAAATGTCTTGAATCTTGGTGATTCAAGAATCAAGGTTCACCCTTGACACTTACTAATTATGTCTCTTCAGTTACTTCTATTCTAGATTGACACCCTTGTTTTTGATTTGTGTGTTTGTCATACCATTTACTTTTGTGAGGATTCCAGGCCAGTTATCTGCTAAAATGGTAAAATGTCCCACATTGTCGAACACCTGATTATTGCATCATGATTAAATTTATGTTGAATATTTTTGGTAATGTCTCATTGTCAAAATAATTTTAATGAAACGTTTATTGCATTTTCTGCTGTTGTGAAAAGGTGTCTGCCTCATAATGAGCATGCATTCCTTAGCTCCCAACAAAATTAACAAGTGATATTAACACATGTGGATCTCCTATTCTGAATGGGAAATTCTGCCTTTCACATCAGATACATCTTACTTTTGACATGTCTCATAATTCAGCTCCACAAGCATATTAGTAATCAGTTGGGCATTTGAATTTTCTTCAAATGGCTTTTATAAATCTTCTTTAAGAGATTCAAGATGGCAAAAGTGCTTCTAAATATTTTTACTGCCAGTAAATGTTGCCAACATTTGAAAAACAATAGGATCTAAACTTTGACATAACAGAAATAAATGGTACTTGAGATAAGTTATTAGAAGCTATTTAGTTTTTTATCCTAGATCATTTTATTTCCTTTTCTGTCTGTTATGAAACAGTTGGAGTAGGGTGTCATATTAGAGTACCTAGTATGAGTGATGATTCACTTATCTGCAATCAAACTCAATGTTGGGAGACACCTTCAAGGTGATGTAATACAGTGTTCTGAATCACTACAACTCCCTGTGGAGAACTGGTCCCATCAATGGATTTACATATCCATTACCAGAGACATCCACTGAAATACTGGACATTTTTTGAAATTTCCCCCTACTTTCATATATCAGCACATGTTCTAGCTCCTGTAAGCCTTTATCCACCTTAAATCTCTTCAAATATTTATAGACAGATCTATGTTTTCAGAAGAATTTTCTTCTGGTTTAAATATCCTAAGATTGTCCTCTGTCCTCTGGGTATTTCCTATAAGTGTGTGCTTTCTGACTGCTTTTTTTTTTAAAGGAGTGTTCCAGGTCTCCCTCCCTCCTTCCTTCCCTCCATCTCTCATTTCCTTCCTCAGACAATAATTCTGGCCCACCGTATACAGACCAGGTATTGGAACACCAAGGTGAAGGCTTGTCATCAGGGAACTCACAAATCACAAAAGGGCAGGGAGAGAGTCAGAGAAGCAGACAATGCTCATAGAAGTGAGTTAGCACCACCACTGGGATTGGGACTCCTGTCACACCCATCATAAAAGAGGAGGTGGTCACTGGCCAAAGAGAAAAGTGAATACCAGTTTTGTATGAGTGGGAGTTTTCTGGGGAGGAGTGGGCATGGCCTAACTTCTAGATAGGGGAAGTGCAAGTGGAAACATGCAAAGCTACAAAGTAGAGAAGTATAAGGTGGTAGGAGTGTGGAATGGAGAAGAATGCAGACAGCAAGGCACAGAGAGCCTTTCTTACTGGCTTGGATTGTGTCTTTGGACAATGGAAAGTTTCCAGAATGAGTTTCATTTTACAGAGTAGTAGCAGGACAGACACATCTTTCAGCTTTCTCAACTAATAGATATACCAAGAAGAAAAGAAACTACAGAAAGAACTGCATTTTCCTTTTTTTCTTAACACCTTAGGTTTTTTTTTATAGCACTTCAGCTAAGTGTAAGCTATATCACCGTTGATTTAATTTTATTATTGATTTTACTCTTTTAAAAAAATTTTAAGAAGTGCTCTAACATGTACAACACCTTCTTTTGGGGGGTTTTAGAGCCTTTTTCTTTTTAAATTTCAAGTGGAAAGTAAAGTCATTTCTGTGTCTTCCTTCACGGCACTAGGACTCTTTGGAGAACTGTCTGGGATAGAAAACATATTGCAGGAAGGCCTGTGCCTATTCTCTTGGCTTGGCCTTCATGTAGAAAAAAAAAAAAAAAACTGTGTGAACATGGTAACCTTCAGCCTTCATGTACTTCAGCCACCACACCCATCAGTATGGTCACACCCATTAGGTTCCAGCACCCAGTGCGGCACTGGCATTGAACTAACAAAGCAAACAGTTTCTACTATTTCCTGGGAAATAAAGATATTCAAAATATTATTACAAATAATAATATTACTATAAATGCTATTACATATTACTTTATTGAAATAAAATGACAAAAAAGGAGAAGTCCATCATCTTGCAGTATGAATGCCTCAAACTATATGCAGACCATGCTGGTTCAAGGAAGACAATGCCCCTTCTTTCCTAGCATGTTTCTTCACAGAGATGATAGGATGACTCTTGGAGCCTGAAGCCATCTCTGTATCACCTCATGGGACTTCAAGCTGAAGCCAGACTCTTTGCACCAAAAATCCAAGTGGTACGGAGTCTCATTCTCCCTGGGTTTAACACTCCAGCCAGTGACTAATTTTGCTTGGCTCCTCTGAATATATACTTCTCTAAAACATGACTCCCTCTCTGTGGTTTTCTAGACTGTGAGCTCATGTAGGGAAGGGGATTCTCTTCATCTTTGTGTCCCTGGCTTCTGCATAGTTTAAGGCACAGACTTTGTGTTTTAAACTTGTCAGTTTTGTGTGAGTAGTGAAGGGATACCGGCAGGGATCACATCCTCAAGTCCGCTGTTCTCCTACCATCATGGTGCCACATGCTGCTTTTCCTCCTTATTCTGCCTTTTGTTCTATTTGGGCCCTTGGGTGGATTTGATGATGCCTACCTACACTGGTGATGGTGATCTTAACTCAGTTCACCAATTCAGAGGTTAATGTCTTCCAGAGACATCCTCACAGACACACCTAAAATAACATTTTACCAACCAACTCTCTTGATTTCTCTTAGCCTAGTCTAATTGATGATAAAATTAACAATCACAACTCCCTAACAGGTGTCCACCCCATTTGTGTCTGAAAACATAATAAATAAGCAGTTCCCTATGTGAAAGGCAGAACATATAGTTGTTTAGTTAAAAACCTCCTTCTTCCATTTTTCTGTAGTCTCCCTCTCTCCCTGCTCCCTCCCTGCTCATGCTCTGCCTCTATCTCTCAAAAAGAAATAAACGTTATTTTTTAAAATAAAATAAAAATAAGTTTCTCAGGTTGTCTGGGTTGCTCAGTCGGTTTAACATTCAACTCCTGATATTACCCAGATCATGATCTCATGATTAATGAGATGGAGTCCCACGTTCAGCTCAACACTAAGTGTAGAGCCTGCTTGGGATTCTCTCTCTCCCCTCCTCTCTCTGCCCTCCCCCTACTCACTTTTCCTTATCTTTCTCAAAATAAATAAACTTAAAATAATAAAAAAATAAGTTTTTCCAGCCATGAAATGACTCCAGATGTAGTCAATTCAGTGTCCAATCTTGGCCACCTTTGCCGCCCTTAATAGGGATAAAAGACTTCTTTAAGACTTCTATAATGTTGCAGTAGCAGTTTTTATTTTAATATTTTTTTACTTATTTATTTATTGCTGGTTTAAAACTCTGAGGTTTTTTTCTCAAATGATTTCTTGCTATATGATCTCTTCTTTTCATTTCTTTTTACCTAATTTTACTTTTTATCACTTTAAAAGTTCTTCTTAGTTTAAATTGATCATAATAATCTGGGAAGAACATTTTGGTATTAATATCATCCAAGATATTTCTCTTGTTCCACAGAATGCTCAGCCCAATAGCTCATAATGTTATGATGTTTCTTGTATCTTCACTGTATTTTCACCTGTGAAAAATCTTTATAATGCTGGGAAGTATGTTCTTGGCTGATAGTAATTTCTATTTTCTGATCATAACTCTTCAATCCTTCTTAAGCCTCTGAACCTCTTAGCATATAGTCACCACATTTCTGTGTTGACCACAGCAATTAGTGTTCTGAAAATCAAGGCATATGGGGTTCTTTGGCATTCCTCTGACCTGTGATTCTAGTAGCTTTGTCTTAAAACATGCAGTATTGTCTGCCATAATGTGTTTTTTGTTTATTTATTTGTTTCCACTGGTTCCATCTCACTCCTAGTGAATAGGGGATCCTTTTCAATAATTATTTATTCTCATCTTTGAATAGAGACTGTAGATTTACCAGTCTCTCCCAAATCTACCATTTCCTTGTTATGAAAATTATAACAGCATATGCCAGTTCCTGCTATTCTATAACCACTATCTTCTCTGCACTTCCAGGAGTTTGCAGTTAACATATTTATGGGAGGTAATTCTCCTGAACCTGAAACTTTACACATAATTGTAACAACTAAATGTCACCTTTCACAACTAAAACCTCCTGAAGTCTGTTTTAGCCTTACATTTGCCTGCTATTAGCACCCCCTGGATCTCTCATTATTTCTAAAGTTCACTAGAGAATACCTTCTCTGGTTCTATGATTCTCTGGCCTCCCATTGCTCATTTCTGAGCTTCTCTTAGCATTAACATTTGTTGCTATCTTTAACTTCTATTTTTATATCAAATCGAAAACTGAGAGTTGGTCTACTCTTCCTATATGTTGCTGCAGATCCAGTTTGATGAAACACAGATTTTATTGCTATTTCCCTTTGCAAAAGCTTTCAAACATTCTTCACTTCCTGTGGAATCAAGCTTTTGCTCCTTCTAGGCCAAAGTGTGTTAAACCCACATGGAAATTTTCATTCTTTCATTCACTTTGCATTCCTTCAGTGTCAGGCTAAGGTTTATGACTTGATTCATTCTACTGGTCAACTTTGTTTATTGCCTCCAGATGGCCAAACTGTGCTGGAAAAGCCTAACAAGGAGGCAACAAGGAGCTTGGGTTCAGACTTTCAGGACAGGCACCTCCTCAAAATGCATTTTCTTTATTAACAGAATGGAAATATCTATTACAAAATAACAGTAGAATTGTAAAGTGTGGCTATGAGTCCCAACAACAGGACCCAAAATATGATAAATGCTTCTATATAAATGCATGTGGTTACCTGTTTTAGAAGACTGATGTGTTAATTAATTGCATACTGTAACTTAACTCCAGTGAGCCTCAGTTATCTCGTTAAGAAGAAGATATGGTTGGTTGTGAGGATAAAGAACAAGGTTTTCCAGTCAGACAGACCTGTGTTTGGGGCTCAGCTCAGTCATCTACTGGCTCTATGACCCAAGGAATGTTACTTACAGGTAGTTACAGAAGGCCAATTATCACGTCATTTTAACACAATGCCTTGTAAACAGTTAAGAAGGAATGATTGAATAAATGGAATCTTAAGAATGGTCAAAGAACTTTGAATTGGAGCACAGTACTATTACTTTCTATTAAATGAGTGTGAGCAAGGCACTTGACTCCTCTCCACTTTTTTTGTGTGTAAGTGTAAGGATCAATGAAATAATGCACATAACTAAAGCAGCATGCTCAAACCTATTTGGCTCTCAATGAATATTAATTCTTAGTATTTTACAATAAATAATAATTAAACAAGATATGATGCATAATGTCCCTGGCAGAGTTGATGTGCAGTAAATATCCAATAATTGATATTGTTGCTGTCATTGGTGTTGTCATCATCATTTTTCTTAGCATTTTACCTTTTCCAATTCCAATTTATTCTTTTTTATAGAAAAGGCATAAATAGTGTTTGAAATAGCATTGAACTCAGGAAGTGGAAATCCAACTAGTTAGAGGCAGGTAATTCTTTCAGCTATTTCTAAGGCTGGAATTTAATCAAGGATGATGATATTCTGGATTTTGACTTTATTTCATTTTTGTGTGTGTGATATTTTTGGTTTATTATTGAAGACTAGAGAACATTTTTTACCTAGTGATCACTCTCCAACTAGGTGGATCCTCTGTTATCTCTCAGGAAATATGTGAAAAGCCATGAAAAATGATGGGAGAGCTTACTGGGAGTTTCAGAGAGCAATAAGGCAAGTTGAATGCTTCTAGGACCATTATCCTGGGGAAGACATCGTGTGACAATCACATTCCAAGATTTTAGAATCTTTTTAGGGTCTAATAATTCCTCTTTATCTCTACTATTTTACTGTGTGGTTACACCTCATCTTTCCCATTCCCTTTCTTTTCTTACACAGGTATTTCCATTATCATTTTTAATTTTCTTTTGGAAACTCTTTTCATCTCTGAAGGCATCTTTAGTTTTTCTTTCCCTACCTATTTTTTTTTACCTTCCCTCCCCTATTGTTCTCAATTCTGAATATATAAATTTGAATATTATTTTAAATATTTTATAAAGAGGATGTTCACATCTCTTTAAAGAAACTTAATCCATAATCTTTTCTTACTCTTCTCTGTGGTCCTTGAGTTGTTTTATTCCCCTCTCTGATTAATAATTTTCATTTTTGGAAGAATAGAAAAATATTTTTACCCTGAAAACAATGTTTTGGTTAAACAGGTGACTTCATGTGAATTTACACATGCATATCTATGGCGGATCTACTTTATGAATATATAGTTACAACATATGTGCCCTATTGTGTGGTAGAATATTTCTCCTGAAGAAGGGGTCCTGGGGAGACAACGAGCGACACAACGACCATTTCCAAAGGCTGATTGCCAATGGAAACAGTTTCCACTTAGCTGATGGCTAATGGAAACACTGTTCCCTCCAGCTGATGGCTGAGGGAACACACCACCCATTTCCGGGCATCCTAGGAAACAAATACATTTCCAGAAGCTGATGACTAATGGAGACGATGCTCCTCAATGGGAGCGTGAATGGTCCCGAAGGGACTGGGCATGCCGGATGTCCCCAAAAGAGATGGAGATGGACCAAGAGTTGATGGCTAATGGTAACCTTTATTAGGGACAGCATCTTATTTTATACCCTCCTTGCAAGCCTGGAGAGCATAGTAAAAGTTTAGTCAGCAGTAAATGTTTAACCAGAACAACAGAGACAGTTACAGAGGAGGAATAGCTTGCAACTGTGCGTGGGTATATCTCTGGTGCTGTAGCTTCTTGTCACACTTGGCTGATGATCAGGAAGGCTCTGTCCTGCACATCCTCCTGGGACTTCATCAAGTCCCTTGTTCCCAGTGTTCTGGGAGCAGAAGTCTGATAAGGATGTTTCATACACAAGGACAGTGTTTGAGAACTGAGGTCCGATGTCCTATTTCCAATCACTTTGGATGTCAGACACTTTTATACATGCTGTATTTATCATCTCCAAGTCAGACACTTACCCTTCAAATACAATTTTTCCCATGTTTCTCATATGAGAAAACTGAGGTTTAGAAAAATTGTTATTTGAGGAGCATAACACTGAGAGGTGACAGAGACCAGCCCCAGGAGGCTGAGGCTAAACTTTCTCAGACTGGAGGATACCAAAGTGTGGCGGGAAAGGCAGAAAGCCCGAGGGCTGGCATAAGGATATCATGTACTTCTAATGTAAGTGCTCTAAAACATCAGTGTATATTAAAGCAAACATTATGTGTTACACAACAGACATCTGATTTTTCATGAATTTTCAAGCTATAATAGGTAACTTCAAAATCATTGGGGGAACAGCACCTATGTGGTTCTTTCATAAAATTTGTAAAGTTCTTATTTTGAAAGAATTATAAAATATTTTCAAATATATTAGTATTTAAAATAAATGTAAATATATTTTATATATTTTGGCTCAGTTGAGCATCCTACTCTTGGTTTTGGCTTAGGTCATGGTCCCCTGGTCATGAAATCGAGCTCAGTGTGGAGTCTGCTTAACATTCTGTCTGTCTGCCTCTCTCCTCCACTCATGCTCTCTCTCTCTTTAACGAAAATAAAAAAAGATGCATAAAAAACCCCACAAAGACATAAGTCTTAAAAACAGATAAAGAAGATACAGCACAATACTAAAAAATACATAGTTGATCCAAAAGAAGACAGAAAAGAATTATGGGGAACAAAGGATAGATAGAACAAATAAAGAATAGATAACAGGATGGAACACAAACAGAAACATATCAATAATCATATCAAATGTAAATGGACCAAATACTCCAATTAGTAACACAATAGATCCATTTTTTCCAATGGCTGTATTAGGGCTCTTGATTATTTTGAAATCATGACAGTAAACTCATGTAAAGAATGTGACAAATAAGATGTGTGCAAGAAATAAGATCTCATTTTATTTTGTTAGCATTTTTTTGCCAGTTGTTTTAAATGAGTATTTAAAATGGGAAAGCTGATGTAAAATATGTGCCAATTATCAGTATATTATTTATGCATTCCCTAAATAGATTTTGAATCTCTCAACTCAAGCAGTTTTCAAATTGAAAATACATAATTACTACTTTCAAGTCTGTCCCTTCCAGATTAGGCTTTTTAGCTCTTGCTCTGTAGCTGACTCAGACTTCACCAGGGCAGGTGACAGAAAAGTAAGAGCTGGGCATAGTCTGGTGCTAGGGTGACAAGGGAGTGATAGAAAGAGAGACCCAGTGTCTCAGAACATAGAAGTATGGATTACACTGCTCAATAGTGGGCTGAGTGGGTTCTATGTTAGATCTCATCAAACATTTCTCTTAAAATTATCATCCATACTGTGGGAGGACAGATAAAACACCAGTATTTTAGAATCCATGCTCCCAAATGGAGATTTTGCATCAATCTTAAATCATGAAACTCCTTCACTTTAATTAATGATGGCTTTTAATATTAAATACTTTTTTATCTTTCACTTGGCCCACCAATGTAACAGTGAGAAATAAGAGTGTTGCATATAAGTGTTCCTACTGAGTCATTATTCCTGGTAGAAGTGCCCCCAGAGTACCTGACATCTCATTGCTTTTTTCCCCAAATTGTGTGTGTGTGTGTGTGTGTGTGTGTGTGTGTGTGTGTGTATTTAGTATATGGAGGACAAGATAAAGGGAGAGAGAGGAGAAGAGTGAAGAAGAGGGAGAGGACAAGGGAGGGAGAATGTTTTCTTCTTATGCTACTTGGTACATTTCTTGTCTGTTTCTGTCTAATGTTGGTGCTGACAAGTGAAGCTTCCTCCAGTACATGGAGTTGCCCCAGTGAAATCCTAGATTTTTAGTTCTCAGGATGATGGTTTTTCTGGCTGTGGAGTTTCTCTGGGGATTGCCAGTACTTGCTTCCACACTGACCTTCACTCCTCTTTATTTCTTTGAACCCATTGGCTCAAAGAGGACATCCAGATTGCCAACAGACACATGAAACGATGCTAAGCATCACTCATCATCAGGGAAATACAGATCAAAACCACAGTGAGATACAACCTCATGCCAGAGTGGCTAAAATGAACAAATCAAGAGATTATAGATGCTGGTGAGGGTGTGGAGAAATGGGTACCCTCCTACACTGTTGGTGGGAATGTAAACTGGTGTAGCCGCCCTGGAAAATAGTGTGGAGGTCCCTCAAAAAAATTGACAATAAAACTCCCCTAAGACCCAGCAATAGCACTGCTAGGGATATACCCAAGGGATACAGAAGTGCTGATGCATAGGAGCACATGTACCCCAATGTTCATAGCGACACTGTCAACAACAGCCAAATCATGGAAAGAGCCTAAATATCCATCAACTGATGAATGAATCAAGAAGTTGTGGTTTATATATAAAATGAAATATTACATGGCAATGAGAAAGAATGAAACCTGGCTGTTCATAGCAACATGAATGGAACTAGAAGGTGTCATGCTAAGTGAAATAAGTCAGGCAGAGAAGGACAGATACCATATGTTTTCACTCATAAGTGTAATAGGAGAAACTTAGCAGAGGACAATGGGGGAGAGAAAGGGGAAAAAGAGGGAGAGGGAGGGAGGCAAACCATGAGAGACACTTGAATACTGAAAACAAAATGAGGGCTGACGGGAAAAGGGAAAAGGGGAAGGGGGATTATGGGCATGGAGAAGGGCACTTGTTGGGATGAGCACTGAATGTTGACATGGAAACCAACTTGACAATAAACTATAAAAATATAAAAAACCCATTGGCTCAGAGCCATGACATGTATGACTTAGACAAGTCACTCTCCTTCACTTTTGCATTTGAACTCATCTCTAACACTTTTGTTACCACTTCCACAGGATTTCTTTTTTTTAAATTAATATTTAATGTTTATTTATTTATTTTTTATAATAGTTTATTGTCAAATTAGTTTCCATATAACACCCAGTGCCTCTCCCCACAAGTGCCCCCCACCATGACCATCACCCCCTCCCTCCCTCCACCTCCCCTTTCAGTCCATGGTTCGTCTTCAGTATTCAGTAGTCTCCCTTCATCTGTGTCCCTCACTCTTCCCCACTCTCTTTCCCCCTTCCTCTCCCCATGGTCCCCTGCCAGGTCTCTCCTGTTAGACCTATGAATGCAAACATATGGTATCTATCCTTCTCTACCTGACCTATTTCGCTTAGCATGACACCCTCAAGGTCCATCCACTTTCCTACAAATGGCCAGATTTCATTCTTTCTCATTGCCATATAGTACTCCATTGTATATATATACCACATCTTGATCCATTCATCAGTTGATGGACATTTAGGTTCTTT